>NC_059072.1:169890206-170190206 GCF_020497125.1 Mauremys mutica
TGCCCCCCTGAACATTGCAGTTGCCAGGAACCCTCTAGCTCCCTCCCCCTCTCCCCAGCAGTATCTTCTATGTGCGAGCTGGGCTCTGCCAGGTCCAGTGGCCCCTAGTGGCAGCCAGCAGCACTGCAGCCCATTTCTGTGGGGGAAAGGAAATTCAGCATTAGCACAGAATTTCCCCAGGAGTAAGAGTAGTTCCAATTCCACTGACTTCACTTAGATTACTAACATGTATAAATGCCTGCAGAATCATTGCATGTATCTGGCATCCAACTATAGCTAGTAAAAGCTTTTTTTTCCCAACTGGTACAGCTATTTGCAGTTCCAGTAAGCTTTTCCAAGCCTTGACCAATGATCACCTCCACTCCCCTCCCCAAAAAGCAGCTAATCCTTGAACTGTATTACTGTAACACACTGACACTAATCCCTGGGTTGGCCATTAATGTAACAAGCATAAACAAACTTTATATATACTACAGTGTTAGTTGGCACCTTGTAATGAAAAAACACACACATATTGCTTTGGTCAAACAAAACAATCACTTAGCTTACTCATTGAACTTTCTTGACTATACCCTGAGAAAACCAAAACACAGTAGAACTGTACATAAACCTAAACACAGATTGTATAAACTTTATTTTTAAAAGTTTAAGTTTATATTAAGCAAACACACACCATTAAAAATTATATTGATGCCCTGATACAAAAAGTGAATAAATGACCCATAACTAATATTTTTAATAATTCAGCTTAAGATTCACATTTTAAAAAAAAAGGTTCAACAGAGTTCACTGCACAAGGACAAGTTACAGCTTATGGGATGAGTTTGGCAAAAACATTATATGGGAAAAGTTAAACTTATACCAGAGAACGTAAATATTTTCCATTCTGACTTTAACACTACAGTATAGGAAAGTAGGTTATTTACCAAGTCTCATGAAAAACATGAAATCATCTAAACCACTCAAAATAAAAAGTACAGTAGAACCTCAGAGTTACGAATACCTTGGGAAAGGAGATTGTTTTCTGGGTCATTACACAAATTGAATCTATTTCCCCATGTTAAGTATCCTCACCCCTTCTTGTCAACTGTCCGAAATGGGCCACCTTTATCATCACTACAAAACTTTTTTTTCCTCCTGCTGATAATAGCTCATCTTAATTAATCAGTCTCTTAGAGTTGGTATGGCAACTTCCACCTTTTCATGTTCTCTGTATGTATGTTATAGCAATAAAAACCAGCAGGATCTTATTAAGAGGGATAAGGCAAAGATGCCACATTTATTATAAATACCATAAGAAAACAAAAGACAACAGTAAACAACGTTGTTTTACTACTTATTTCTATTACTACTTATTCCTTATACACACACACACATATTCATTCACACAATCATTCATTCAGGTTCTGTATAGGTGTTATAGTTACTAGCCTAGATGTTGCTCATGCCAAGTTACTGGCCAGGTATCTTGGTCATGAGGATGGAGCCGAGTCTGTGTCAGATGCATCTGATGCTCCTGGAGGCTGGCAGCAGAACCATAGACTCAAAGTCCTTATTCTTTAGAGTCCAGTTTTATAGGGATTTTTCCCTATGTTAGTTCATAGGAGTTGCTTCATTCTGCTGTTGCTAAATCAATCAGCAGGTGGCTGGCTCCATGTTATTAGATGTTTTGTTTTTCCTTCCTTTGAGGTGTGGTGGGTGGATTCCAGTTTGCCCTCTGGGGGTCATCTGGTTGATCCCACTTGACACCTTCTTCAGCGGACACTGAATTCTTCAGGCTGGTGACTCCCTAACCATTCAGTCACATACATTCTCTATCTTAATCACATCTATTTCACTGTCTCTTTACTTTTTGGGGTGTTACCAATTTATGTGAGACTCCCTGTCTTTTAACAATCAAAGATAAAGTGAGATGAAAACTTACAGAGGGTGGGGGTCTCTATTTATACACTATAACAGCTACTGTTTTGGCTTACTTAGAGTTAATTAATGTTTAACAAGTTTTATACAAAGTATTTCTTTGAGCAGGCTTCACACAGACACAGCTGGTGGCTTGCAGGTTAGAATCACAAATTTACTTTTAACATAAACCTTTAGTTATAAGGCATCAATTAACAATAAGTCATTTTTCATATAAACCATGTGTCAGAGTCTACCCTCACTTGAAACTGGGCGGTTTCAAAGTGAGGACCCGCATGTCTTCCCCCACCCCAAAATCCTAGGGTAGGTCTCCCTTTTGCTGCCACCAGTCAGGTTAAAGTGTCTGACACACTGCCTGTCCCCCAAGCTTCCCCTGGGGAACCCAGATTCAAACCCCTTGAATCTCTACACACAGGGAAGTAGCCCACTTCCCCCCTCTCTCTCTCCTAGCCACTTTGGAGAGATATACACCGAGTCAAATCCTTGACTCAACACAAAGAGGGACTCACTTCCCCCCTCCTTCCCTAGTCCTGGAAAGAGATACCTGATTCAAACTGCTTGAATCAAACCCAGGAGGAACTGTCTCTTCCCCCCTCCCCTTCCCCTGAATTTCCACAAGAGAAGGAATTAACCAAGTCCAAAGAAAAGAAAAGAATTTATTAAGAGAACAAGAAGAAAATACAGAATCTCTATGAGCCCAAGCTGGACACTCATAGGGGATAACCTTATCAATCTCTGGAGAGAATCCCACCCCCTTTCTCAGTAAAAGCAATATCAGCAAACAGGAATAAAGCATTTCCTTTAGCAAACACACAATTGCAAATATAGAAATCAAATCATAAGACTAATTCGCCTTTCTAATTAATACTCACTATTAATTAGTAGAAACTACTCCAGGAGAACTTGGAGACATGACTGGTCTCTTTTAGATCCAAAAAGAGCTCTCACAAAGAACACAGACAAAGGCTTCCCTCCACAGAGATTTGAAATTATCTCGTCTCTGATTGGTCCTCTGGTCAGGTGGTCATCAGGTACTGCATGTTAACCCTTTACAGGTAAAAGAGACCTTAACCCTTAACTATCTGTTTATGACACGCCCCCCAAATCGCCAACAGTGGGAACTACTGGTGGTGATTTCCTCCTAGAACTGTAAAATAAACAGATAAACAAAACACATGCACTATTACATATACTACTAAGTATGTAAACAACAAGATATTTGACATTGAAGAACACTTTGTATGCATTTGACCGGACATACTTGGCAACGTCCTTGCCCATCCCCTCCCAGTGGAAGGAATGTTTTTAACCTGTTTTTGCTTTGTTGACCCCAGAATGCCCACTGGGATGTCAGGGCCCAAGCTTAAGAGCTTGTCCCAGTACTTAGTTGGAACTATCAACTGTCTTTGAGGATGCTGGCCTTCCTGGTGTCCACCAGAAAGAATGTCCTTATATAAAAGTCCTTGTTTTACAACAAACTGGAATTGGGTAGAAGAGCTGAGAGGCGGTGGGTTGCTTCGTGCCGCCGCCCAAGCTGTCTTAAGGCTGTCATCGGCTTCCTGCTCAGTCTGGAACTGTGTTCTTTGAGGCTGGAGACACCAGTTCCTCCGTAGACTGTGGACTTGGACTTGGTCCCTCTGGAAGCGATGTAGGTGATGAGGTTGTTTCCGTTGACTGTGAACCGCTCTCCGCTGGTGCACAAGGTGATATTTTAGGCTCTGGCTGAGCCTTTTGGGTAGAGTTGTTTGCTGCTTCTGCCAGTTTAGGCCCGCTGGCGCCCTCTGGCGGTGGAGTTGTAAGCGCTGGCGTCAGTGCTGGCGCTGGTTGCTTTTCCAGTTCCGGTCCTGGGACTGGATGTACTATGGCTGCTGTAGTTGTTGGCATGAGATCCGGTTTCACCACCTCTGTCTGGGTCTTTGGTAACACAGACTGGGTTCTGGTGGATGGCTCAGGAACAGGGATGGGAGTGCCTGCTTGTTTGGCCTGGCTGCGGGTGACCACTCCCCCCCTCTTGGCCAGCTGCACATGGTTGGCCAAGTCTTTCCCCAATAGCATGGGGATGGAATAATTGTTATGGACAGCAAAAGTCCACTTTCCTGACCAGTCTTTGTACTGGTCTTCAGGGATGCTGTACCCATGGCAGGTCCTTTTAACCTTTTTGAAGAAGGCCTCAGTGTCCTCACCTGCCATGTAGGTGGGAAATTTCTTGGGATGGGGAACAGTGCCTGCTGGTGTTGGCCACACCCCTCTGCAGTCAGTGAATTTTATGTGTGGCTTGCTGGTGTTGCTTTTTGGTGCTGGTCACACCCCTCTGCATTTAGTGAACTGGTTCCCCCAATTCCTAACCCTTTCTATTCCCGAGAGACTGAATAGAAAAGAAACAAAACCTTTTCATTTGCAAATGTGTAGTTGCTGTTTGCTGATATACTGAGAAGACCAAAAAAAAAATGGTTTGTCCTGTTTCTAGCAACTTGCTAAGTACCTCACAGTGGGGTTCCTTTCTAACAAGCCTCCTAGAAAAACTTGCACCTCTTCCCTAGCTGTTTTTTCAAGCAGACAGAAAGAAAAAAGAAAAGAAGAAAAAAAATCCTTTTCTAACACAGCCTGTTAGAAAACCTTATCTCCCTCAGCTAAACCCAGCTGAAAATCTGTTTAAAAAAAAAAACAAAAAACAATCTCCCTCTCCTTCTGAGCTGTGGTACTAATAAGCCCAGCTGACCGGCTGGTGCTACTTAGTACCTGCGAGCAAAGTATAGTGAATTCTCTCAGGGATTTGTATTCCCTGGCTCTAGAGGATTTCAAAAGACACAGGGAAAAAAAATCTGGCTGGAGGGTTTCTGTCTCCCCCCCCCCCAAACCTGTTTTTCCCTGGATGGGAATGTACTTTGACGAGCACTTCCCCCCACCTTAGGAATCCTGAGTGATACCTGATATCACAAAGGAAGGACACACCTCTAGGGAAGAGTTTTTCCTCAGCATAGCCAGCAGAGAAAAAAAACTCCTTCTAACCCTGAAAACTGCTTCAAAACTCCCTTTTCCTCAAGCTGCCTGTTCAAGCAACAAGAAAGAAAAACTGCTTCCAACAAAGCCTGCTGGAAAACTTAATTCCCTCCAGCCAACCTGGCTGAAGATTCCTTGTAACAATACCAGTTAGAAAACCTGTGTGTGTTTGGCTTCGGGGTCTCTCTGCCTCCTAACCTGCAGTCCTGCTTTAGAAGAGAATAGCCCTGCAAGAAACTGAAAATGCTTTTAACCCTGAAACTGCCTCAGAGTGCCTTTGGTAGAAAAGCCGTGCCTGTCTCTGTGGGTCCGGAAGACCGCTGCCACCATGTCATAGTCTACCCTCACTTGAAACTGGGCGGTTTCAAAGTGAGGACCCGCATGTCTTCCCCCACCCCAAAATCCTAGGGTAGGTCTCCCTTTTGCTGCCACCAGTCAGGTTAAAGTGTCTGACACACTGCCTGTCCCCCAAGCTTCCCCTGGGAAACCCAGATTCAAACCCCTTGAATCTCTACACACAGGGAAGCAGCCCACTTCCCCCCTCTCTCTCTCCTAGCCACTTTGGAGAGATATACACCGAGTCAAATCCTTGACTCAACACAAAGAGGGACTCACTTCCCCCCCTCCCCTTCCCTAGTCCTGGAAAGAGATACCTGATTCAAACTGCTTGAATCAAACCCAGGAGGAACTGTCTCTTCCCCCCTCCCCTTCCCCTGAATTTCCACAAGAGAAGGAATTAACCAAGTCCAAAGAAAAGAAAAGAATTTATTAAGAGAACAAGAAGAAAATACAGAATCTCTATGAGCCCAAGCTGGACACTCATAGGGGATAACCTTATCAATCTCTGGAGAGAATTCCCCCCCCCCTTTCTCAGTAAAAGCAATATCAGCAAACAGGAATAAAGCATTTCCTTTAGCAAACACACAATTGCAAATATAGAAATCAAATCATAAGACTAATTCACCTTTCTAATTAATACTCACTATTAATTAGTAGAAACTACTCCAGGAGAACTTGGAGACATGACTGGTCTCTTTTAGATCCAAAAAGAGCTCTCACAAAGAACACAGACAAAGGCTTCCCTCCACAGAGATTTGAAATGATCTTGTCTCTGATTGGTCCTCTGGTCAGGTGGTCATCAGGTACTGCATGTTAACCCTTTACAGGTAAAAGAGACCTTAACCCTTAACTATCTGTTTATGACACCATGTCTAATATAAACCTTCTTTAATATCCCTACATAATCCCCCTTTTGACACTACGATATACATGTACTCGTTAGTGTCACTTTCTATGTAACCTGTTTAAAAGAAGGTACTTTGAGGCAACATGGGTTTGTGAGTCCTATCTATTGTACATTTTTTTTTATCCAAAAGCACATGCGAAACATTTTAATAATACAAATAAAATTCAATACCAAGACAACTATCAAGGGATGTAGCATTACTGATAGGATGCCAGTGGTGGTTGGGAACCATCCAGAGAATATATCATACCAGTGGTAGGTTGTAATTTGACATTGCATTTACATTCATTTACTGGGGGAGGGCTGATAACACTCTGCCCCTTGATCTATGATTATTACAGTCGTTGTTGTCATGGTAGGGCACAGGTGATCTGTTGTAAACAAACCAAACAATTATAACCAGGTGAATATAACTAAAACCATTTCAATTGACTAAACACCAGATATAACCTAAACACAAATCCAAACAATTATAGTTATTATAATTGGGAATACAATAAAACCATAACCATTACAATAATTGGGTACATTGACACATAAGATGAGGTCCAAGTTTGATGCTGCAATAGCCATCAAACAATAAACGTTTCTGAGGTTTTTAAGCACACACAAGAAATAAGATTTTGTAGGAGGACCACAGTTGTTATGCAAGGTTAAGCTGATTTGGACTTAAACTAACATTTATTTGCTAAAATATTGCAGAATTCCCTATTTTTAACAGTTGTACTTAAGAGGTTTTTGGGGACCTGAAAGATGGGGCCCTGCAATTATGGGCCAAGGTCTTACAGGTTATGGGGACCCAAGAACTACCCTTTAGGACTTGGGGAAGTAGAACCAGAGTGTATAGAGAAAAGTGTGGAAAACCTAACAAAAAATAAACCTGATGCACTGGGGACCAAAGTCTTTTGGACACAAGTGGTGATTGATAAGTTGGATGGACATGGGGGAAGTAGAGAGAGAAAAAGACATTTGCTCTGTCTAGTGTAGTATTTTTTGTTTGTTTGTTTGTTTTGTTTTATTTTTTGGACCCAATGCTAGCACAGGACACCACTAGAGACAGACACAGAACATGCAACAGAGAACATGCAACACAGAACACTGAACACAGACTTTGTCGCGACACTATAACCATGGTATTTTATAACTCTTCAGCTGGTACCAGCTCTTCTGATGTTCTGGTTTTAGAGCCTGAAAGATAGAAGCTTACACATAAATTAGCACAGTGCTTCCACATGGCAGACCCTGCTTAGTTTCTGCCACAGTGTGTTTGGTACTTGGGGCTGCACAAATGCTAATTACGTGGTGCAAAAAAAAAATTTTTTTTTTCATTTTAAATTCCCAGCCACTTTGCCATGGCCTGGAGGTCTGAGGCAGAAGCAGGCACTGTTGTTACTGTTGCAATGGCATTCTGGCCCTGGGAGGAGGAATCTACCCAAATATTCCCCTTCCCACTCTCCACAGAGGTCCCAAAAACCTGCCCCTTCTGGGGTCTCAAATGTTCCTTCTTCTGAAGTTACTGCTGTTGTAGGATTTGAGAGTGCTGTTTTAACTCTCTGTACCCAACCTTAAGGGCATCTAACTGGATTTGAGAACTACATACATTTTTATTTCTCTGCTTTTGCAGCAGAGACTTGTAAATCTTGATGCAGCTTTTTTTTTGTTTTTACATTTTTCCAACAGTTGTGAACAACAACCAACCACAACAACAAAAAACCAAACTGATAAATATTAAGCACTATAACCCCTAATTCCTAAAAGAGCAGCTTACATTGGTTGTTTCACAAATTTTCTTCCCATGTTTTTTGGGGGTCTCAAGCCTCTTTTTCCCAATGTGCCATTACTTTCCAATTTTCTACCCCTTTTTCCAATTGGGATAGTTTTTCTTTTAGAGATATTTTCTCCTCTTTACAGGCTGCTAGGTGGAGGTAGCTGTCATTACAAGCCTTCCACAGCAGCCAGATCCCTGCAGCATCTCTTTTTACTGCATTTGGGGGTTTACATATGAGGATATATTGGGCCAATCTATCCTCTAGGTCCGAAATGGTGCAAATATCTGCAAGGGCTTGTTCAGTCCAAGGACTGTGCCCATATCTTTGGGCTTGGCTACACTTACAAGTTGCAGCGCTGGGAGTTACAGCGCTGGTCATGCAGCTGTGTAGGGCCAGCGCTGGAGTGTGGCCACACTGACAGCTACCAGCGCTGCAGTGTGGCCACACTTGCAGCACTTTCCAGCGCTGTATTGAGAGGTGCATTGTGGGCAGCTATCCCACAGAGCACCTCGTCCCATTTTGGCGCTGAGTATTGTGGGAAGGGGAAGGAAGTGTGCGGGTCATTCCGCTTCCTGTGTGCCAACGCCCCGTGGTGCATCGCTTCACATCCCAGCATTCACTCTTTCCAGCAACGTTTGGCGCCATTGTGAGTGTTTTACTCTCTGTGTGAATCGCGATTTCTGTGGCAAATGGAGCCCGAGCTGCTGAGGACTGTGCTGATGAGTGTCGCCAGCACAACACGTTTGGCAGTTGAGCTATTCCTTCAGCTCCAAAGTGACAGTGAGGAGTCTGACGATGATATCGATATCGATTCTCCTGCCGCGTGTGACACCAAAGTGCTTGTGGCATTCACGGAAATGCTCAGCACCGTTGAACGCCGCTTTTGGGCTCGGGAAACAAGTACTGACTGGTGGGATCACATCGTCATGGAAGTCTGGGATGACGAGCAGTGGCTGCAGAACTTTCGTATGAGAAAAGCCACTTTCATGGGACTGTGTGCTGAGCTCGCCCCCACTCTGCGGCGCAAGGACACAAGATTGAGAGCTGCCCTGATGGTGGAAAAGCGGGTGGCTATTGCAATCTGGAAGCTGGCAACTCCAGACAGCTACCGGTCGGTCGGGAACCAGTTTGGAGTGGGAAAGTCGACCGTTGGAATCGTTTTGATGCAAGTTTGCAAGGCAATTAATCGCATCCTGCTAAGAAAGACCATGACTCTGGGGAGCGTGCAGGACATTGTGGATGGCTTTGCACAAATGGGTTTCCCTAACTGTGGAGGGGCGATAGATGGGACGCATATTCCTATTCTGCCCCCCCCCCAACCTGGCATCAGAGTACGTTAATCGTAAGGGGTATTTCTCTATGGTTCTCCAGGCGCTTGTGGATCACCGTGGGCGTTTCATTGACATTTACACAGGCTGGCCTGGAAAGGTGCATGATGCACGCATCTTTCGGAACAGTGGCCTGTTCAGGAAGATGCAGGCAGGGTCTTTTTTCCCAGACAGGAAGATCACAGTAGGGGACTGTCAGAGGTCTCACCCCCACTTGGAACTGTTGGGCTCCAATGTGGGGACCTGACTTGGTTTCCCTCTAAACTACCATGTCCTGGTCTGCACCCTCACTTGAAACTGGGGGGTTTCAAAGTGAGGACCAGCATGTATTCCCCCCACCCTAAAATCCTAGGGTAGGTCTCCTTTGCTGCCACCACCGCGGTCAATACGTGGGCCGGGACACCCCTGTTTCCCCCCTGTCTCCCTTCAAAGACACTCCCTGGGAACACAGATCATTCACAGAGGAGGAACCTTCCCCCTCCCCTCTCTGCCCTCTCTCCAGCCTGCTCCAGAGAGAGAGATACCTTGATTCAAACTCCTTGAATCAAACCCAGGAGGAACTGTCTCTTCCCCCCTCACCTTCCCCTGAATTTCCACAGAAGAAGGAATTAACCAAGTCCAAAGAAAAGAAAAGAATTTATTAAGAGAACAAAAAGACAATACAGAATCTCTATGAGCCCAAGCTGGACACTCATAGGGGATAACCTTATCAATCTCTGGAGAGAATTCCCCCTCCCCCTTTTCTCAGTAAAAGCAATATCAGCAAACAGGAATAAAGCATTTCCTTTAGCAAACACACAATTGCAAATATAGAAATCAAATCATAAGACTAATTCGCCTTTCTAATTAATACTCACTATTAATTAGTAGAAACTACTCCAGGAGAACTTGGAGACACGACTGTCCTCTGTTAGATCCAAAAACAGTTCTCACACAGACAAAGGCTTCCCTCCACAGAGATTTGAAAAAATCTTATCTCTGATTGGTCCTCTGGTCAGGTGGTCACCAGGTACTACATGTTAACCCTTTACAGGTAAAACAGACCTTAACCCTTAACTATCTGTTTATGACAGGGACGTCGAAATGCCCATTGTGATCCTTGGAGACCCCGTGTACCCGTTACTGCCTTGGCTCATGAAACCCTATACAGGGAAGCTTGACAGGAGCAAGGACCGGTTCAACTACAGGCTGAGCCGGTGCAGAATGACTGTGGAGTGTGCTTTTGGCCGTTTAAAAGCTCGCTGGAGATGTCTGTATGGGAAGCTAGACTTGGGGGAAAGCAACATCCCCGCGGTTATATGCGCTTGCTGTACCCTCCATAATATTTGTGAAGGGAAGGGTGAAACATTCAGTCAGGCATGGACCACCGAGGTTCAAGTCCTGGAGGCTGAATATGCACAGCCAGAGAGCAGGGCTAATAGAGAGGCCCAGCACAGGGCTACAAGGATTAGGGATGCCTTGAGGGAAGAATTTGAGGCTGAAAGCCAACAGTAATGTTTGCTGCCTTGCATGGGAGTGAATTGCACTGTTTACACTGTTATTCTATTATCCCTAATAATAATATGATTTGCAGTGCCTCTTTCTTTACTGGGCTAAGGTATCTTTAACTATCTGCTATAATAAAGACTGTTTTCAAAGCCAAGAATTGTTTTATTGAAAAGAAAAAAACTTCCTTGACAGACAGACAGACACACAACATTTCATGAAAACAAGAGGGCAGGGGTGTGGGTTGGTGAACTGTACAGTCACAAGTTTGCATATGTCCTGTCTGGAGTGCTGTTTAACGAATCCTGCACTTCAGGGTGCATATACTGCATGGTGATGGGGGTTGAGTGCAGAGGGTAAGGGTGGTGGTAGGTATCAGGGCTGGTTGGTGAACGTACAGGTGTTGGAGGCAGCTGGTGGTGGTAAGAACCTGAATGCTGGGGAAAGGCGGTTTGAGCTGACATTGGGGCACAAGGCAAAAAGCTTTGGGACGGGGGGGGGCTTTGGGGCAGCACGGGACTGCTCTGCCTGCATGGCTACGATAGCCTGGAGAGAGTCCGCTTGGCGCGACAGGATGTCTAGCAGCTGGTTTGTGCTTTTCCTCTTTGCCACAGCGTTTCTACGCCAATGTCTCTGGCGGATCATGCTTTCCTTCTCTCTCCACTCCTTCAATTCTTTACTCTCTCGAGCAGAGTGATGAAGAACAGTTTTCAGCATGTCCTCTTTGCTCTTTCGGGGATTTTTTCTCAAATTTTGAAGCCTCTGTGCTGTGGAACATCTGCTCAGTCCAGTAGTCAAGGTCACTGTAGAAACCCAGAAATGACAACATTTAACAGGGGCAGCATTGTATCCACTATCTCCAGACATGAATTGTTACACTGAGGGAGTTCTCACTTTAGCATTCTTTTACCACACGCATAACACAACAGAAGCCACGAAACGGTGAGTGAGGGGTGCTTATAGAGGGAGAAGTGGGGCTTGAGTGATAGAGGGGAGCTGGTTGCTTCGGGTAATCTGGAGTGCTAGAGGGGTTGAGTGAAGATGCAGCTGCAGGGGTGATCTTCACTATCTCCCTATCTCTTCACTAAAGAGTCTCCCAACATTTTTCACAGGAGTTAATCCTGGAAGATGTCTCCCTGCTGCGAGTCACTAGGGAACAGCGGGAGGCTCTTTTAGAGCAATGTGGATTCCGCCCGGGACCCTATGCGGCTTGCCTGTGTTCAGAAATGGTCCCCCCACCACTCGCAGCACAGTGGCGCGGACGCGTCAGCGTGACTGGGACAAGGAACACAGTGGCTCTGCCTATAAACCTGCGCAGGCATATCGCCCACGCTCTGGATGAAACTTTTGCTGAGATAACTGAAGCAGATTACCGCGACGTGATAGACCACATCAACGGGCTATTCCACATCTAGGCTGGCATGCATGCAGCCATAACCCCCCTTCCTCTCCAGAAACATTTCCACCCAGAAAATAAAAGCCGCTTACCGGTAACCCGCTCCTCTGCTTGTCCTTCTGCAACTGCTGGCTGCTGCGATTGGGTACTTTCCTCCTGGCTTGAGAAGAGCTCCTGGCTGCATGCCCACTCTGGGGTGTCTTCCCCCATCCCAGTAGCTTCACTCGCGGTTTCCTCCCCCCCCCGCCGCCGCCGCCTCCGCCTCCGCCTCCTCCTGTCCCCCAGCCTGCTCAGAAGTGTCCATCGTTGTCCTGGGATTGGCAGTGGGGTCACCCCCAAGTATCGCGTCCATCTCCCTGTAAAAACGGCAGGTCGTGGGGGCAGCTCCGGATCGGCGATTCCCCTCGCGGGCTTTGTAATAGGCACTCCGCAGCTCTTTAACTTTCACCCTGCATTGTAGTGCGTCCCGATCATGGCCCCTATCCAGCATGGACGTTGATACCTGCTCAAAGATATCGTAATTCCTACGGCTGGAGCGCAGCTGTGCCTGCACAGATTCCTCCCCCCAAACACTGATGAGGTCCATCAGCTCGCCATTGCTCCATGCTGGGGCTCGTTTGCCGCGTGGAGGCATGGTCACCTGGAAAGATTAACTGGCTGCAGCAAACAGGAAGGAGATTTTTTAAAATTCCCGGGGCATTTAAAGGGCGGGTCACCTGAGGCAAGAGCAGTAGAGTGCAAACTGATGAGCAGAGTGGCTGAACAGGAATTCTGGGATAACTCCTTATTCCCTAGAGGACAATTAAAGCGCTGGTGAGTGTCCACACCTGCTGAGCAGCGCTGGATCACCAGCGCTGCACTCCTTATACCCCTGCCGGGATGGGTTTTCAGCCAGTGCTGCAACCAGGGAGTTGCAGCGCTGGTTGTGCCCTGCAAGTGTGGACGGGGTGTAATTGCAGCGCTGGAAAGCCTCCACCAGCGCTGCAACTTGTAAGTGTAGCCAAGCCCTTTGGAGGATTTGCTGAAAAGGCATTATCTCTTTAATAAAAGGTGAGGTAGAAGCTACTTTTGACTTAATTTCTTCCTCTGGGACTGTTTTCCCTTGCCTTTTCTTAAACATTTTTAATTTTGTTCAGCGAGCAGCACTATCTGGTCCCTGGGACCCTCTTGTTGCCCCTGATTTTTTTTCCCTCTGCTACCTTCACGGAGGCCAGCAGATTTTGTTAACAATTTTACATTTCCTACTACTTCACGGAGGCCAGCAGGTTTTGTTAACAATTGTATGTTTCCTACTACCTTCACAGAGGCCAGCAGGTTTAGTTAACAATTTTATCTTTCCTACTACCTTCACGGAGGCCAGCAGGTTTTTTTTTGGTTAACCAATAATAGAACCGTGCTCTGTAGAGCCGGTTGTGTGCACACAGATTGGTTTACAAGTGAGGCAAAAATACCAATAATCCCCCTTTCGCTATTCTCCACCAAAATGTTATACCAATAAAAACCAGAAGGATCTTATTAAGAGGGATAAGGCAAAGATGCCACATTTATTGTAAATACCATAACAAAACAAAAGACAACAGTAAACAACATTGTTTTACTACTTATTTCTATTACTACTTATTCCTTATACACACACACACATATTCATTCACACAATCATTCATTCAGGTTCTGTATAGGTGTTATAGTTACCAGCCTAGATGTTGCTCATGCCAAGTTACTGGCCAGGTATCTTGGTCATGAGGATGGAGCCGAGTCTGTGGGTACGTCTACACTACGGGATTATTCCGAATTTACATAAACCGGTTTAACAAAACAGATTGTATAAAATCGAGTGTGCGCGGCCACACTAAACACATTAAATGAGTGGTGTGCGTCCACGGTCCGAGGCTAGCGTCGATTTCTGGAGCATTGCACTGTGGGTAGCTATTCCGTAGCTATCCCATAGTTCCCACAGCCTCCCCCGCCCCTTGGAATTTCTGGGTTGAGATCCCAGTGCCTGATGCGGCAAAATCATTGTCGCGGGTGGTTCTGGGTAAATGTCGTCAGTCACTCCTTCTGCTGGGAAAGCAACGGCAGACAAGCATTTCGTGCCTTTTTTCCCTGGATTGCCCTGGCAGATGCCATAGCATGGCAATCATGGAGCCTGTTTAGCCTTTTGTGACTGTCACCGTATGTGTACTAGATGCCGCTCACAGAGGCGATTCAGCAGCGCTACACAGCAGCATGCTTTTGCTTTTGCATGATAGCAGAGATGGTTACCAGCCATATTGTACCATCTACCATGCCATAAATTGGTAATAAGATGATCATGGCTACCAGTCCTTTTGCACTGCACCATCTGTTGCTGTCATAAGTGCCCCTGGCTGCTCTTACCCAGGGGCGCAAAAGCCAAAATTGGGAATGACTTCCTGAGTCAATCCCTCCTTTTTGGTATCTAAAAATAGAATCAGTCCTGCCTAGAATATGGGCAAGTATACTAGAGAACCACTGTATCATAGAACCAGAGAGCACAGCTGCTCTGTGTCAGATCCTGCAGAAATTATGAGCTGTATGCTATTCACAGGGGGTGCTCCTGCAACAACCCCACCTGTTGATTCCGTTCTTCCCTCAGCCTTCCTGGGCTACCGTAGCATTGTCCCCCCACTTGTGTGATGAAGTAATAAAGAATGCAGGAATAAGACACAGTGACTTGTTAGTGAGATATGAGTGGAAGGCAGCCTCCAGCTGCTATGATAGTCCAGACAGGACAGTAAGGAGTGTGTAGGAGAGGAGCCCAGCATCCCTCTGCTAGTCCAGGGGCAATTGAATCTTTTCTTTACACATGAAGGGTGGGGGCTGATGGAGCTCAGCCCCCTGTTGCTATGATGACGATGGTTATCAGCCATACTGTACCATCTACCAGGAAAAATTAGGGCCAGGCACCCTTGATTGACCTTACCGATGCTAGTCAGCATGGTTACCAGTCCTTTTGCACTGCCCCATGTGCCAATAGGCTGATGATGAGAACGGATACCAGCCATATTGCACCATCAGCCATCCATAGCGTGGGGGGAGCAAGGATGTTGGTGTTGAGTGCTGCACCATCGCGTCTATCTGTAGCATTCAGTAAAGATAGGGTGACATGTAAAAGAGTCAAGAGAGGATTGTTTTCCCTTTCACTTCTGGGGGTGGGTGGGGGGGTGCGTAAATTGCCTAGCTATGCCCTGACCCACCGCGGACACTGTTTTTGACCCTAGAAGCATTTGGAGCTCAGCCAAGAATGCAAATGCTTTTCAAAGACTGCAGGAACTGTGGGATAGCTTGAGTCCTCCAGTCCATGAGCGTCCATTTGATTCTTTGGCTTTCCGTT
This sequence comes from Mauremys mutica, assembly GCF_020497125.1. Lineage (NCBI taxonomy): Eukaryota > Metazoa > Chordata > Testudines > Geoemydidae > Mauremys > Mauremys mutica. The sequence continues at coordinate 169,905,703 of NC_059072.1, forward strand.
ACGCTTGTCACGCAGCAGTGCGCTGAGTCCCTGCTATGGCATCTGTCTGGAGATTTTTTAAAAGTGATTTTGAATTTCGTCTTCTGTAACGGAGCGCGGATAGAACAGAATTGCCTGCCCTTACAGCGATCACGTCCGCATCGTCCATGCGGGAGCTCTTTCTTTATTTTGATTTTTAACTGCATCACCACACGTGCTGATCGGAGCTCCACGCTGGGCAAACAGGAAATATTCAAAAGTTCGCGGGGCTTTTCCTGTCTACCTGGCCACTGCATCCGAGTTCAGATTGCTGTCCAGAGCGGTCAGTGGTGCACTGTGGGATACCGCCCGGAGGCCAATACCGTCGATCTGCGGCCACACTAACCCCAATCCGATATGGTAATACCGATATTAGCGCTACTCCTCTCGTTAGGGAGGAGTACAGAAACCGGTTTAAAGAGCCCTTTATACCGATATAAAGGGCCTCTTAGTGTGGACGGGTGTGGCGTTAAATCGGTTTTACGCTCCTAAAACCGGTTTAAACGCCTAGTGTAGACCAGGCTTTAGTCAGATGCATCTGATGCTCCTGGAGGCTGGCAGCAGACTCAAAGTCCTTATTCTTTAGAGTCCAGTTTTATAGGGATTTTTCCCTATGTTAGTTCATAGGAGTTGCTTCATTCTGCTGTTGCTAAATCAATCAGCAGGTGGCTGGCTCCATGTTATTAGATGTTTTGTTTTTCCTTCCTTTGAGGTGTGGTGGGTGGATTCCAGTTTGCCCTTCGGGGGTCATCTGGTTGATCCCACTTGACACCTTCTTCAGCGGACACTGAATTCTTCAGGCTGGTGACTCCCTAACCATTCAGTCACATACATTCTCTATCTTAATCACATCTATTTCACTGTCTCTTTACTTTTTGGGGTGTTACCAATTTATGTGAGACTCCCTGTCTTTTAACAATCAAAGATAAAGTGAGATGAAAACTTACAGAGGGTGGGGGTCTCTATTTATACACTATAACAGCTACTGTTTTGGCTTACTTAGAGTTAATTAATGTTTAACAAGTTTTATACAAAGTATTTCTTTGAGCAGGCTTCACACAGACACAGCTGGTGGCTTGCAGGTTAGAATCACAAATTTACTTTTAACATAAACCTTTAGTTATAAGGCATCAATTAACAATAAGTCATTTTTCATATAAACCATGTCTAATATAAACCTTCTTTAATATCCCTACATGTATATATATCTTCTTCCTATATGTTCCATTCTGTGCATCAGATGAAGTGGGCTGTAGCCCACGAAAGCTTATGCTCAAAAAAATGTGTTAGTCTCTAAGGTGCCACAAGTACTCCTGTTCTTTTTGCGGATACAGACTAACACGGCTGCTACTCTGAAATCTGAAATGTTCATAACTCTAAACAAAATGTTATGGTTGTACTTTCAAAACTTTAGAACTGAACATTGACTTAATACAGCGTGGAAACTTTACAATGCAGAAGAAAAATGCTGCTTTTAACCATCGTAATTTAAATGAAACAAACACAAAAACAGTTTCCTTACCTTATCAAATCTTTAATTTTTTTTATTTTTTTTTAGTATTTTATGTTTAACACAGTACTGTGCTTTATTAGCTCTTTTATTGGTCTCTGCTGCTGCCTGATCTCATACTTCTGGTTCCAAATGAAGTGTGTGGTTGACTGGTCAGTTCGTAACTGAGGTTCTACTGTATTAACTTAAATGTTCCTTTAAATTAACTACTAACATAAAACTCTTGAGAGTTATCACTTTGTCCCAAATTCAGAAAGGTAACCAGCACAAGACAGTCCTATTAAGCTAAAGGGACTACTCATATGCTTAGATTTAGGCACGTTACTGAACTGGGCCTGTCTGTTGACTTCATATTGCTGATTCCTGGTTTCAGCTTTGAGCTTTCTTTTCATGATCCAAGGAAGACATACATAGAATGATAGAATGGGAAGGGACCTCAAGAGGTCATCTAGTCCGATCCCCTGCACTCATAGCAGGACTAAGTATAATCTAGACCAGGGGTCAGCAACCTATGACACGTGTGCCAAAGGCAGCACGTGAGCTGATTTTCAGTGGCGCTGCCCGTCTGGGGTTCTGGCCACCGGCCCCGCTCAGCCCGCTACCGGCCTGGATGGACAGAACCCTGAGCCGGCAGCGGGGACCCCGGCTGGCAGATGGAACCCCAGACCGGCAGCGGTTCCGTCCGCCGGCCCCTGCCAGCCGGGGTCCCCGCCGCCGGCCCCACTCAGCCTGCTACCAGTCTGGGGTTTCGTCTGCCAGCCCCTGTAAATGTAAAATGTATTACTAGCACACGAAACCTTAAATTACAGCGAGTAAATGAAGACTTGACACACCACTTCTGAAAGGTTGCCGACCCCTGATCTAGACCATCCCTGACAGGTGTTTGTCTAACATGTTCTTAAAAATCTCCAATGACAGAGATTCCCTAGACAATTTATTCCAGTGCTTAACCACCCTGACAGGAAGTTTTTCCTAATGTCCAACCTAAACCTCCCTTGCTGCAATTTAAGCCCATTGCTTCTTGTCCTATCCTCAGAGGTTAAGAAAAACAATTTTTCTCCCTCCTCCTTGTAACAACCTTTTACGTACTTGAAAACTGTTATCATGTCCCCCCTCAGTCTTCTCTTTTCTAGACTAAACAAGCCCAATTTTTTCAATCTTCCCTCATAAGTCATGTTTTCTAAGCCTTTAATCATTTTTGTTGCTCTTCTCTGGACTCTCTCCAATTTGTCCACATACTTCCAGAAATGTGGTGCCCAGCACTGAACACAATACTCCAATTGAGGCCTAAACAGCACGGAGTAGAGCAGAAGAATTACTTCTTGTGTCTTGTTTACAACACTCCTGCTAATACATCCCAGAAGAATGTTATCTTTTTTGGCAACAGCATTACACGGTTGGCTTGTATTTAGCCTGTGGTCCACTATGACCCCCAGATCTCTTTCTGCAGTACTCCTTCCTAGACAGTAATTTCCCATTTGGTATGTGTGCAACGGATTGTTCCTGCCTAAACGGAGTACTCTGTATTTGTCCTTATTGAATTTCATTCCATTTACTTCAGACCATTTCTCCAGTTTGTCCAGATCATTTTGAATTTTAATCCTATCCTCCAAAGCACTTGCAACCCCTCCCAGCTTGGTACCATCCACAAACTTTATAAGTGTCTATGCCATTATCTAAACCATTGATGAAGATATTGAATAGAACCAGACCCAGAACTGATCCCTGTGGGACCCCACTCATTACGCTCTTCCAGCATGACAGTGAACCACTGATAACTACTCTCTGGGAATGGTTTTCCAGCCAGTTTTGCACCCACCTTATATTGGCTCCATATAGGATGCATTTCCCTAGTTTGTTTATGAGGTCATGTGAGACAATATCAAAAGCTTTACTAAAGTCAAGATATACCACGCCTGCTGCTTCCCCCCATCCACAAGGCTTATTAAGCTGTCAAAGAAAGCTATCAGGTTGGTTTGACATGATTTGTTTTTGACAAATCCATGCTGACTACCACTTATCACCTTATTATCGTCTAGGTGTTTGCAAATCGATTGCTTAATTATTTGCTCCATCATCTTTCCGGGTACAGAAGTTAAGCGGCCTGGACTGTAATTCCCCAGGTTCTTCTTATTTCCCTTTTTATAGATTGCTATGACAAGAGAATTTATTTATTTACACAATTATATAATTATGTTGTAGGGGCCTCTGTGCATACACACTTCAAATCATGTAGTATGGGTCTGTTGCCGGCTCAAAGAGCCCGAGGCGGAGCAACAGCAGGTTCGTTGCCCGGTGTGCATCGCACTAATTATCACACCAGGGTGGAGAAGCAAAACCAGGTTTATTTGAGCCCAAATAAAGGTGCCAGGGAGAAAAGCATTCTCAAATCCTGCACGCCCGCTCGCAGGCGGGGTCCCAGCATTTATACCCCCCTTGTTTGTGTAAGCCTTTTGTTAGGTTTTCCCCCTCACCCCTCCCTTCCCAACAGCAGTTACATTAGGCATTACATTTCAGCGTGTTAGAAAAGGTTCTCATCCACAAGCTTATCTCTTGGCCTTGTCAGCTTCAGGCACATGAAGCCTTCTCCCCCTCTTTCTCCCGCCTTCTCACTACTATTGCTAGTTTAAGCAGAACTGCAGCTGTCTGCTAAAAAGCTGACTCTCACAAATTCTGCTTCTAGGCTGTTAGCATGCAGACTGGTTAAAGTTCACAGCATGTAAGAACTTTGGTTCACTTCAGGCCCAAAGTCACAACTTTGGTTTACTCAGGCCTAGTGGCACCAACAGGTCTCTCTGCAGATACACTTCTAACCACACACAAAGGGCTAGGACATACCCCAGAACGTTAAACATAATTAGCTGGGCTCCCCAAGGCCAGTGGCCTGCTCTTTGGGGGTACTGAGCACCTGCCACCCCCACTGCCTGCAGGAGAACCTGGGGGTGCTCGGCACTGAGAAGCCAGACACCCCCCTCCCCCCCGCAGGAGCCTAAAGCCAGGTGGCGAAATCTCACTTCCACCCCCAGAGGCTTGGGAACGCGGCTCACACCGCTCCTAGGGCAGAGCCTGGCACTGGGCTCGGGAGGAGCAGCCCCACCCGGCTCGGCTCCCAGGACAGACACACACACGCGCCTCCCCGCCCGCGCGCGCGCCAATCCCCCCCTCTCGCAGCGGCCCGGGCTCTCCCAGGGACCTCTGCGGTGCCCGGCGCTTTCAGCAGAGCCGAGCGCAGGGCCCCGGCCCCCCTCCCCACGCGGCGTCCGGGTGCGACGAGCCACCACGGGCTGGCGGAGGGGTCCGGGCCCGCGGCTCCTGCCGCTCGGTGGCAGCGCCAGGCCCCGCCATTCCCGCTGCCCCGGGCCCGGGGGCTCTGGGCCTGGGGAATGGCGGCGCCCGGGGACTCACCCGCGCACACGGCGCCCAGGAGCACCCAGGCTCCCAGCGCCCGCATGGTCCCGTCCGCAGCCAGCTGGGACCCCAGCGCGAGGGGGCGGTTGGGATCCCAGCGCGAGGGGGCGGTTGGGATCCCGGGGGGGGGGGGCAATCCCAGCGCGAGGGGTCGGATGGGGGCGGTGGTAGAGGGGCGGTTGGGATCTCAGCACAGGGAACGGGGGGAGAGGGGTGGTTGGGATCCCAGCGCGAGGGGGCGGTTGGGATCCCGGGGGGGGGGAATCCCAGCGCGAGGGGCGGTTGGGATGCCGGGGGGGGGGGGAGGGGATCTCAGCACGAGGGTGCGGATGGGGGCGGGGGTTGGGATCCCAGTGTGCGGGGTCTCTTGGGGGTGTCAGGGTGAGTCCTGCGCAGTTTCAAGTCTTTTGTAGGCTCCTGGTCTCTGTCCAGGCTCCTGGACCCTGTGGGGAGACACTGTCAAACTTGCAATAAACTGTATTGCCAACCCCAAGAGTTAAAAACTCGGGAATCAGCCCCCTCCCCCTACCCCTCCAAAGAGAATGGGTTAAAATCACAAGTAAAAATTCATTTGGGGATCTTTTTATTTGGTATCTGGTGTTTGAGGTCTTCAGCTGAACTCAGGGCACATTTTCTAGCTTTTCTCCACAGACTGTGAGATGTAAAGTCTTCCTTTTTCTTAAAAAAATGAAGACTGGGATTCTCATCTAATAACATGCCAAAACAAACAAAGCATAGTCTACTAAGGCTATGTCTACACTACACACCTTTTAGCAACACAGCTGTGCCACTACAGCCGTGCCACTAAAAGGTGGGCAGTGTAGCCGCTCTTTGTAGCCGAGCTCTCTCCCGCCAACAAAAAAATTCCACCCCCAATGAGAGGCAATAGCTGTTGGCAGGAGACAAAGCATTGTTCACACGGACACTGTTCGTTGGTAAAACTTTTGTCTTTCAGGGGTGTGTGTTATCCTTGCCTCTTATCCTATTTCTTCATTCTCTGAATGCCCTCTTCTCCACCTCTCCTGAGCCCTGCAAAGCCTGTAAGACATCCCCTGTAGCTTGCAAACTCTGCAGGGACTCCTGTCATGGAGTAATTCACAATGTTTTAAAACTAGAGGGTCACACTCTTTGTTGCTCATGCAGGCCGATCTGTGTATATTATTCAACTTTTTAAGTGCAAATGGAGGTCTGGCTGGGGAGGAACTTGTCAGAGTGGGTGGTGAGGGGCCCGGTTGAAGGCTGGCCTGAAAGACTGTCGGGCCCAGCAAGGGTGCAGGAAAGAGGAGGCAAGGGCCCTTGTTGGTAAAGGAGGGAGCTGCCTGCAGTGGGATGGGAGGGCCAAGAGACCAACTGGGTGTACCCCACATAAGCAGTGAAGTGCGTGGCCCTCTAATAAGCGAATAGGCTGCAGCAGAGAGCAACAGGGAACTTTCTCTGCCTGCAGCACTCTGTAGGCCAGATAGTGGAAATCGGGCTTTTCCTGTTTTCTGATTATTACCAGAATCAATAGGCTTCTGCCCATTGATACCTAGAACATTCCCTGATATGCTGGAATTGATTGGCTGCAGTTTTCAAAAGTAATTGTGCTGCATACATACGAATGCCACAGAGTTGAGAGTAGGGCCTCACTTCACTCTGCCCACTAATTAAATACCTTAAGTGGTAAACTTTATTAAATTGGAGGTAAGGTTGTAAATAGGGAGTGGAACTTAGCCTAGAAAATCATCCTGCAAAAAAAATTAGGAAGTATGGAATGGTGGAGCTAAATTCATCCAAGCAGCCTTAACTCTGTCCGTGTCACCTCCCACAAAACAAATAAAAAACAGGAGAGAAAGAATGCGATCTTCAAATATCACTCAACATCATAACCAGGGCCGGTGCAACCATTCAGGCGACTTAGGCAGTCGCTAGGGCGCTGGGATTTGGGGGGCGCCATTTTCTTCGCCAGAGACCGCTGTGGCGGAGGGAGCTGGGGCAGGGGAGCGCGGGGAGGGCCGCCTGCAGCAAGTAAGCGGGGGGGAGGCTGCACGCAGGGGAACTCCCCGACCCAGCCAGGGCCGGCTCCAGACCCCAGCGCGCCAAGCGCACACTTGGGGCGGCATGCTGCGGGGGGCGCTCTGCCTGTCGCCGGGAGGGCGGCAGGCGGCTCCGGTGGACCTCCCACAGGCATGCCTGCGGAGGGTCCGCTGGTCCCGCGGCTCCGGTGGACCTCCCGCAGACGTGCCTGCGGAGGGTCCGCTGGTCCCGCGTCTCCGGTGGATGTCCCGCAGGCACGCCTGCGGATGCTCCACTGGAACCGCGGGACCAGCGGACCTTCCGCAGGCACGTCTGCGGGAGGTCTACCGGAGCTGCGGGACCGGCAACCGCCAGAGCGCCCCCCCGCGGCATTCCGCCGTGCTTGGGGCGGCGAAATAGCTAGAGCCGCCCCTGGCCCAAGCTCATCCCTGCCCCGCCTCCTCCCCGAGCACGCTGTGGTCACTTCACTTCTCCCACCTCCCAGGAGGTGCCTACGCTGATTGTTGCCGCAAGCCTGGGAGGCGGGAGAAGTGAAGCAGCAACGGTGTGCTCGGGGTACTTATGCTCAGAGCAGGGGTGAGCTAGGGCAGGGTGCCTCAGGGCGGAGAGTGGGGAGCTGCTGCGGGGGGGGCACCTCAGGGCAGAGGGGGGTAGCTGCCGTGGGGGGGGGGGGCTCAGGGCGGGGGCGCAGGGGGGGAGCGCAAGGTGGAAGTTTCAACATCCTTGCACCGGCCCTGATCATAACCAATCCTACCTTCTTTAGGATAACGCACAGTTGTCAGTAAAACAAATGCTCTGCCACTGGCCTGCTGGGTGACCTTGGGCAAGTCACTTCACTGCCCTTTGCCTCAGTTTCTCCATCTGTAAAAGGGGGATGATGCTAGTAACCTCTTTGTAAAGCACTTTGAGATCTACTAATAAAATGTGTTATTGAAGAGCTAGATATTATTTTATTAATATTATTTTATTTTTATTACTGTAGTTTATTTGATGTCTCTTCACCAAAAGTGACCACATTCTGGACTATTTTTCAAGACAATTCCCTCCAAAATTATATGCCATTTCCAGTCTAAAACATGTTCTGTCCTGGGCACAGAGAGCTGCATACTGGAGTTCTGGGACAATATCAGATTTGTGTACAATTGTATAGTATGCTGCCAATGAGAGAAAATTGTGTGCACACTCTCTTTCTGCTGCAGAGTCCAGAGGGGTACAGCTGCAACACACCCACTCATCCCTGTTGCCAAGGCAGTATATATAGCACACCCACACTCTGCTGCAAAGGCAGCATACATAGTACACCCTAAACCCTGCCGCCAATGCAACCATAGAGCACACACTCTTCTAGCTGTCAGGAAGCCTGTTCTTACCTATGGGAGAGAGGCATGCTCTTAGTGTCAGATGTTTATCTGTAAACTACAATAGTTGTCTGTGAGTACGTCTACACTACGGGACTATTCCGAATTTGCATAAACCGGTTTTGTAAAACAGATTTTATAAAATCGAGTGCGCGCGGCCACACTAAACACATTAATTCGGTGGTGTGCGTCCATGGTCCGAGGCTAGCGTCGATTTCTGGAGCGTTGCACTGTGGGTAGCTATTCCCTAGCTATCCCATAGTTCCCGCAGCCTCCCCCGCCCCTTGGAACTTCCGGGTTGAGATCCCAGTGCCTGATGGGGCAAAAATCATTGTCGCGGGTGGTTCTGGGTAAATGTCGTCAGTCACTCCTTCGTCTGGGAAAGCAACGGCAGACAAGAATTTCGCGCCTTTTTCCCCTGGATTGCCCTGGCAGATGCCATAGCATGGCAATCATGGAGCTTTTTTTGCCGTTTGTGACTCTCACCGTATGTGTACTAGATGCCGCTCACAGAGGCGATTCAGCAGCGCTACACAGAAGCATGCTTTTGCTTTTGCATGACAGCAGAGATGGTTACTAGCCATATTGCACCATCCAAACCCTTCCATAAATTGGAACTGAGGATGATCATGGCTACCAGTCCTTTTGTACCATTTGCTGCTAGTGCCCCTGGTCAATCAGCCAGGGGCGCAAAAGCCAAGAGTGGTTACTAGCCATATTGTACCTTCCATCGTTTTGTACCATTGGCTGCTGTCATAAGTGCCCCTGGCCGATCAGCCAGGGGCGCAAAAGCAAAAATTGGGAATGACTCCCTGAGTCAATCCCTCCTTTTTGGTATAAAAAAATAGAATCAGTGCTGTCTAATATAGGCAAGTGTGCTAGAGAACCACCTGCTCTGTGTCAGAGCCTGCAGAAATTATTATCTGTATGCTATTCACAGGGGTGCTCCTGTAACAACCCCACCTGTTGATTCCGTTCTTCCCCCAGCCTTTCTTGGCTACCGTAGCATTGTCCCACACTTGTGTGATGAATTAATAAAGAATGCAGGAATAAGACACACTGACTTGTTAGTGAGAAATGAGTGGAAGGCAGCCTCCAGCTGCTATGATAGTCCAGACAGGACATTAAGCAGTGTGTAGGAGAGAAGCCCAGCATCCCACTGCTAGTCCAGGGGCAACTGAATCTTTTCTTTACACATGAAGGGTGGGGGCTGATGGAGCTCAGCCCCCTGTTGCTATGATGAGGATGGTTACCAGCCATATTGCACCATCCATCCACCAGAAAAAATTAGGGCCAATAGGCTGATGACGAGGACGGTTACCAGTCCTTTTGTACCATCAGCTGAGGCTGATGATGAGGATGGATTTCCATCTTTTTGCACAATCAGCTTATGCTGATGATGAGGATGGATTTCCATCATTTTGTACCATCAGCCGCCCATGACGAGGGGGGAGCAAGGATGTTGGTGTTGAGTGCTGCACTATCGCGTCTATCTGCAGCATTCAGTAAAGATAGGGTGACATGTAAAAGAGTCAGAGGATTGTTTTACCTTTCGCTTCTGGGGGTGGGTGGGGGGTGGGTGAGTAGATTGCCAAGCTATGCCCTGACCCGCGGGCACTGTGTTTGACCCTAGAAGCATTTGGAGCTCAGCCAAGAATGCAAATAATTTTAGGAGGCTGCAGGAACTGTGGGATAGCTTCAGTCCTCCAGTCCATGCGCATCCATTTGATTCTTTGGCTTTCCGTTACGCTTGTCACGCTGCAGTGCGCTGAGTCCCTGCTATGGCGTCTGTCTGGAGATTTTTAAAAAAGGATTCTGAATTTCATCTTCTGTAACGGAGCGCTGATAGAACGGATAGAACGGATTTGCCTGCCCTTACAGCGATCACATCCGCATGGTCCATGCGGGAGCTCTTTTTTTTATTTTGATTTCGGACTGCATCGCCACCCGTGCTGATCGGAGCTCCACGCTGGGCAAACAGGAAATATTCAAAAGTTCGCGGGGCTTTTCCTGTTTACCTGGCCAGTGCATCCGAGTTGAGAATGCTGTCCAGAGCGGTCAGTGGTGCACTGTGGGATAGCTCCCGGAGGCCAATACCGTCGATTGCGGCCACACTAACCCTATTCCGATATGTTAATACCGATATTAGCGCTACTCCTCTCGTTGGGCAGGAGTACAGAAACCGATTTAAAGAGCCATTAAAATCGATATAAGGTGCCTCCTAGTGTGGACGGTTGTGGCGTTAAATCGGTTTTAGGCTCCTAAAACCGATTTAAACGCCTAGTGTAGACCAGGCCTGTGTTGCTGAATCCCAAGGATGATGCTGTGAGTACAGCTTCACTGTGCCATTAAGCTGGGTGTGGATCTGCAGCATGCACTACTGCAACTCTGCACCTGAAGTCCGCAGTACTCTGCCCCCCTTCTAAGTTCTTGGGCTGGGTATGCAGCACCCTCCTTTTCTGTTTCCGGTGCTTGTGGTTCCTACTGAAATGATCTGCCGCTGTGCTGTCACTCCCTGCTGCAGGGCTGTCAAGCAAACTGCTTGTTGCCAACAAGACTGCCTTTTACCAAGTCCTCTTCCATCATCAAGGAACTGCATGCTAGTGTGACCACTGTCTACCCTTGCTGTCATGGGATACCATGTGCTTATGCTCATTTGGTTCCTGAGGCCCCTGGGGCACATGCAGCAGCAGTTCTCAAATGTGGAAGCAGAACTGCGCTGTCTATCATTTACATATTTAATGCGCGGTTCTGTTATAATGGATAAACATACCCATGTATGGTTGTAAAAGTGTATGTTATATACACCCTGCCTAGGAGGCACAGTAACTTTCAATAGGCTATCTAATCTAGTCTCTAGTATAGCTACCGGTAGGCACTGATCTGCAATTTCAGATTCTTATTCCGTAAAGTGAAGCTGACTGTTATATGTGGTCACATTGGAAATGGGTGGAGATAAGTGTCACAGATACAGAGAACTGTCAGGGAGGCAGGTGACTGTTGTAGATGGCAGGGAAATTCAGAAGAGTAGCATAAATAGGCCTGCATGCCTAAAGCCTCTTCAAAGACTACCCGCAATAACAATTTGTCAGACTGACAGGGTGCGAGTGCCATTTCCTTCAGCGACAAGAGAGCAGCCAGACCTCCATCTGTACACTTGGCATTTCCACAATACATTAATCATAAACACTGTCCATTAGTATAACACTCACATTAACAGCCCCATGTCCAGAAGCCATGGCACAGCATTATAATAATAAATAACATTTTGCACTCATCTGTAAACCTCATTGTCCTTTACAAAAGTGGATATTGTTAGCTCCATTTTATTGATTGGGAATCGGAGGCACAGAGTAGTTAAATAATTTGAATAAAGACACATAATGAGCCAATAGCAGAGCTAGGAACAGAATCCAGCTTACTGGATTTCCAGTCTTCTGAGCTAACCACTGTCCAAGTCCTGGGGGTATAGTCTAGCTATGTGACTATGAATCACAGCTCTATAGACTGTGACTTTTGTTTAGTGGAAAACTCAATCCTGCACCTTTATTATTACTCTCAAACAAAGTATGAGAACAGACAATTTTTTCTCACTCCTACTATAAGTGATTATAAGAAGGGTCCTGTCTTGAGCAAGAGGTGGGTAAATAGGATCAAGGTCAAGACAGAGTATTCATAAATACAGTCACACCATGCTTTTCAAAAGATAAACATTGCGGAGTAGGCAATGCTAACCAGAGATATAGGTTCTGCTTGGCTCGGACTTGGCCTGTCCCGGTGAGCCCCTCTGTCTGCTAGCCATGAGCGAGGACAAAGGGATACATCTATTTCAGTTTCCTTTGACATATTTCATTAAGTTACTGATGTCTGTAAATATTTGTGCAACTCTGAGCACCAACATATAAAAGGTTCCATGAGAAGATCAAGCCACGTTCAAAATCCAACAACATTTCCAGAAGAACTTGTCAAAAATAGAAAAACAATTTGGAAAAAAAAACCTTTCAAAGTTGTTTCTGTTTCACAGGGATTGAAATGGAATAATGTTGGGGGTTTTTTTCCAGACTTTTTTGCAAAATATTTGTTTGAAAAATCCTGAAATTTCAAAATTGTATTTCCCTCTTTTATTCCCTTTTTCTACTCAGTACAATACAATGAATAGTGTGCAGTTTTTTTATTCCATTTTTTTAATTGTTATCTTTCTTTCAGATACTCCTCTGGGGGTTTGTCAAGCATCTTTTTCCTTCAGTGGCTTCAGGGCACCTGGCAAACGTATTAAATTAAAAGCCCCCCATGCTGATAGGGCCACTGAATTCAATGAGAATTTTACTATTGAGTTCATTGGATGCCTAATCAGATCCTTAATTAGCTACTTACTTTTACATCACAGAGCTAGCTAGGGTTTGATTGAGGCTCAGGTTAAATAAAAAAGACCTCTATGTCTGCCAGGGAGAGTCTGACATCTTCTTCTTGGGTATCATGTAATCTCTGATCCAGCGTGAGAGCATTGGAATTGACAAAGGGCTCAGTAAAGTAACAATAGACTAGGCTGCTTCTTGACAAGCAGTTGTGGGCTGATGGAGATAGGCCAACATTCCTTAGTCTTACTTGGGACTGGCCTCCCCTTATACACAATTCCTATGGAATTAAATAGTGATGAAACATATAAGATTCTATAAAAATTACCATATTATTATGGAAGTTTGCAATAGAAGATGATCGCCTCTCTATAGGTGTTTTGAAACATTCTATAGAATTCTGTAGCAGGGAAACAATTTTGTGTTCAGTTCTATGGCATGATTAAAAAAAAATTAACTAAGGAAGGAAGGGAAAGTTAGAATTTTCTATTAGATTCCGTAGGATTATTCCATAAGGATCCCACTCCAGCCAGAGAGGCATCTTAAGATGAAACATTGGCTGCTTCTCAGCACACCTTCAGCAGTCACTGCCTGCTGCAGTGTGTTCGCCAAGCAGCATTCACTAGTCACGCACATACTTATGCATGTTGTTACAGTATGGAGCATACGCTCTGCACATCTTGCACTTAGCAAGTCAGCCCTCCCTGGAGGCCCTTAGCAAGCCAGCCTATTCTGCCACTACAAGTTTTACAACCTGTCTATACAAGCCCTTGGCGACGTAGCACCATTGCCTTCTCTGTACCAATGAAATATGTAAAATGAACCAGAAAAGGAAATTTCTCTCTTTCCTCCATCATGGCCAGCTGACTGAGGGGCTCTTAGGAGAGCCACGGTATAGCAGTAGCAGAACCTATGCCTCTCTTATGTTAGAATCTCTTGTTCAGAAATGTTATCTTTTGGGAAGCCCAGTGTTGTACTAGGATTTCTCACAGAGCAGGTACTCGAAATATGCAGGAAGGACAATCTGACCTCATGAGATTGTCTTAAAAGTGTTGAGTTTAAAAATAAATAAATAAATTTGGGTTTTTTTCCTTCGCCTTCTGGTTTGAGCCTTTATGATTCACATATTCAAGCTTTTTTCCCATACCACGTGGGCTAGAACTAATGTACTAGTTTTTTCTTAATGGGAGCTGAGACCTTCGTGTAATCACATGACTCCTGGCACTGGGGTTTTAACACAAACACCAAATATCACAAGAGTGGATGACATTGGATCTCTGCTCTGAGGCACTCACAAAGGAAGGAAAGAGAAGCTGAGAACTCCTTCCTGAGGGGTTGTGAAAGCAACACCATTCCTATGAGCAGAAGAATGTTACACACTAGGTATAAATATGATGTGGATAACAAATGAAATCAAAAGTAATCCAGTCCCTCAAGGAATGACATAATAATGATCACATTTGGCATCTCTAGCACCCCCTTCATCTGAAGAGCTCACAGATAGGGGATTACCACTTGCCAGAGGTGGATACTGAGCCACACAGAGGTTAAGTAACTTGCCCAAAGTCACACAAGGCTAGACTGTGACCTGGACTACAGGACTGCAGAAGGGAGTAAGACTCTTCCTTAGTCCGTAAGACTATACCTACAGCACAGCCTGGAGGGTGCCTCTCAGCACGATTAGAAGACAGACATGCATTAGCTCTGCTTGAGCTAGCCCGCTAAAAATAGCAGTGCAAAGGCAAGAGCGGCAGCTCAGGCTAGTTTCCAAACTACAATTCCTCCTGCCTCTCGGGGTATGTACTCTGGTGGCTAGCTTTAGCCCCTGCAGCCACACTGCTATTTTTAGCGCCCTAATTTCTGCATGTGTCTATCTACTCACACTGGGACGTACCCTCCCAGCCGCTCTGTAGACATACAGTGTATGGGCTCTCCAGATTATGGCTCCAGAGTAGCTGAGCCAGAGCGGGGTCAGTAGTAGTGTGTTCCTGTTATAGATTAAAAAAAACCCATGAGTAAGCAGGAAGGGAGGAATTTTGCCTCAAACATGTGTCTCTGAGTCACAATGCCTTCTGGAGCTACTCCTTCCATGGTACAATTTACACAATCTAGCTTACAGAAAGTAGCTGAGTCAAGAATTGAACTCCATATCCTTTTACTCCCAGTCTCCTGCACTAACCAATAGACCATGCTGCCCATGTGCTATGAGTTAATTGTCTGTTAAATAGGATTATGATGAAAACCCATTATCAGAACCCATTTAATCTGAAATGCCCTTTTAGCTAAATATAGGTTATATCCCCCCTGTGTGAATTACTCATTTATTTCACCTGTTATCTGAACATCTCACTTCTGCATCCAAATGTTTTTAATACCCCCTTTTGAATGAATTGATTCTACCTGTAGGTGTACTAGGAAAATCACTTAAGACTTCAAGCTTTTAAATAATAAATACTGAGACATACTAGAGAAACAAAGAGGTGCAGGTGGGATGGCTGTTCCTTTTCTCCTAAAGTAGTTACTGATTAAATGTTGCATGGTATTAAGTTAAGGAAGCAATGGAAGCCTCAGGTTCATTGCATCCATGGAATGTGCATTAAACGTAAAGGCAAATATTACAGATATGTGATCACTGGTAGGTGGGGGGAAGAAAAGAGTTTAGAGATGCCGGGAAAAGCACTGCAAAAAATATTTCCCATTTATCTAGCTTTAAGGGAGGGCTGGCTCCAGGGTTTTTGCTGCCCTAAGCAAAAAAAACCAAACAAAAACCAAACAAACAAAAAAAACCCAACTCAAAATGAACTGCTGCCCCAAGCACATGCTTGGAATGCTGATGCCTAGAGCCGGCCCTGCTTTAAGGATTGCAAACAGTTTCATAAACTATGCACATATAGCTCCACAGTAACATGGCTGCTTCAGGGAAGAAGTGTAGCAGCAACCAAACCAACAGAACAGTGTGGTGAAAAGAGAAAAATTTGGCCAAGGAGAACATAGCAAGTCCCCTACTTAGGGTGAACAGACAGCATGTGTGAAAAATTGGGATGGGGGAGGGGTAATAGGAGCCTATATAAGAAAAAGACCAAAAAATCAGGACTGTCCCTATAAAATCGGGACATCTGGTCATCCTACCCCTACTCTTAAGAAAAGTGTCAAGAGATGTTTTTTTATCCATGCAGAGAAAAGGTTTTGAAGTGGGGTATACATATACAATGTTATTCAAACATACACAACTTTTAACAAGCCTGCAACACTAACCTAAATGCTCTGAAGCAAAGACAATAGGTGCAGCTGCATTGATTTCAATTGAGTTGCTCCCTCTAACTCCATTAGTGAATTTGGCCCAGTGCATTAGCTTAATTGGCTGCCTGTCTTGATCTTTGAATGAGATTTTGGCTTATTCCAGCTTGATTTTTTTAAGGAATGTCTTTCTTGTCTCCAAAGAGCTTTTACTGGTTAAGTTTCCCCCTCTGGTTAAAAAAAGAAACTAGACTGATCTCTTTTGGCAGCTGTGAATAGGTTGCATATTGTGTGTGTTTTGCTGGTTAGCTTGCTTGAAAGTGATTTTATTTCCCTTCCAGCTACTTTTAGAACAATTTCCACACACAAGTATGCATCTCATTCTTACACATCTGTGCAGTGGCATTCATACCATTTTGTGCATAATCATCAATAATAATTATAGCTGGTTGAACAGTAAAGTTGATTGAAGAATATACTCACAACTAAAGGCATCATGGTTTACTATGATTTTCGTTAGTTATAATATTCATGGTCTCTTCCTTATCCTGTCCAGTGTGTTGAAAACTGTATTGACATTGTAAGATGTCACTTTAAATACCCAGAGGGATTTCCTAGTCCCGCTTGCAGGCTAGGGGCTCTGCAGGGATGTGTGCAATCTGGGCCTAACACTGCAGCAGTAGTCAGTCTGCAGACAGCAAGTTTAGAATAAGGTGGCGTGAGTTGTGCCACTCTGTTTTTTAGGGAGCAGCCTGATTTCTCTCTCTTCCTCTCTATTTTTGGGTTCTTTTGTATTATTATTCTGAAGTCTAAGAACTAGTGTTATATTGCAACCTTCTAGTAAGAGTATGGTTTTATCTAACTCCTCAGTGTATATGCTGTGAACATAACATGTCTCAGAGCCAAATTCAGGTGTTCTGTATAGAGGTGCAGTTCCCACTGTAGATAATGGGAGTGTCACAAAATTATGCCATAGATGAATTTGATTATTACATTATTATTAGTCCAAAAATCATCCCAGAAGTGCATTATTCACCATTAGCTATTCTGCTGTTTTAAAAGCTTCATTACCCAATCAGGGAGCATCACAACTTTATATGTGACTTAAATAGCTAGCCCCACTTCCCCAGTAATAAAAGTTGAAGTGAATAGTTCATGAACAACTCATAGACTGAACATTATATGTCCAGCTATTTAGCAAATACTTAGAAGTAAGGTGTATATTTGAAAATGATCAGGATCAATTTGCAAAAAATTCACAAACAAAAAGGGATGGGGTAGGTGGGTGAGCTCATGCCCCCATCCTTCAAACACACATGCTGAACTTTATTCACAGAATGGCCATATTGGGTCTGATCAGTGGTTAATCTAGCCCAGTATTCTCTCTTCTGACAGTGGCCAACGAAAGATGCTTCAAAGGAAATGAACAGATCAGGGCAATCATCAAGTGATCCATCCCCTATCATCCACTCCTAGCATCTGGCCATCAGAGGCTTATGGACAACCAGAGCATGGGGTTGCATTCCCAACTATCTTGACTAATAGCCATTGATGGATCTATCCTCCATGAACTTATCTAATTCTTTTAAAATTCCATTTATAGTTTGGACCTTCACGACATCCCTTGGTAACGAGTTCCACAGGTTGACTTTGTGTTGTGTGAAGAAGTACTTTCTTTTGTTTGTTTGAAACCTGCTGCCTATTCATTTCATTGGATGACCCCCGGTTCTTGTGTTATGTGAAGGGGTAAATAACACTTCTATATTCACTTTCTCCATTCCTGTCATGGTTTTATAGACTTCTATCACCCCTGCCCTGCCTCAGGTGTCTCTTTTCCAAGGTGAATAGTCCCAGTCTTTTTAATCTCTCCTTATATGGAAGCTGTTCCACACCTTTAATAATTTTTGTTGCCCTTCTCTGTATCTTTCCCATTTCTAATATATCTTTTCTGAGATGGGCAGGCCAGAACTGAACACAGAATTCAAGGTGTGAAAATACCATGGATTTATATAGTGGCATTATGATATTTACTGTCTTATTATCTATCCTTTTCCTAATGGTTCCTAATATTCTGTTAGCTTTTTGACTGCTGAGGCACTTTGAGCAGATATTTTCAGAGAACTATCCACAATGACTCCAAGATATTTCTTCAGTGGTAACAGCCAATTTAGATCCCATCATTTTGTATTCAGTTTGGATTATGTTTTTCAGTGTGCGTTATTTTGCATTTATCAACCTTGAATTTCATCTGCCATTTCATTGCCTAGTCACCCAGTTTTGTGAGATCCCTTTGTAATTATTTGCCATCTGCTTTGGACTTAACTATCTTGAGTAATTTTGTATCACTGCAATCTTTGCCACCTTCCCTCTTTTTCCAGATCATTTATGAATATGTTGAACAGCACTGGTCCCAGTACAGAGCCCTGGGGGACACCACTATTTACCCCTCTCCATTCTGAAAACTGACCATGCGTTCCTACCCTTTGGTTCCTGTCTTTTAACCAGTTACTGATCTATGAGCAGACCTTCCCTCTTATCCCATGACTGCTTAGTTTGCTTAAGAGCCTTTGGTGAGGGACCTTGTCAAAGGCTTTCTGAAAGTCCAGGTACATTCTATCCACTGTATCACCCTTATCCACATTTGTTGGCCCCCTCAAAGAATTCTAATAGTGTGTTGGTGCATGATTTCCCTTTACAAAAGCCATATTGACTCTTCCCCTGCAAACCGTGTTAATCTATGTATCTGATAATTCTGTTCTTTACTATAGGTGTCAAGTGTCAGAGGGGTAGCGATGTTAGTCTGGATCTGTAAAAGCAGCAAAGAATCATGTGGCACCTTATAGACTAACAGACGTATTGGAGCATGAGTTTTCGTGGGTGAATACCCATGCGTCCGACGAAGTGGGTATTCAACCACGAAAGCTCATGCTCCAATACGTCTCTTACTCTATAAGGTGCCACAGGACTCTTTGCTTCTTTACTATAGTTTCAGCCAGTTGCCTGGTACTGAAGTTAGGCTTACAGCTCTGTAATTGCTGGGATCACCTGAGAAGCCTTTTTTTAAAAATTGGTGTCATATTAGCTATCCTCCAGTCATCTGGTACAGAAGCTGGTTCAAGTGGTAGGTTACATATCACAGTTAGTAGTTCTGCAATTTCATATTTGAGTTCCTTCAGAACTCTTGGATCAATACCATCTTGTCCCAGTGGCTTTTTATTGTTTAATTTAACAATTTGTTCCAAAACCTCCTTTACTGACCCCTCAATCTGGAACAGTTCCTCAGATTTGTCACCTAAAAAGAATGGCTCAGGTGTGGGCAACTCCCTCACTTACTCCGATGCAAAGAATTTATTTAGCGTTTCTACAATGACCATGTCTTCCTTGAGTGTTGCTTTACCACCTAGATTGTGGCCCCACTGATTGTTTGGCAGGCTTCCTGCTTCTGATGTACTAAATAACTTTTTTTTTTTTGCGGTTAGTGTTTTTGCCTTTGGCTAGTTGCTTTTCAAATTCTGTTTTGGCCTGCGTAATTATACTTTTACACTTGACTTGCCACAGTTTATACTCCTTTCTATTTTCCTCAGTAGGATTTGACTTCAGAATTTTAAAGGATGCCTTTTTGCCTCTAACAGATTATTTTACTCTGTTGTTTAGCCATGGTGGCATTTTTTGTTCATCTTACTGTTCTTTTTAATGTGGGGTATACATTTAATTTGAGCCTCAATTATGATGTTTTAAAAAACTTTCCATGCAGCTTAAAGGCATTTCACTTTTGTGACTGTTCCTCATAATTTCCGTCCAGCTAGCTTCCTCATTTTTATGTAGTTCCCCTTTCTGAAGTTAAATGCTACAATGGTGGGCTTCTTTAGTATTCCCCGCCCCCCACAAGGATATTACATTTAATTATATCATGGTAGCTATTATCGAGCAGTTCAGCTATATTCCACGCTTGGACCAGATCCTGTGCTCCACCTAGGACTAAATCAAGAATTGCCTCTCCCCTTAGGGAGTTCCAGAACAAGCTGCTCCAAGAAGCAGTCATTAATTGTGTCTAGAAAGTTAATTTCTGCATTCTGTCCCCAGGTGACATGTATCCAATCAACATGGGGATAGTTGAAATCCCCCATTATTATTGAGAGTTCTATTTTTATAGCCTTTCTATTCTCCCTGAGCATTTCATAATCACCATCACCATCCTGGTCAGGTGGTCGGTAGTATATTCCCACTGCTATACTCTTATTATTCAAGCGCTGAATTTCTATCCATAGAGATTCATTTAAGATTTTTACTATATTTGCTTAGGCTTTCATTCACCTCTAGTGCCACTCCCCCAACAGCATGACCTATTCTGTCATTCCTATATATTTTATATCCTGGTATTACAGTGTCCTGTTGATTGTCATCATTCCACCAAGTATCTGTGATGCCTAATATATCAATAGCTCTTAATTTAATACTGCACACTCAAGTTCACCCATCTTCGTATTTAGATTTCTAGCATTTATATACAGTCATTCAGATAAGAAGGAATATATTTCAGCATGTACCTAAATATTTGCGATATTGGGGCCTAAATTTGTAACGAATACTAGCTAAATACAAAGGATGGGTCTAGAGAATAAGAGACTGGACTGGGACTCAGGAGACCTGAATCCAATTCCTGGCTTAGTCACAGACTTCCTATACAACATGGCCTAAAGTGCTTAATGTATCCTGTGCCTCAGTTCCCCATCTGTAAAATGGGATAATAGATAGGGTGGGTTAAAACACTCCTCTTTTTGGGTGGTTTGTCCTCTGTCCAGTAATAAGAAAAAAACAGATGTGATTTTGTCCAGGGTTACGAATGGGAGATGCCATTTTGAAGAGCATGCTGCTCCACCACTGCTGGTGTGACCTTGCCCACCATGCACACTCTTCAAAATGGTGTCTTCTGTGAAGCATGACTTGGTCACGCTGGTGAAGGTGGGGTTATGCAGGAGGGGACAGGCCCACTCTGTTCCTCGAAGTATGGTACCATAGTGTCTGGTGTTCTGAGGATGCATGAGTGACCACCCTGCTAGGAGATCTTCCTCACCTCAGTGGCACTGTAAGAATAAAATCTGTTAATCAGTCTGAGGTGCTCAGATCCTATGGTAAAGTAGTACACCATTAGATAATAGTACTGCAAGTTAAAGTAGCTGGAATTTTGCCATTCTCTTGTCCATAGCTTCACTGTTAGTAGTGACATTTTTGACTAGCAACAGCCTAAGGGTTCTGTTTCCTCCTGAGATCAAAAGCCTTGGGGGAGGAGGGAGTCTCCTGGCAAGTCTCTTTCATTTGCCTCCAGCATGGGACTTTCCACAAGTCCCAAGGTCACAAGTCACCAAACTGGCATGGTGATTAAGATGAAATAGGAAGAATTTTTTTGAATGCAGTAACTCAATTGAAATGATTACCTTTCATCCAGGAGAGTTGTACCTCTCGGGTGTTTTGCAGATTATCAGCCAAATTCCACCCTGGTATAGCTGACTTCAGTGGAATTACTCCTGTTTACATCAGATCTGAACATTTACCCTGCAAGCTGAAGTCAGGAAGAATCAGGAAAGTATCTACATTGCTGTTAACGTTTGTGAATTGGAAAACATAAAATGAAGCCCTTTTTAAAAAAATTGTATTTATTGCCCATGAAAGTTGCTGAACATGCAGCCCTGAACACTGAAGTCCTCTTTTTCCCAATGGAACAAGTAGCACAGAGGCATAAAATGCAGCTTGTGCCTCAGAATAAATATCCATTGCCCTGGAAAGAACTATTGTCAACATTTTTTTGCCCTTTCCCCTTAGGTAAAAAGGCAATAGTCAGGCATACAATGACAATGTTATCCTGGCTTGTAGATATTACAAATAGGATCTTGCTTGTACGCTTGCATCAGCTTGCACTTCTCTTCACTGGCTCTTTGTGGCTGCAGCAGATATGTAATATCTCTCTGCATAACAACTGGAAGAGCTCCAGCTATTTAGGGAACAGAACTGAAAGAGCTACTAACAGCTGAAGACTATGTGAAACACAGCATTATTACAGCTTCTTTAGCCTCTAGTCCCTGCTTTCCTCTCTTTCCACCCCCTCTTCTCCTCCCTCCTTAGATTTCCTTTGCTCATGTGTCCAACTCTGATGTCTCCTAGCTTTCGTCTTCATCTAACTCCTTGACATAAACCATCTCTCCACCCAGGTCCTGGCCTCCCTCAAGCTTTCTTTTATCTTCTCCTGGGACCAAATTCACTTCTGGCATACAGGGGTGACGGGGGTCGCATCAGTGTGCAGAAGGGCTCAATTTGCCTCTCACTTATCATTAATCACTCTCTCTGCTGCCTCCTTTCAGAGCGTCCGTTAAGCAGGCTGTTTCCTCTTTCCTAGAGACCACACTCAACCACATTCCCCTCTTGGTCACTGAGACTTCTTCATCTCAGAGCAGATGTTCTAGTCCCCATGCCATGGCTTCTTCTCTGACTTCCTCCTTGATTCCTGCCCCACTGGCTTCCGCCATCTCCACCCCACAAGAACAGCCTCACTAAAGATACCAGAGAATTCTTCCTGCCATGGGTAAAGGCCACTTCTCAACAGTGAATCTTCTTGAGCTTTCTGCCGACTGTCACATGGCAAATTGCCAACTTCTGGAGATCCTCTTTTCCTTGGGCTTCTAGGTCTATCTTTTCCCCATGCTCTTACTTCTCCAATAGCTCCACGAGTGCTGCTTTTTCACCTGCACCTCACCCTGTTGGTGATTCCAGTTGGCCTTATTTCCTCCTTTTTTCACTCTGCATGGTCAGGTGACTTCAACTTGCTCCTGTGGTCAGGTCCCTTTAAACTGTCTTAGGATGGGCAAGGAATCCAAAACCATGATGCTCTTGGCCATTTTACGGTGTAACACATTTTACTGTAAAACTAAATGACTCAGTATGAAAATGTGTCTGCTTAACATGAGAAGGTAAAATCAGTGCTGGAATTATTCCAGAGCTGATCCCAAGTAGCTGAGTAGAGAATCCTGCTGCTGTACCTCTGGGAAGCCAGACTTAAATGAAAGGAGACCTTGAGTTCTGGCAGCTGTATTGCAACATGGGGTGAAAAGCTCCAGTGTGTGACCGCTAGTACTAACTTGACCAACTACTGGAAACAGAAGCCTTTTTATTTTCACATGGCCAGTAAGCAATGGCACCATTGTCTGTAATAAATGTGTTTGTGCCCAGAGGAAACAATTAAACCACTGATTAAACAATAATCAATCACAAAAGGGCAACACAGACAATCTAAAGGCAATGGTATATGAAGCAAGGTTAAAAGATCAAAGTACATATAAAAGCAGCAAAGAATCCTGTGGCACCTTATAGACTAACAGACTTTTGCAGCATGAGCTTTCGTGGGTGAATACCCACTTCGTTGGATGCAAGGCTATCCCTCTGATACTTGATAAAGTGGAACTAGCTAAATAAGACAGCTTGAAGAGGATAAGATCACTTTTCAGGATAAAATGTAAAAGTGAGGTCCTTACCATTGTATCCATAGCACCTTTTGCAATCTCAGTGTTTGGCAAAATTCCAGTTTGGATAATTATATTCTGGCCACCTCAATTCCTTTGTAATCCACTTGGATAGAGCATTATGCACTGTCCTGTCCTGAATGACACAAACTGATGTTTCATCTGAGAGGCAGGCCTGATTCACTGCTGGGCTACTGCAGTTCTATGCTGGGCTAACTTCACTGAAATGAAGGCAGTAATTCAGGGGGGAAACCAGACTACACACACCCATGCACTCAGGGGCACATTACGGCAATCTGAGGGCCTAGTCGCACCCTGACATGGGGCCCCTTATAGCTCCAAACTCATGGCTCTGCCTCCCATGCTGTGGACCTGCCCCCGCTTCCTTCCACAGTAGCGGGATCCCCCCCTTCCTTCCCAGCGAGGTAAGGATGTAGGCACTCCCCATTCCCTTTACTTTCAATGAGTGGCAGCATGGGCCCTCCTTCCTTTAATAGCAGTAATGATGGCAGTATGGGTTCTCTTGTTACAAAGAGGCTGTGGTAGACCGGGGACGGCTCTCCTGTACTTAGTCCAGCAGCCATGGTGTATCTGCTTGGGTCAGTGGGCTGGCCCTGCTGCACTCTTCTCCTCCTGCCTCCATTGGAGTAGCGTTGGCAATTCCTGCCCAGCAGTGGGTCTTAGAGTTAACACTGCACTCAGATGCATAGGCTAGGTCAGAGCTATTGTTTAAGGCTGGCTGTAGACTCAGGCAGACCCATTGCAGCATGCAGACCATGCAGGTCCTGTTTTCAAGATTTTCTTCACAACCATATGAGCTAGAAACTTACATGTTTTAAAGAAAGCTGAGAGTCTGGTGTAATCATATGACTCCAGGAGCTGGGGCTATAGACATGGGACTTAATCTGGCTCTGCACATTATAGTATATTGTATAGTATATCATTTTCTTCCACTGAATTTGACAAGAATTTTGCCTGAGCATGGAATGCAGATTTGGCCCATAAATTGTACTAACTGCCTTCTGGGTTGTAAAGTGTTTTTGGATCCATTTGCAAAGAAGGCTTTCTATAGAAATGCAAGCTCATTTTCATTAACTGCCTGTAATAATAGTATTTCTATAGCACTCGACATTTTCAAAGCACTTTTTACAAACATTATCTGAAGGGAGTCAAACTCAGAGAGGGGAAAAAATGTATTTCTGTAAAGATGTGATAAATAGAGGATTAACCAGAAGAGATGAGTGGGATAATAATCTCTCAAGGAAAATCTGTAGTAGTAATGTCAACTGGACTATGGAATAGTCTTTCAAAGGAAGTTTCTTGAGTTCCAGCAGTTGAGTCTGTGGAGGCCAAGAAATAATTAACAAGGATTTGAAAGGATCTTAAATGTATGTTAGCTAAGTTAGCATGAGTTAGACTGGCTGTGACCCTAATGCTGTGAGATATGTAGAAATAAGATAATGTGGTACAGAGTGAATTGTGTGAAAAGTCATTACGACCTTGTAATATGCAGTCTTGCTTTTTTTTCTAGTAGTGAAGACAAATAAGATAGCAAAGAAGCTTATGTATAAACAAATGCAAATGTTTTCTTTTTACTGTCTCCAGGACTGCTAGCTATTGTCTGTAACAAAGGTATAAATGCTTGCAGTGATTGTTTACTAATTGAGAGAGACCTGTCCGGGGCAAGGGGCAACCCTGTTTCCTAGGACACTCTCTCCCTCTATTGTAATTACTAGAGAAAGAATAAAGTATTTGATTTTGCTGCACCCAAACAAAAAGCGAGAACTGAGTTTTTCTTCGACAAGTCTATCCAGAAATCAATCTTATAGATAGAGGGACCTATGACCTACAGTTGTCTATTTGTAACACAAGCATCTGTAACAATGTTATTCAACAGAAATTTGAAAAAATTCACACTTGCATAAATCCATTTTAATTAAGTAGAAATTATCAGAGGATTAAAGTACTTGTAAGCAACTAAACTATCAATCTGCCTCATCTAGAGTTAGACCTTGCATTTTCAGTACAACAGCTTTTCCCCCCTGCTGCTTAAAGTGTGGTACCTCCAAGAATAACATGAAAACAAGGGTGTTTGATCTGAACGCAGGTCACAGCATAGGTATTCAGCTGAAAGCTGTAATGAAATGGCTGCCAGGCAGAGTAGCGCAAACTAGTGAACAACACTCTCAAGGTCCTGAACTTTCCATTGTTCGGCTGCGGTGCTTACACTGAAAAAGCTGTTGTGTGACATCATCTGTTAGGCACAGCAGTCCCTCCCATCTAGAGCTGAGTGAACAATGGAACTTTCCAATTAACCGGCTGCAATGAAAATTAAAAAAAAAAAAAAAATTGGATCAACCCAAAGTGGGAATTTTTCATTTTTTTTTTTGCTGAAAAGAAAAATCATTTTGGGTCAAAGAGAACATCTTGTTCAACTTAAAACAATTTTTTTTCATTTCATTAATTCAGGTGAATTTTTTTACCTTTTTGTTATTTCTTAAATAAATCTACATTTTTAAATGAAACAGCGTTTCAGAAGAAAAAGTTGAAACATTTCATTTAGAAAATGTCAAAACAGAACATTTTGCCTTCTATTTTTTTTTCCATCTGAAACTATTCGCTGTTCTTGATCTGAATTCTCAAATTGTTTCAGCTGACCTGAATTACTCCATTCTTTGGCAAATAAACTATGCATCTGAAAAATGTCACCCAGCTCTAATCCCGCCCCCACCCACAAGCTGGTGTTGAAAACTGTTTTCCCTTTGCAGTAGACAAGGGAAACTATGTTCACCAACAGTTATTAGAAAACTTAGCTGACACTTTTACACTGTTTTCAACACTGGAGTGGAGGTGAGCTGAGAACTGCCATGTTTCTCCCCAAATGTCAACCTCAGCCTCTCTCTCTCAGCCTACCCCACGGACTCCACACTCTGCCTAATAGTCTCTTTGTTTGCAAGGCTGAATGCGCTCATCATGAGACAGCAACGTTCAGAAAGGGAGAGAAACACGTACAGTTTAAAAAATCTGAATCCCAGCGACATGGCAAGAAACTTGAACTATGCCAGCGACAGAAGCTGCAGAAATAAACAAAAAATGTTTTGAATGAGATCACAGGGGTAACATCTCATTCTGAGGATATTTTGCTAAATGATTACTTTATGCCTCTATAGCAGGGGTAGGCAACCTGCGGCACGTGAGCTGATTTTCAGCGGCACTCACACTCAGTGGCGGATTAACAAATTTGCCGCCCCTAGGCCCTCAGAAAATTGTCCGTCTCCCCAGTGGTTTCCCCAGGAATTGAAATTAGGGGGGGTGTTCGAATTTACAGGGGGGGTGTCAGGACCAATGAGATATGTAAAAGAGATATGAATAAAGTAAATGTTTTGTTAGGATTATGCAAATTTAACATACGAATAATGCAAGTTACACCAAAACACATAACAGGTCTAGATTTCTAAAAAATATATACATTAAAAAAAAAGTATTTAATTTAAATTGACTTTTGAAAAGCAAGCCATCATGGGGCAAGAGGGAAGATCCTCTCATGGATCAGTAACTGGTTAAAAGATGGGAAACAAAGGGTAGGAATAAATTATCAGTTTTCAGAATGGAGAGAGATAAATAGTGGTATCCCTGAGGGGTCGGTACTGGGACCAGTGCTGTTCAACATATTCATAAATGATCTGGAAAAATGGGTAAACAGTGAGGTGGCAAAATTTGCAGATGATACAAAACTATTCAAGATAGTTAAGTCCCAGGCAGACTGCGAAGATCTACAAAGGGATCTCACAAAACTGGGTGACTGGGCAACAAAATGGCAAATTAAATTCAATGCTGATAAATGCAAAGTAATGCACATTGGAAAGCAATCTCAACTATACATACAAAATGATGGCATCTGAATTAGCTGTTAACACTCAAGGAAGAGATCTTGGAGTCATTGTGGATAGATCTCTGAAAACATCCACTCCATGTGCAGCAACAGTCACAAAAGCAAACAATGTTGGGAATCATTAAGAAAGGGATAGATAATAAGACAGAAAATATCATATTGCCTTTATATAAATTCATGGTACGTGCACACCTTGAATAGTGTGTGTAGATCTGGTCACCCATCCTAAAAATATATATATTGGAATTGGAAAAGGTACAGAGATGGGCAACTAAAATGATGAGGGGTATGAAACAGGAGGAGAGATTAAAGTGACTGGGAATTTTCAGCTTAGAAAAGAGATGACTAATGGGGATATGATAGAGGTCTACAAAATCTTGACTGATGCGAAGAAAGTGAATAAGGAAATTTTATTTAATCCTTCACATAACACAAGAACTAGCAGTCACCCAATGAAATTAATAGGCAGCAGATTTTAAAAAAACAAAAGGAAGTATTTCTTCACACAATATAAAGTCAACCCAGGGAACTCTTTGCCAGGGGATGCTGTGAAGACCAAAACTATAACAGGATTTTAAAAAGAACTAGATAAATTCCTGGAGAACAGGTCCATCTGTGGCTATTAGCCAGGATGAGAGGGATGCAACGCCATGCTCTGAGTGTCCCTAGCCTGTTTGCCAGAAGCTGGGAATGGGCAACAGGGGATGGATCACTTGATGATTCCCTGTTCTATTCATTCCCTCTGAAGCACCTGGCCTTGACCACTGTTGTAAGACAGGGTACTGGGCTATATGGACCATGGGTCTGACCCAGTATGACCATTCTTATGTAAAAATTAATTATAATAAAAATGTTTAGTACAGAAACTCCCCAACATAATGACCTCTCAAGATAGCAACAATGTGAGATAACAACCTTGGCAAATACTGCATTTTAAAAATCTTGGCCTACTGGGAAACATATTTATATAAGTTTCCATTCCCAGTCACAAATCCAGCATTCTGGAGCAAAGTGACTAAAATATAGTCCAACAAACAAATGTTTATTTAACATCTCCCTCACTTTTCCCTCCACCGCACTCCACTCACCGGTGTTGTCCTTGGTCAATGGAGACTCAGAGTTCAGAGGTGCTTTCACGTGAGTACACCTTCCAGGTAGGGGACAAAAAGGCACAGTTTGCTCTGGCCACGGCTGTTCGTTGTGCCATGGTTCACTCCACCATTCTGTTGCCAATGGCCCTGCACAGTCACCTTCTGCTGTCACCTACCACTGTGACCTCTGCGAGTTGGTCTCTTGAGGTTCCACCAGCTCTCAGTGATTTCAGCTGAGCTCTCAGTGCGGGAACCTTGCTGCTAGTGCAGTCTGGGCTGTCTCTTACACAAAAACACTGTACCCACAGGAACACTGTCCCCACAACAGGACTAAGCACTTAGACCTGATTGTCAGTGATTTCAGCTGCAGTGGTCACTTAACAGAACAAAAGACTATCTATGGAGCCTAATCAGCTCTGTCTTTAAACAGTGGAGAGGGACAGGTCCCCACCCTCTCTCTTGATGCCTTCAAATCATCACAGACTAAGTACAGTTCTACTGCCCTTTACTCATACAATAAGAACAACATTTCCCCCACAGTCAAGTGGTTTGTAACCCAACCCCAGCCAAAATCTATCACTTGGACAACACAGCTCTGTTTGCTGGATACCTAGGTAGATTGGGTGTGAATGAAAATATAATCTGGCCCTGAAGCCTTAGCCCCCAGCTCATCACTAGCTGTCAGGGAGAACTTGTTGTATCGGGAAACAGAGACGAGACAAAGCTGCAGTGAGGCGTCCCTGGATAGTCCCAGACCGCCGCTTTTATTCTCTTTCTTACAGACCGGTTACTCAGTATTACATGATTGACATCACACAGGTTACTTATTACTATATGATTGATACACCTGTTTACTTCATTCTGATTGATTAAGGCTGGTTTCCCTCACCGGGCCATTGTCTTGTGTGACTAGGCTAGCATAGCAGAAAGTGCATAATATACTGTGCTAATAACATGGTTCAGTGCAGGGACAGCGTGGTTTGCCAACATCTGTACCTACACTGTACCTACATCTCCCTCTATTTTGTTTTGTTAACTATGACTAATACTTTCGGGGGGGCTCCGGGCTAGTCCATGGACAGCCCTTAATGAAGAGAGAAACAAGTGAAGGGATACACTGGATGCCGCAGCAAAACAGCACGAGTAACAGTACAGTGAGTCCCCCAAAGGTGACAAGTTGATGCAACCACCCAGTGTTAGGAAGCCATGAGGAGAGCCAATCCCACCATCCCGAGAAGGGGTCTGGATTGTATCTGATTTGATCTGTTAAATTTTTAATTATCTTGAGTTGATTTTCAACTGAATGATGATGATCAGAAATATTAAAGCAACACATATCATTAACCTTTTCACATTCATAATGATGCAGCATAAGTAAATAATCTATAGCCGCTCGATTTTGCAACACCCCATGACGGATGTCTTCCTGCTCATCATTAAGGAGGGCTATAGCGGTAGATGTCGCATTTAAAGCCTTAGTGGCTGCACAAGCTAAACCATTGATTCGCATACTATTTCCTGTGGCCAACCCGGGGACCCCGACAAGAGAAACAGCCAAAGCGACAGTCTCAGTTTTTGAAAGTAAATGTACACGGCTATCACAGGAAGCATCTAAAGGAAGACTGCGACTAACTCGCGAAGTATTTAACAGTTGCCTTTTAGTTGGTAATATGAGTGCAAGTCGGCTTAGGCAACAACAAGTGCCATCACTAAGATTGGCGGGCATATAATTGAAAGTATATCCTGAGCATGTCCAAAACCACCCATTTGGCAGCTGTACATGCTTGTATAGATAAGAGATATTTGTCACAGCAGAACAATTCATAGCTGGAGCAGGAAAATGCTTACAATTACTCATGGTACAATTAGTCATGCGGGCACAGGTTATGTTATGTGTGGCTGCATATGGGGTTCGAAGGGCAAGCGCATTCCTAGGTCTACGAGGTGTTTGGGGTCCCCAATTATGATAGCCGCATAACCCAAGCCATGAATAGTGGAATTTGGCCCCAGACTAGAATAAAACCAAGTAGCATTTTCAACATCATTAGGATTATGGCATACAGGAATCAGACAGGTACCTAAAATCTCTCCCACCGTAACTTGCTGGGAGAGGCAAAAGGATGTCTGATTCAAGGTGTGAATAAATGTCTCCCACACATTGGTGGAAGGGAGAGGGGCTGCAACACCTTGCGGCAAACACAGAACGGTCACCCAAATATACATAACCCAGCAAAGAGAATTAGCATTTAAGCTGGCTATTAGCGCAAGAAAGTAGTTTTCTGTAGTCTTATCCGCCTTAGTTTGCTCTAATACATGTTTAGCCTGCCGTGATAAAGCTTTGACCTGCCCCCAAGTTATGGCAGTGTTAGGTGTGCCACGCTTTCGGGCCTTGTCAATCTTGTCCACCCTATCCGTCAGGGTTAGACTGAAGTCCGGAATGGGATTCTTTAGCCCCTGATGCCAGGCCATCTTTCCACGGCTTCACAAAGCGAGCGGGAACCCACACAGGGCCGGTTTCAGTTGACACTGCTGCGTAACCCCGGCCCCAGGTGATGAATGGCACAGGCAGGCTCCACTCTGGTCCTGGCAACTTGCGATATATCACCTTCGGCGCCGGAAGGGGCTCGGTCTGTCTATAATGGCGCTGGGCTCTAGATAAAAACTGATTATTAAACAAAGTTAAATTTAAATGATTCAGAGTAAACAAGACACGAGCCAGCCATTCTTCCTTATCTGGCAAGGATAGGGGCATTCCTCCTTTTTGTTTTTGTTTAGTAAGGGCCTCCTTTAGGGTGCGGTTAGCCCGCTCAACAATGGCCTGACCCCGGGAATTATAAGGAATGCCGAATTTGTGGAGAATGCCCCACCGGGCACAAAATGCGGCCATGGCGGAGGAACAGTAAGCAGGACCATTGTCGGTTTTTAACTCAGTGGGGCTGCCCATTACCGCAAAACTGCGAATCAAGTGATTACAAACATGTTTGGTAGCCTCCCCTTTTTGGGCAGTTACCCAAGTGTAACCAGAAAATGTGTCGACGACAACGTGCAGGTATTTCCAAGGGGAGAAAGGGGGAAAAAGGGTGACATCCATCTGCCAAAGTTTATTGGCTCCGAGACCACGGGGATTTACCCCTATGGGAGGACCCTGTGGGTTAAGGGTACATTGAGGACATTGTTGAACAATACCTCGAGCATCAGAAAGAGGGATCTGAAATTGTTTAGCCAATGCCTTGGCATTTTGATGATGTAGGGCATGACTTTCTATAGGAGTACAAGGGAATGCCCTGAGTTGGGCATCCGCCTGGGCATTGCCTTCTGTCAACATGCCAGGGAAAGGTTGGTGGCTTCGAATATGAGCAATAAAAAACTGATCGGTACGGGAATGAATGAGATGTTGCAATGCTAAAAACAAAGCTAGCAAATTTTTATTTAGCGCTGGTGATACATAGCTACCACTAATATTTGAAACAACATTGGCTACATATAAACTGTCAGTGATAATATTAAACGGTTGCATAGAAAAACGATTAAAGGCTAAAATTACTGCAGCCAGCTCAGCACGCTGGACGGAGCTTTGGGGTAGGGTAAACAGAGAACACCAGTGGGTAGTAGATGGGTCACGCCAAGAGAGAACCCCACGGTTTGGACTCCCGTCCGTAAATACTGTAAGCACATCTGTAAATACTGTAAGCACAACTAATTCCTTAAGGGCTATTAATTTTTCCTGAGGGAGTGGCCATTGCTCAACCCACACTGGGACGTGGGTTTTCCATTCCAGGGGGAGGGCAGTGTGTAAAAAGCACTGACGTGTCATGGCACCACTAGGGAGGCTCCCAGCTGAGACAATAGGTCTCGCCCCCAGAGATTAATGTCAATTGGCAAAATGCACGGACGAATTTTTGCAACCTCTCGCCCCTCTTCACTATCCCATACTGAGAGCCAATTGGTGCTTTGTCGAGAAGATTGCGGGCCTCCCACTCCCCAAACAGAGGGGGAAACTTCGGAAGGCCAGGAAGGGTCCCAATGCTTTTGTGCAACTACTGAAACATCCGCTCCAGTGTCTAGCAACCCATAGAGCTCCTTACCGTTGATGATATACTTACGGGTCGGCTTGTGGGTTTGGATGTGTTGTAATACTGCAGCAATCTGTGGATGAAAAAGGAGACCTTGCTCCAGATTAACGCGAGTAGAACCAAATCCGCTGGCACGACTCGCTTGGCTGGGTCCGGCCGGCGCTGTGTAAGGTAAGATTAGCAGTTGAGCCCAAGAGTCCCCCGCCTTTAATTTGAGGGGAAGGTGATTCCAAATTTGAACATAGATAATGCCGGTGTAATCAGAATTGATAACTCCAGGCACAATCATAATAGACTGACTACTGGCAGATGAGCGAGGCAAAATTAACCCAAATGTGTCTGGGGGAAGCGGACCAGAAAGCTGCGTAGGCATGAGGAGTACGTCACCAGGGAGAGGGGATTGCATATCTACTGCATTAATAAGATCCAAACCAGCACTGCC
Organism: Mauremys mutica; assembly: GCF_020497125.1. Lineage (NCBI taxonomy): Eukaryota > Metazoa > Chordata > Testudines > Geoemydidae > Mauremys > Mauremys mutica. The sequence continues at coordinate 169,938,614 of NC_059072.1, forward strand.
TTTTGTGGCTGGTCGAGCAGCTGTGGCAGGCAAAGCTCCCTCCTTTAAACCGGGGCTGGAGGGGAGCCCGGTCGAAAGTTTCCCGAATTATCTGGGGTTGAGGAGCGACATTGATTAGCCCAATGATATCCTTTATTACATTTTGGGCACTTTTTAGAAGGACGGCCCCCGGTGGTGTTAGTTCCGCCCTTATGAGCACCACCTCCTGGGGCCCGGCACTCCTTTTTGAAGTGTCCAGGTCGCTGGCAGTTAAAGCAGTTACCTGTAGGTTTGTTACCTTGACAGATTGCTCCCGCCAACAGTGCCATAGCGTGGGTCTGAGTGCCCACTTCGGCACATGCCTGCAACATGTCAGCGAGTGTGTAATTAGGGCGGTGAATGATAGTTTGGAGAATTTTCCGACAGTCAGCATTGGACTGCTCATACGCTAAGCGTAAAAGGAGTTCCGTCTGAGCGTCCGGATTGTCAATTTGGCGTTGAACAGCCTCCTTGAGGCGATCAACGAAATGATGATAAGGTTCAGTAGCTTGTTGTTTAACATTTGTGAATGATCGAAGGGGCTTGCCAGAGGCTGGAACGCGCCGAAAGGCTCTCTGAATGCACATTGCCGTGCGGTGAAAAGATTCCATGGGCAATATAGATTGTTGCTCCATGGTGGCAAAAGCTCCTGTCCCATATATTTGCTCAGCAGTATTCTGCGCGTTACCGAGTGCTAGGGCTGCCAACCTAAACTCATTATCCCATACCACGTACTGTGCAGGGGAAAGGATCATACGAAATAGATGTTTCCAGTCCTCTGGGATCATAGTATAACTATTAGCGATCCCTTCTATCATACCCTGCACATAAGTGGAACGCAGCCCAGACTCACGTACCGCTTTGTTAAGCTCCCGAAGAATTGAATACGGGAGGGTGGAGTGCCGAGCTACCACCTCACCTGCCTCATTGGGAGGGTCATAAGACAGGGGAAACATCAAAGGGATTTCTTCCTCCCATTCTTCCAATAAGGGGTCCTGCCCGCTCGCCCGCGCCGCTGCAAGGGCGGCACAGACAGCACCCTGATGAAGGGACTTCTGCCCCAGGGTGTCCACCACTGGTGTAGAAGTTTTTGGTGCTAAAAAAGGGGCTGGTGGGAGCACTCGGGGATAGGCGGGAGGTGCCTCTACCGAGAGCAAGGGAGGTGCGGAGGGGGACGCCTCTTTTCGTAATCTCCCCACCACAGCTGAACAGTGCTGCCACAACAGAATATGTTGGATCTCGGCTCGAGGTTCCCTAAACAATGCCTCTCCGATCTTTATCCAATCGGAGTGATCTAGGGAGCCTCGGTTCGAGTACCATGGGCACTTATACTCAATCACTCGGAGCAATTCCTCCAAGTGCCGTAACGATACTGCAGTACACCCGTCCTGTTTGATAAGCTTCAATAACTCTTTTGCATGATCTTTTTGCTCAATGGATAAATCCCCCCCCATTACTCACGAGGGAGCGCGTTGCGCTGAGGTGCACCAAGGCTAAGCCAGCCGATGAGTCGGGGGTCCTGTGTCTGGATCACGTCGGGGTCACCAGATGTTGTATCGGGAAACAGAGACGAGACAAAGCTGCAGTGAGGCGTCCCTGGATAGTCCCAGACCGCCGCTTTTATTCTCTTTCTTACAGACCGGTTACTCAGTATTACATGATTGACATCACACAGGTTACTTATTACTATATGATTAATACACCTGTTTACTTCATTCTGATTGATTAAGGCTGGTTTCCCTCACCGGGCCATTGTCTTGTGTGACTAGGCTAGCATAGCAGAAAGTGCATAATATACTGTGCTAATAACATGGTTCAGTGCAGGGACAGCGTGGTTTGGCAACATCTGTACCTACACTGTACCTACAAGAACTCATTTAGACTTTGCTTACAAATCATCATTTGAAATTATTAGGTTGGCCAACATCAACTAAATGAATGCACTGACATCATAAAAAACAGCTGTATAAGGAAGCAAGGAAGCTAGTCTATGTTCATACTTTTCAAATATATTATACTTTTTCAGATACACATATTTTATCAGCAAAGAATCCTGTGGCACCTTATAGACTAACAGACGTTTTGCAGCATGAGCTTTCGTGGGTGAATACCCACTTCTTCGGATGCAAGTAGTGGAAATTTCCAGGGGCAGGTATATATATGCAAGCAAGAAGCAAGTTAGAGATAACGAGGTTAGTTCAATCAGGGAGGATGAGGCCCTGTTCTAGCAGTAGAGGTGTGAAAACCAAGGGAGGAGAAACTGGTTCTGTAGTAGGCAAGCCATTCACAGCCTCATCCTCCCTGATTGAACTAACCTCGTTATCTCTAGCTTGCTTCTTGCTTGCATATATATACCTGCCCCTGGAAATTTCCACTACTTGCATCCGAAGAAGTGGGTATTCACCCACGAAAGCTCATGCTGCAAAACATCTGTTAGTCTATAAGGTGCCACAGGATTCTTTGCTGCTTTTACAGATCCAGACTAACACGGCTACCTCTCTGATACTTGACACCATGCAAGGCACTGCATTTAGCCGTATGGAGTGGAAATCCATCAACCTCATGAAGAAACTTGCACAAATACAGACAGATATCATCTTCCTTTCCAAATGCAAACGGATGGACATCATACCAAATGGACTAAAGGTAAAAAATCCACTGCTATCTACATACCACACAGACCACAGTGAGAGATTATGCCATACTCTATCAAAGAAACTGAGGAACTACCTGATCAGCATCCTATACAGCAAACAGGAAAACATCAAAAAAGAGCTCTCTAACCTGGAGACTCTCATTAATAACCAAACTTCCATACAAACGGACTTCACTAAAATAAGACAGGAGATCTACATTACTCACTTCACCTCTCTACAAAGGAAAAAGGACTGTAAGCTGTCTAAACTCCTACCTGCTACGTGGGGCCACAACCGTGGTACCCCTAACCCACCCAGCAACATCGTCAATCTATCCAACCACACACTCAGCCCAGAAGAAAAGTCTGTCCTATCTCGGGGACTCTCTTTCTGCCCTGCCACCCCCACGAACATGATACAGTTCTGCGGCGATCTGGAAGCCTACTTTCGCCGTCTCCGACTCAAAGAATACTTTCAGAACAACACTGAACAGCCCACTGATACACAGTTACCCTCCCACCCTCCCACCAACAGCACAAGAAGAAGAACTCCACATGGACTCCTCCTGAGGGTCGAAATGACAGTCTGGACCTATACATTGAATGCTTCCACCGACGTGCACAGGCAGAAATTGTGGAAAAACAACATCGCTTGCCTCATAACCTAAGTCGTGCAGAACGCAATGCCATCCACAGCCTCAGAAACCATCCTGACATTATAATCAAAGAGGCTGATAAAGGAGGTTCTGTAGTCATCATGAGCAGGTATGACTACCAAAAGGAGGCCGCCAGACAACTCTCCAATACCAAATTCTACAGGCCACTTCCCTCAGATCCCACTGAGGAATACACTAAGAAACTGCATCATCTACTCAGGACACTCCCTACACTAACACCAGAACAAATCAACATACCCTTAGAGCCCCGACCAGGGTTATTCTATCTACTACCCAAGATCCACAAACCCGGAAATCCTGGACGCCCCTTCATCTCGGGCATTGGCACTCTCACTGAAGGACTGTCTGGATATGTGGACTCTCTACTCAGACCCTATGCCACCAGCACTCCCAGCTATCTCCGTGACACCACTGATTTCCTCATTGGTGACCTTCCAGAAAACACCATCCTAGCCACCATGGATGTAGAGGCTCTCTACACAAACATCCCACACACTGATGGAATACAAGCTGTCAGGAACAGTATCCCTGATGATGCCACAGCACAACTGGTTGCTGAGCTCTGTGCCTTTATCCTCACACACAACTATTTCAAATTTGATGACAATATATATCTCCAGATCAGTGGCACTGCTATGGGCACCTGCATGGCCCCACAATATGCCAATATTTTTATGGCCGACCTGGAACAACGCTTCCTCAGCTCCCGTCCACTCACGCCCCTTCTCTACCTATGCTACATTGATGACATCTTCATCATCTGGACCCATGGGAAGGAGACTCTGGAAAAATTCCACCAAGATTTCAACAGCTTCCACCCCACCATCAACCTCAGCCTGCACCAATCTACACGGGAGGTCCACTTCCTAGACACCACGGTGCAAATAAGTGATGGTCACATTAACACCACCCTATACCGAAAACCTACCGACTGCTATGCCTACCTTGATGCCTCCAGCTTCCATCCCGGACACACCACAAGATCCATTGTCTACAGCCAAGCACTGAGGTACAACCGCATCTGCTCTAACCCCTCAGACAGAGACCAACACCTACAAAATCTCCACCAAGCATTCTCAAAACTACAGTACCCGCACGAGGAAATAAGGAAACAGATCAACAGAGCCAGACGTGTACCCAGAAGCCTCCTACTGCAAGACAAACCCAAGAAAGAAACCACAGGACTCCACTGGCCATCACATACAGTCCCCAGCTAAAACCCCTCCAACGCATCATCTGGGATCTACAACCCATCCTGGACAATGATCCCACACTTTCACAGGCCTTGGGTGGCAGGCCAGTCCTCGCCCACAGACAACCTGCCAACCTGAAGCATATTCTCATCAGTAACTGCACACCGCACCATAGTAACTCTAGCTCAGGAACCAATCCATGCAACAAACCTCGATGCCAACTCTGCCCACATATCTACACCAGCGACACCATCACAGGACCTAACCAGATCAGCCACACCATCACCGGTTCATTCACCTGCACATCCACCAATGTAATATACGCCATCATATGCCAGCAATGCCCCTCTGCTATGTACATTGGCCAAACTGGACAGTCTCTAAGGAAAAGGATAAATGGACACAAATCAGATATTAGGAATGGCAATATACAAAAACCTGTAGGAGAACACTTCAACCTCCCTGGCCACACAATAGCAGATCTTAAGGTGGCCATCCTGCAGCAAAAACTTCAGGACCAGACTTCAAAGAGAAACTGCTGAGCTTCAGTTCATCTGCAAATTTGACACCATCAGCTCAGGATTAAACAAAGACTGAATGGCTTGCCAACTACAGAACCAGTTTCTCCTCCCTTGGTTTTCACACCTCTACTGCTAGAACAGGGCCTCATCCTCCCTGATTGAACTAATCTCGTTATCTCTAGCTTGCTTCTTGCTTGCATATATATACCTGCCCCTGGAAATTTCCACTACTTGCATCCGAAGAAGTGGGTATTCACCCACGAAAGCTCATGCTGCAAAACGTCTGTTAGTCTATAAGGTGCCACAGGATTCTTTGCTGCTTTTACAGATCCAGACTAACACGGCTACCCCTCTGATACTTGACATATTTTATCATACACTGTATAAGCTTTTAAAGTGTGTATTAATGTTTTAGTTTAAATTCAGATTTCCAACCAGTCACTAAATTGGTATGTAACTAGCTCACAAAACTTGGGGGGGTGTTGGGAAAATTCAGGGGGGGTGTACACCCCCCCTGGGGGGGGTGTAGGGAAATCACTGCGTCTCCCCCACCCGGCACCAGCTCACCTCCACTCCCCCGCGGCAAACCTGGGAGGGAGAGGGGAGAAGGGGAGTTGTGGCGTGCCCGGGGGATGGCGGAGGTGGAGTGATGGTGAGCTGGGGCAGGGAGCAGTCCCCTCCCTCCCCAAAGAGTTACGCCCAGTGCCCGCCGGCCCCAGGTCACCTCCGCTATCCCCCAAGTGCGCCGCTACTCACTTCTCCTCCCTCCCTCCCAGCGCTTTCACGTGGTAAGCCTGGGAGGGAGGGGGGAGCAGGGGAGTTGTGGTGCTCAGGGGATGGCAGCGGTGGAGCGGAGGTGAGCTGGGGCGGGGAGCGGTTCCCGGCCCCCCGAGTTACTCCTCATGCCCGCGGGCCCCAGCTCACCTCTGCTCCGCCTCCTCTGAGTGCGCCACTATTCGCTTCTCCCCCACAGTGCTTTCGTGCGGCAAGCCTGGGGGAGGAGGCGGGCTGGGGATTTGGGGAAGGGGTGGAGTTCGGGAGGTGGTGCGAGCAAATTTGCTGCCCTAGGCCTAGGCCTTGTTGGCCTAAGCGATAATATGCTGCTGCTCACACTGCCCGGGTCCTGGCCACCGGTTCAGAGGGCTCTGCATTTTAATTTAATTTTAAATGAAGCTTCTTAAACATTTTAAAAACCTTATTTACTGTACATACAACAATAATTTAGTTATATATTATAGTCTTATAGAAGGAGACCTTCTAAAAACATTAAAATGCATTACTGGCATACAAAACTTTAGATTAGAGTGAATAAATGAAGACTCGGCACACAACTTCTGAAAGGTTGCCAACCCCTGCTCTATTGCATCTTACATCTGAAAGCCTTAAAGTATTCCCATTCAGCAACCTTCACAATAGCTAGCTAAGTGGTATATAGAAATTACTACCAAAACTCAGCCACCTCTGGGGTGGAACACAGTAACTGTGCACAGCCATACCGTACAACAACTTAGGGCAGGCAGAGAAAAAAGCATACTGTATCCAACAGAAACTACAGGAGTATTATGCAAGAGGAAAAAAAATGTAACTATCCAAGGTGTGTCTGCCTAAGAGAAAAAAAGCTCAAACCTCTGCTCATGTAGACATTGTCCAGGGATAGTTTACAACTACACGTGATCAGGGTTGCTATTTTGCAGCTAACAGGTAATGCCTCCAGCAGCACAGCGCCCTTAATACTCTCCTGAAGTACTAACTTGGTATTGACTGATATTGGAGAAGAGAAAGAGGATGGGGATTAGCTGAAGGAAAGACCGTATCTGGGAGAGGGGAGGAAGAACTAGACTGATGCAAAATGCAATATTTCTTTATATCAAGACACTATTTGGGCATGACCCACCATTGTCTGGGTGTCAGACAACACATTTAAGGGCTTCTCATCTTGTCCTCTGCTTCCTTGAACTACATGGTTCTGGTGTTTTTTGGGGACTTTCCCAAAAATAATCAAACACAGGCAGTTTCTACTCACTTCTTTGCAATCTTTCCTGGGGAAAGGCAAAGCTGATGTAATCACAGTTACTATAATTGAAATACTGACGAGGAAGTGAATGGCCCAGAGGCTGCAGGAGTCAGGACACATGGCATTCACACAGTCACGTTTCTAAGCTGCCAAAGCACAAACTCCCCCTTTGCTAGTCTCAGCAGAACAGCAGGCGAGCGTATGTGCAGTGTGTGGGGGCATGCACGTGCAGCTGCATTGTGCAGAAACACTGCAGCATTGATAGTCTGGAAGTGGGACCTGAGCCAGAATGAAAAGAAACAGCATCTCACTTATTTATTCGTCTTAAATAACGTTTGTCACATTTGGAGACAGACTCGAGCTCCAAAAGTTGGATTCAGATTTCAAACAGCTCAGAGTCTGGGAATGTTTACATCTAGGATTTTGGTTCAGGCCCATCTCTGTTCAGATCCTTTACATGATACACTATCTTGATCTCTTAATTGCTCCCATCTTACCTTTTACTTAGCAGGGTGCATGGTGACTTTTTTGGAGGCCATATAGAAAGGCAGTGGCAGAGCTGGGAATACTCTTATAAATGTGACTGTTTTATAGTCTGTAGCTTTTGGGGGCTTTCTTAAGAAGGAATTTTTGGAAGCCCTTCTCTTACTAGAAAAAGCTTTTTACGCAGGAAGGAGAAAGAGAAGGAAGGCTTTGACCAGACCTGGGAGGTGTCTGTAACACTCTTTATGGCTTACATGGAATCACTTGAACTTGTGACATGCCTCCTTGAATAACCCTGTATACAAGAACGAAGATAACACAAATTCTCAGTCAACAAATCCTGAGATACCTCAGCGCTAAGGGCCTATATTCACAGCTTAGAGTAATTCCTTTGCCCTCAAAGGATTTACACTCCAGTGTAACGGAGATCAGAATCTGTCCCTTGTAGTGCAGTTGCTCTGCCACCCAACATGGAATGTATTACTGACACCTCGCCGTCGATATGAGAAGGTGTTTTAGAGAGAAGGGGAATGGTGGCCAGGGCATTGCAGTTATTGCCTACTCACTTAGAAAGCTGTTATCCCACCTACATAGCCACCAGAGACTGCTGAAGGGGCAGAAGCTTAATGATTCATTCAGAAGAATGCATCTCTACTACCCTGACAGCAAGGGGAATGAGCCCAAATCCTGGTGTGACACTTGCACTCACAATATTCTAGCCTGGAACTGAGAGTGTAACTAGCTGAACTGGAGAAACACTGTACACCGGATCATGCCAAAGACACTGAATCCGGTATTTGATGGGGTCCAGCAGGGCTTCAGAGCAGAATGGAACCCCAGGAGGATTTCTGGCTAAGCCAGAATTGCTCCTGAGGCTTAGGGGAACAAACGCTGGGTTGTCAGCTCTACCACACGTACATCCCCCCAGGGTACAACTCACAGGGTAGTTGGGCTATGAAGACTGGGCCTTCTTCGTGGGTGCAACTAGGGCTATTGGCCGCACCAGCCTGCAGCAGTGCTCATAGTCACAAGGAAAGGATTTTGGCTCCCCTATCAGAGCACCCAAAGTGGAGTCTCCTTGCACCTCTCCCATACCCCTTGTTCACTACTCCAAGTCTAAACACAATCGGTCCCTAGACCCATCATTCATTTCAGATCCTGATTATTCTAATTACACATTTTCTACATTCTGTTCTATTTCAGACAGCTGGCGTTTATAACACATTTTGGAAGAAGAGAGCTCTGCATAAATACTAAATATTAATGCTATTAATTATGCTTCTGCCCCCACAGTTATAAAAATGCTTTGGAACACGGATACATTGTATCCCTTTCCAGAACAACTGCTGCAGCTTCACAGAACGGTGCATTATTTGAGAGTGGAAAAAGCCATCACCACATCTTAATTTTATTAGCTACAAGCACTGAATCTTTTGTGTTGGATACATGAACCTCATGTGAAGTGACTGATTTAGCTTTAATTTTGCTTCTGCCTCCTGCATTGATCCATCAGTAGAATAAATGACATGGCTAATTGCCTTTTTTTTTTTTTTTTGAGCAGGCTTTCAAGCTGCCAAAGGCAGAACTCATCGCTATCCTTGTGCTTTTAGGAAGGGTGCAGTGACTATTTGTTAGCTCAATAAGAACGCCTTTAAAGCAAAATTGTGCCCTCCTTGTTATGCAAGCTTGGGCAGCTGTCTGCGCTGATCAGATGGTGATGTTAGGCCACATATCACCCATGAAATATCAATGGGAATTTCACATATAGACCAAAGGACAAAAATAGGGCCCTAATTTTCATTTGTGAAGACACAAAAGACAAACAATCCCACCCCGCCCACACACACCTGACAGCTATATTTTCTAGTTACTTTAGGATAAGGATATTTGCTTGGCCCAAAGTTAGAGACACTCATTTTTTCTTTAAATGAAAACATCCTCACCAACATCCTTTCACCAAGATGTTGAGCTTTGCTAGTGGTGTTTATCTTGCTCATCCAGCCTTCCAGGAGAAGTTACTGAGACCACCGAACCTTGTTTCATGGAGGTTTTCTCCATCACCCTTTGTTCATAAATGCAAGCTGATTAATGTCAGCAAAGCAGGGGGGGGGGTTTGCGGGAGAGACAGGGGTGTGTGCACACCCACCCACCCCCTTTATGCAGTACATCACATTCAACCCAAAAAGGATCTCAATGTGCTTTGCAGACTGCATAGAACGTGATTACTTTATCCACCAGTGAGATACAGACTTTTGAGGCATCATATGCAGCAGCAGCACTACACAGCAGTGGATTCAGGAAAGAAAATGAATGACAACTTTTCTAAATTAAGATGGTGGTGGGAAGATTTTGGTAGGCAGCAAAAAAGGTTAGAAATTGGTTTCCAGTGTGACTCAATGGATTTTTGTGAAGCTATTTGCACAGAAAAATTATAATACTTAGCATTTGTATGGTGCTTTTCATCCGTAAAGCTACTCTGCAAGAATGATGATTATCTGAATTTTTACAAATAGGAAAACTGAGGCACAGCATACTAAGCAACTTGCCAAAGGGTCCCATAGCAGATGTTCTGACTGAGTCACGTGACCATACCACTGGATCATGCAAATATTAAACTGACAAGGTCACTTTTATGATATCCTAATGATTGTAAAGGACGCTGAATCATGAACATACTAATTAGCTGTATTTAATGCCACTTTTTTGTTGGCATTATACCAGGGATGTACTTGGTGCATACTCAGTACACAATTAACTTTATCTTATAGTGTACTTAAGAAGGGGTAGTTATTTACTCCAGAGCAAGGCTTCTTTCCTCACCTCTGCCATCAATACCACCTAGAGAAGGGGCATCTCTGCTGCTATGTTGGTTTATTCCTGCTCCTTGCATTTCTCTTTCTGCTCCACACACCCTAATTGGACATCGCACATTTCTGCCTAATAAGGAGCTTGATTCCAATCTCAGTTACAATGACATATACCAGGAATAGCTATGGAGGTAGATAGAGTTAGTCTGCATTTATGATGGTGTAACAGAGAGCAGTGTCCAGCCCCAGGTGTATTAAAGGAAAGCAGTGGTAAATTAGGGTGATCACGTTTAAGAACAAAACATCATAAACCCAAGTGTTGTGTTTAATTCAGATGTAGCTGCTAAACAGTGCTTGGGGTGTTCTGAAATTTCAAAGGGGATGTGCGTAGGCCTTTATGTTTTTTGTAAGAGCATCCATAAAAAGAATAAAGCACCTCAGAACAAGGTATACGCAAACCACAGAGGAGCACTCATGGAACAATCATAGTAAAAAGGAAGGGAAGGGGTCATGCATCCACACACTCATTTAGGGCTCAATTGTGGCTTTGCCACTAGCCCAAAGTAATAGCAGTATATAGCTGGGCTGCCCCAGGATCAGGCTATGACTATCTCAGTCTGGTCCTTGGTTCCCCATTGGCCCAGGGAAGGAGTAATCTGTACTAGTCCTATACCCGACACACATTACTTCCGCCTCTGCGCCAGTGAGGCTGTGCGAGGCCTGCAGGCCGGGGGAAGGGGATGGAGCTAAGGCTCTACCACAATCCACCCCTCTGCATAGGGGAAGTAGCAACAACCCTGCATAAGGTGCTCCTCTCCCCCCCAGCCAAAAGCTACTACTGGCTACGCTCTACTACGTGGGTGGTAGCCAGGGTTATATTATGTCTTTATAGAAATAAACTAGGGGAACTACTTATTTCAGGAACGAGTGCATTATGAATATGTATCTGATCAAGACATCAAAGTCACAGGTTAAACTACTAGAAATGTAGAGAAAAACAACCTTTCCAAGGACATATGGCATAATATTCAACCTGTAACAATCTAGGAAGGCACGTCAAATTTAGAATTCCCCCAAATTGTGGCTGACTACACACAGATTCAGTCTCTCAGAAATATCAGCAATATGTTTCTTGAATTAAACAAATGTAAGCACTTTTCATCCACAGATCTCAACTGCAATTGTAAGGAGGAGTTTTAACTATTGTTGTCACAATCTTCTAGATAAATTTTACTGATGCATAGAGAAGTTACATGAACAACGCAATGTCTCACACAGCAAATCAATGGCAGAGCCGGGAATAGAAGCAAGGTCTTATGCATTTTTCAGGTGCACTTGACAGTAGACAATGCTGCCATGCTTATCAAAGTGAGGGACATGTAGGTCTTGATGGAGTCATGACACTAACAGCTGCCTTGCAAAGTACTGAGATTTTGATTTACAACAGCCCTGCTAATCTCATCAAAACCTCCTCAGAAGAGTCTGTCAATCACCCCCAATTGTGCCAAACAGGAAGGTTATTTTGTTCTATACATAAAATTCAAATGGGGGCTGGGAGGGGACCAAACAACTTACTTTCACTTGCAGCCAGAATCAGATTTGACCCAGGTCTCTAGAAAGGGTAGCGCTGTATTATTCCAATGTCAGCAATTAAATACTAATGTTAATCATATGTAAATGAGAATAAATAGCAGACATTTTAAATTCCTTTCAAGCCTTCAACAAGTAATTTTCTTTTACCACAGAATATGTAATCAAGGCTTGAAGATTATAGGCTGTGTCAATAGACTTTTATACTACTTAACATACGACAGTGCAGAAGAAGAGACAAGTTAGTTAATGAGAATTTATTAATGTATTTATAAAAGACTTGCAATAAGTTTGAAAGCTTTTAAGTCACAAAATTCAGCCTGGTTCCATTTATAGAGCCTGAAGTGCTATGTACACATCTGGAGCACCCTAAAATGCATGACAAGCATATTGTAAAAAAACAAGTTATAAATTATTTTTTTTAATCTGAAATACAAGTACATTCCAAGCAACTTTAATAGGCGCCTATTGTAGTTTCTGGAATCATAGTTGCATGCATATCTCTAGTCATATTTGATTTCTCCTTCAGCTTCGACTGGAGTAACGTGTGTTCCACTACACCAATCCTTATGTCCATCTGAACTGTTTCCTGCTTCAGTTTGGTTAAGGCCTGCTTAATTTTTACTAAAGGAGCTGTTTTAAACAAAAAAAAAAGGACAAATAGTACACGTGTTAGTCTCCTGTACGTGAAAGGCATTACTTTTCCAATAATTCACTCCCTTTGCTAACTGGAGAATGAACAAAAGGAGACATGATTCTACTAAGACATCATTTTTAGCACACAAGACATATTAAAAATAGAAATAAGTGGTGATAATTTTGCTGCCTTCTTGACATGTTGGATCTGATAATGTGCATAAAAATGAGAATAGGTTTTCCAATTTCATATTTTTTGTACAGCAATAACGCTCACCCCTCTACCTGAGGAGGCGTTCGGTGGAGCAGGGAGCAATGAAGACACTGTCAGGAGCTGGCAGTGGAAGATCTCAGCTAAGGCAGTGTTCCACATACCCCATTCCTTTTCCTCCCACCCCCTTGCACCTCTGCAAAGCAGACACTGCTTCTTCACCCATCCACACCACTCTTTGTGGAGCAAGGCATGTGGGGACGGGTTGGGGGGCAGCACAAGCTGCAGGTTCCAGGCTCTGGAGCTTGTTCTACCATCACCACTGTCATTGGGCAGGAAGGGTGGTATGAGGCCAGGTGATTAACTCTGTGTGGTGAGGGTAGAGTGTATACAGTTTGCTGCCAGGGTGAGATAGCTATTGCAGGTGGTTTATCACAGTTAGGCATCAGTAATTAAATAACATTGCAGTCCCTGTGTTTAACTCTATTAGGGTGTCTGTCTGATACTCTCCATGTCAGCGTCACAATTCCTTTTACATTTGAAATAGAGCAGGTTTATCAGCCAAAAGAGACTTTAAGACAGCAAAACATTTAAGCTTATATGACTTTTAGAATTAATTTAAAATAGAAACAGTACAACCATCACAAATACTAGAATGAATTTCTCTACCAGCTATAGGCCCAATCCTGTGAACACTTGCCACCAAACATAAATGCTTACTGCCATGAGCAAACTGATGGTAGTAAGTGTTTGCAGCATCAGGCCCTACATCACCAGCAGTGGGTTAGTTATGTTGTTATTCAAATTAGAGAGCCCATGAATTTTCTGAGATTTTTATGGTAAAATTCTCAAAAAACAAAATTTTGGAACCCAATGGGATTTAGACTCCTAAATGCCTAAGTCACTTTTGAAAGACTCCTAAATCACTTAGACTCCTTTGAAAATTTTACCTCTGATGTTTTCACTTATTTAGTAACTCATTCCTGCTTTTGTTTTGTTTATTTTTCATGTACCAGATTATTTTTCTGTAACCTAGGCCTGAATGTGCACTTGTTTCTCAGGGAATGGGAGTTTTTTTTTCCTGAGGAAGGCATGTACGTACCTCCATCGGTCATACTGCTTCCCTTCTCTTCCATTTCCTGCTTTACTTTTTCTAACACTTCAGTAATCTGAAATTGAAGAAACTGATATTAAGTGTGCATTATTTTTGAACTTCAATTAAAAAAAATTCTGAACTACAACATTAGTTTTACAAAAATGATTAATCTGTGTTCAGCATTGTAAATAGAGTAATAATATTTCTCAACGCCAAATTACTAATCTCAAACTGGATTTTTAATGTGAAAAAAAGAACAATACAAGTCATGCTACATGAGTAACATTTTGGCAGTGGCCTGGGGTTACTGTTTTGATGGGTTTCTCATCATACAGTAATAATAATAAAAAGTGAGGCATTTCAGTAACTGATGGAAGACAAGAACCACTGTTCTCTTGGAGAATGGTTGATGGAATAGCACTCCTGTCTACATTACAACAGATTAAGGATCACGTTTTCTGAGCTAGAAAGTGGTTTGCCAGGTGATGGTGGTTACTACAAAAAACAGGTTGGTTAAGGAATCCAGAGGGATGGTACCAGAATAAAAAGATAGACAATGAAAGCTCCTGGGATGTGTACATAAAGTTCATTGGGATGTCTCTGTATAGGAGTAAGAAAAACTTCAGCACTGATATTGTATATTGAAAGGTCTGCATGTACAGTAGTATTGTGTCTGTAGCATGGATTGTGAAAAGGGAGCAATCTCGTTCGCTAATAAAGCACTTTGACCATGATATGAAAATGAATGGGTTGGAACCACTAAGCCACATTTACCTCCCTATTTCAATATGTTCAGAGAGAGGAAAACATTTTCACTACACACCTAGGGTGTAATGGTATGTCCCAATGGGACATGTTCTGATCACAGCTATACCAGTGAAAATCTATATAGCACCAAATATATCTGGCTTTACTCCAGATATGCATTAATGTAACTGAGATTAGAATCTTGTCCAATATTCACACACTCAGTCATGCATTATTCTTTATTAGTTGCACACTAATTACCAAAGCACAAAAACATCATAAAGACTTCAAGTTCATATGGTGTTCTGTTTTTAAAAATTACTTCTGCTTTTAGGATGGAGCAGTATTAAACACTAACTTAAATATAAAATTGTACAATTTATTATTATTATTTTAAAACCGGCATAACTCTGCAGAGGTACTACACGCAGAAGACAGATTTGTACTATGAGAGAGACAAGGTGGGTGAGGTAATATTTTTTATTGGACCAACTTGTGTTAGTGAAAGAAACACGCATTCAAGCTCCACAGAGCTTTTAGCTCCAAAGCTTGTCTCTTTCACCAAGAGAAGCTGGACCAATAGAAGATATTACCTCATCCATCTAGTGTCTCTAACAATTAAAAAAAAATCTTAATAAACATTGTGATGATAGTTTCTAGTGTATTCTAGTAGTGTGATGAGATGGGGCTATAACAGAAATTTAGTCTTCTAGTGGATAAGGTTTTTTGTAACTTTAACCTAAATAGTAAAGGTTTCAGATTAGCACCTGTGCTAGGTCTGTATCCACAAAAAGAACAGAGAACACGTTCTCTGTATGTATATATATCTTCTTACTATATGTTCCATTCTATGCATCTGATGAAGAGGGCTGCAGCCCACGACAGCTTATGCTCAAATAAATTTGTTAGTCTCTAAGGTGCCACAACTACTCCTGTACTTTTTGCTAAGTAGTAAAGTTAGTAAGGGAATGAAATTTCCATAAAATGTTTTGATTTGGAGCACTGAAACAAAAGATTGACATTTGCAATCAAAACAAATTGATATTTTGAAACAAAACGTTTTGATTTTCCACATCAACATTTTGAAACAAAAAACACTTGGTTTCAAAATATTGCTTCAGATAAACCAAAAAATGTCACTGAAATTGACATTTTCCATCAGAAAAATTCAACAAAACCAGGTCTTTCAACAAAAAAAACCTTTGTATTAGAAAATTTTTGGCCCATTGTACCAAATGTTAACTTTTTAAATAAATATAAATAATAAAATTTCTGGTTTTCTCATCTTCAAAGCACTTTACAAACATTAAATCCTCAATACCCCAATGAGGCAGGTAAAATCTATATTTTATTTTATACATTTATATATTATTCTCCTTGGAGATGAGGGAAAACTACAGGGGAAATGTTAAGTAGCTTACCCACCTCACAGATAGAATCAGCAGCAGAGCTGGGATTAGAATTTCAGAATCTCTCTCTCAATTCTGGGCTCACAGTTCTAGACCACTTTCATGAAATGAACAAATTTCTAAACATTGATATGAAAAAGTACTTCATAAAAAAAAGTTTATTTCATAAAATGGTAAACCCCAATGTCAAATGACTGTGCACAATGGACTATTTTAGAAGTTAGAAAACAATGCATGAAAAATTGGAACTCTTTTCAGAATTAAGACCATAACACAAATTGTGTGAAAATATAATTTTACCTCAGAAAGAGTTCTAGTCCTTTCCGTTACTCCTCCACTTCCCTGTTGGTATTTCTCTTTGGCCTGGAAGAGAGAACACTTTCTGTATTATTGACAAAACAGAAACATATATACAGTAACTCCTCACTTAACGCTGTAATTATGTTCCCGAAAAATGTGACTTTAAGCAAAACAATGTTAAGCAAATCCAATTTCCCCATAAGAATGAATGTAAGGGGGGCGGGGGGTTAGGTTCCAGGGAAATTTTTTTCACCACACAAAAGACTATACATACACACACACAAAATATGTTTTAAAGAAACAATTTAATACTAGTACACCACAATGATGATTGTGAAGCTTAGTTGAGGTGGAGGAATCAGAGGGTGGAAGAGGGTGCGATATTTCCCAGGGAATGCCTTACTGCTAAATGATGAACTAGCAATTGGCTGAGCCCTCAATGGTTAACTCGTTGTTGTTAATGTAGCCTCACACTCCACAAGGCAGTATGAATGGAGGAAGGGGAGACAGCATGGCAGACAGAGACACACACCGTGTGTGTGTGTGTGTGTGTGTGTGTGTGAGAGTGAGAGAGAGAGAGAGAGAGAGAGAGAGAGAGAGATGTGCATTGCTCCTTTAAGTACGCTGACCCCCCTCTTGTTAAGTAGATCAGCAAGCTGAGACGGCAGCTGCTGCCAGGAAGCTCCCTCCGTCCTGAGCCCCGTCATGTGTCCCCCCTGCCCTATGGAAGATGGGGTAAGCGGGGGGCAGGAGCCTCCCTTCCCCCCGCTTGCACAGCAAGTGGGAGGCTCCCGGGAACAGCTCCAAGGCAGAGGGCAGGAGCAGCACATGGCAGTGGTGGGAGGGACAGCTGAACTGCCAGCAATTGATAGCCTGCTGGGTGGCTGCCACACAGGGAACTTAGGGAAATGGGGAGCTGATGGGGGGTTGCTGGTCCACCACCAGCTAGCTGCAACGGGCTGCTCTTCCTGCAAGCAGTGGACAAAGCAGGCAGCTGCCAAACGACGTTAGAAGGGAGCATAGCGCAACTTTAAACATGCATGTTCTCTAATTGATCAGCAACATAACAATGAAACAACATTAACCGGGACAACTTTAAGTAAGGATTTACTGTACTGCTTAGAGAATTTATTATTATACTTGCTCTTTTAGATCCCAATTCTGGAAATCCTCATTCATGTATGCAGTGCCAATGAAATCAACGGAGTGTGAGGAAGAGTTTGCAAGATCTGGCCCATATGTCTATCATTCAAGAATCTCAAAGCACCTTAACAAAATGGCAATTAAAGATCACAATGCTCATGTGAGGGAAGTAAGTTTACAGAACCACAGAGCGTGCAAGTGCCTTGCCCTAGACCACAGGGAATTTGTCAGAACTGGGATGGAACTCAGGCCCTCTTTTGAGAAAGAGGAAATGTAACGTGTCACCACTCAGGGTTTAACTGCACCTCTGCCACATCCATGTGCTGGATTCGGCCCCACAGACAAGTTCACACAAGACCTGGGGGGAGGCAGGGACGAGGAGGAGGAGCTCCCTCATAACTTTAAGCCCTGTGGTTAGGGTACTCACCTGGGATGTGGGAGACCCTCAGTTTGAGTCCCATCTCGGCCTGAGGGGGTGAAGGGGTTTTAACAGGTCTGACACCCTCTACCCTAGATGAGTGCCCTAACTATTGCATTATGGGGTGTGTGGCTGCCTCTTCTGTTGAAACTGTTGCTCTGGGTACAAATAATTAAAGAATCATTTGGGCTAGAGAAAGAGAGGGAGTACACATGAGAGTGACAGCGTAAGCATAATAATGACTCTGTAGCCTGGTGGTGAGAGTACTGACCTGGGATTTGGGAGAACCAGGGTCCAGTCCCCCTGCGCCAGTTACTCTAATCATTGATTGAAAGATTGAGAGCCCCCACACACCAAATTAGCCCAGAGCCCAGGGGTCAGGGCACTCACCTAAGAGCTAGCAGATCCCTGTTTAAATCCCTTCTCCCCACCTCAGATGGGGGGAGGGAGACTTGAACAGGGGGTCTCCCACATCCTAAGTGAGTACCCTAACCACTAAGCTAAAATTTATGAGGGAAGTTCTAGTCCTCCCCTGGCTTCTTGATAAAATGGCACAGGTGCCTAACTCCAGAAGAGGGAGAATCATTAGGCACCTCTCTGTAACTTGGATTTGGGTGCCTATATGTGTATGATGGGTAGGGGTTAGCACACATCGGCATCTACCATTAGTCAACTCAGGCAGCTTTCTGTCTAATATACTAGCTTTTATGAGTCACAGTCTAAGATGCCCCCTTTTCCCCCAGTCATTGCATAGGAACTCAGGCTTTGTTATCACAGCAATTTTCTAGGTGCCTAAAAGATAGATGTGATGCTCAGAGTCACCACGTCCAACTCCTTTTGTGCATCCAGGCCTTTGTCTTCTACCTACAGTCAGAGAGAGAAAGTAGATGTGGACTCTGCAGGCTGCACTGGATCCTTGGGCCATACTGTAGACAACTCAGCCCTACAAAAAGCAACAGCAATGGGTCAGTGCATTACCTCACTCAGCTGGGCTTGTGCCGTACGATATTCCTGAACCAAATGCTCCAACTGATTGTTGAGGTACTTTTCCCGACTGTTGACCTTTTCGAGGGTCCTACTGATTTCATTATGAAGTTTGTCAAGGTAACCCTAGAACATGATATTTTGTGGGTAAGATTATACTTTACATATAATGTATGAACACTGTTAAAACGCCTCTAATTCAGAAAGGATATTGAATCATATGAGTCTGAGATGGAAAAAAATTACTAGGACACTTGGCCTCTGGCCAGTGCAGAACTACACCTATGATAATGTTTACTAGTGTTTAGTTCAAATTCAAATTAGTTCCAGATTCAAATTTCTAAAGAAATGGTGCTTCTACCATTTCCCCTAAGATTATTCCAGTCTAATAAGTCTCACTGTCAGAAAGTTATTCTGATTACAGTATTTAGCCAAGTTTTCCTTTTAAAAATTCCCTCCACAGGATAGTCTTTAATAACTCCTCTCTATTTTCAGGATGTACACACTTCAAATACTTGTAGTCCGCTGTGTCCCCCATTACTTATCCTTGGACAAATTATACAACTTTACTTTTTCCCCCAATAATTTGTCCTTTGTCAATCCCACCAGACTACAATCATATTTGTTGCATTTCTCCATATTGCTGTAAAACAATCCCAAGAAAACTGAATCAAACAATTAATATATATCTAATCAAAGAAATCAGTTAAAAAATGCTAAGAGAACAGTAGAGTACTGTGCATGTACAAGACATACCCTAGTCTCTTTTAAAGCAGATTCGATTCCATCTTTGTGCTGATGCATTTGATCTACGTGGATTCTCCAATCCTAAAAATACATCAGAAAGATAATAAAATGTCTAAATTATAAATTCAGATAACAGCATAAGCATGCAAGAGCTCAAGAGGCTTGTATCCGATTCAAAGCTATTGTCCTACCTGCCTATATCATTGAGTACTGTTGCTGTGTTAAGTTACACAGCTGCCATGTTCCATCCCTTCAGGCAACTGCTTTATGGTGAAGTAATTAATCAGACTCCTAAATGTCACACTGTGACATTCATGTCCAAAACCAAATACCGAACATGTCTGAGGCCATACTCTCTGGAGTGTATCTGATCTTCATTAAAGTACTTCTGCTAGAAAACACTGAGATGGAGCCTTCCAGGCACAAATATTGAGACTATTGATTACAACTCCACTAGCTCTGTTAGGGCTCAGGCAGAGAAAGAGAGCATAACTAAAATGTCAAAAGACCTGCCAGTGTTCAAGTTGTCAGATCTTCCCTTTCCAATTCACCTCCAGAGTCATCAGGAGGAGAGAGAGGAAGGAAATGAAAAAGCAAGACTACCTGACCCCTTCTCTGTGAGGGCAGGGAAAAGAAAGGAGGGGGAAAACAAACAAACAAACAAACAAAAAAAAAACTTACCTCCAGCTGCTAATTGACAGCAAACGTACATAAACTACATATAGATTTGACAAAAATACCTAATAAAATATTACTCCATTTTCTAAAATCCACACACTAAACCATGGCCCAATCCTGCAAAACACTTTAAGCATGAGTAGCTGCACTGATGTCAATGAGAATACACATGTGCTTCAGTGTTTTGCTGGATTGGTGCCTATATGACATGAGACAGCTCACAGCTCCAGCAGTTGTTAAATCTCTGAGGCTTATTGCCTATAATCTTGCTCATGTCCAACACAATCTGTTCAGTAATTAGGAAAGGCTGCGAAAAAAAAAGATGAAATTTACACTGGCAGGTAGTAGAGGCTTAAAGTTTGGCAGTAGGTCACACGTGTCCTTTTTTTGGGCTGGTGAAAATTGGTTGTGATGTCAAATTTACAGGATTGGGTTGTTTAAAAAGAAAAAAAAAAGTACTTCAGATTTGCATACAGTAACTCCTCACTTAAGGTTGTATTTATGTTCCTGAAAAATGTGACTTTATGCACGACGATGTTAAGCAAATCCAATTTCCCCATAAGAATTAATGTAAAAGGGTGGGTGGGTGGGTGAGGGTTATGTTCCAGGGACATTTTTTTCACCAGACAAAAGACATATACATATACAGTGTAAGTTTTACAATATAAAACAGTTTGTTTATACAGCAATGAATGATTGTGAAGCTTGGTTGAGGTGGTGGAGAAAGAGGGTGGAATATTTCCCAGGGAATGTCTTGCTGCTAAATCATGAACTAGCACTCGGCTGAGCCCTCAAGGATTAATACCCTGTTGTTAATGTAGCCTCATACTCTACAAGGCAGCAAGGACTGAGGCAGGAGGGAGGAAACACAATAGATGTAGGGCAGTAGCTGCAAACACTTCCCTGCAGAAACTGAACATGATGAGCCCACGCTATCCAGCTGGAGCACACCACTCCCTCCTCCTAACAGCACATGCATGGCTGCACAGGTGCCGACTTTCCAAAGTGCTGGGGCTGCATGCATGAGTGAGAGAGAGATGTGCATTGCCCCTTTAAGGACGCTGACCCCACTTCAAGTACATTGCCCTTTTAAGCAGATCAGCCAGTTCACACAGGAAGCAACAGCTTCCAGCAAGCTCCCGCCCTTCTGTCCCTGAGCCCTGTCCCCCTCCTCTGCTTTGTGGAGAGGGAGTGGGGGGGGAGGGGCAGGAGCAGGGGGACATCCTGAGATCAGCACCCTTCTTCCCTCCTCCCTCAGCAAGCAAAGCTCCAAGGCAGAGGGCAGGGGCAGGAGCAGGATGGCAGTGAGGGGAGGGCCACCTGAACTGCTGTCGGGCAGCTGCCAAGCCACATACCTTACAGGGAATTTAGGGGAGCTGATGGGGGAGGGGCTGCTGGCCCCCTCTGGTTCTAATCCCAAGGAGGGGCTGCTCTTCCAGAGAATCCTGCAAGCAGTGGACAAAGCAGGCAACTGCCAAGACGTTATAAGGGAGCATTGTGCAACTTTAAACGAGCTTGTTCCCTAATAGATCAGCAACGTAACAATGTTAACTGGGACGACGTTAAGTGAGGAGTTATTGTACTTTTCATAACACGCTCTGTTAATAATCTACCAATCTTCCATTGGTTCTGAGCGTGTATGCACAACTTATGAACCTGTAGAGAGTATGAAGTGTAATGCTCTTCTTTATACTGAGTGGGAGAGGCCAGAGAGGAAAGGAAACCTGCCTCCAGTTAGGGAAGCTCTCAGAGCACTAAAGCATAGAGACTAGGACAATGAATCCTCTTCCTCCTGTGTTTAACATGGGAGATAGTGCTCTGGGTTGGGAACGAGCAGATCATGCATTGTAGTCTAGACTCTTGCACTGATTGGCTTTAACAACATTCTACACTTCACAGCTCACATTTAGCAAAGCTTCATTCCTCTATAGTAAGAGACAGATACCATGCTCCCCTTGGCCATTTAATAAATGGGCTGAGGACCAGACGGAGGCGGCCCAAACTTAGAAAAGTTTGTAGCCGTGCTAGGACTAGAATCTACGCCTCTCATGTGGCTGACACAAAAAGTACCATCCAACAGTAATCCATGTGTTTGCTGTATTTCTGTAACTGTCCCAATAAAACCTTTTATTTGAAGCCAAATTAAAGGTTCAACCTGAAAAGTGTTTTCATGTTTTAAAAAGTTTCCACTGGAATTCAATTACACATTAGCAAATGACTTAAATGCTCTGATATTAGTACAGTAGAAATTACTGTAAAATATTAGAAAAACATTAAAATAAATAATTCTCTCTCAGATCTCTTGCAGGGGACAGCAAGTTACAGGTAGTTTTGGAACATCTCACTGTAAATTATTGAGTGTTGTTTAAAGACTGGGATATATAAAAATGGCAGATATTCACCATAAACTGCGTATTCAATTCATTTATACCAAAGCATACACATGTTCTTACACACCTTATTGTCAGTTCTGATTGTAACTTTCAGTTGTGGCAGAACACGTTCCACTTCCAGGTTCCACTCTGCTGCATCTGTTGTGGACTCTAAAATTTCTTCTTGTTTTGTAGATTCATTCATATCCTAAACAAACATTTCAAGGTTTCTAAATTTCAAAAGAAAACAATTGCTAGGTGATCAAGTTACAATGGCTTAAGACATTCAGAACAAGGAGAAATATTCATGCTTAGGAAAATTTACAACAATTTGATTTATATTATTTCATGATTTATTGCTGTTCCTTTAAGTATTAGGATTTAAAGCATCTTATCTGATTTAATAAAATATTAAAATGAATGAATAAAGTATTACCAGTAAGATAACAGACACGAAACTATTTTGGATCCAATTAAAAAAAAAAAAAAGATACGTACATAGAAACAAGGTGCTATTTAAGTTCTTGGAAGCTGATTCTTCAAGATTCGCATAACTTTGAGAGTTTCTGAAGTTTAGAAACCTGATGTATTTGAGTCTTTTAAAATAAGCTGGTCCTCTATAGTTAGTATGTTTTTGATATTTAGACTATATTAATATTGACAAAAATCAAGTGACAGCCTTTATTCATAACAAATTGTAAAACCAATGTAAATAAGTTATGGTTTAAGGTGTAAAGATCTGCTATATTTTATCAGGGTGCTAATAGGTAATAACTTACCGATCTATAGGTTTGTGCCTTTAGAACATTCAGATCAATAAAGTTCTCTTCATTGTCTGTCTCTTCTTCCTTAAAAGAAAAGTTGCAGAACATGTGATTAGTAAATACTGTATTATTTTCCTTCAAAAACCTCCGCTTTTCCTGAACTAAAGCAGAACAAATAATATTTTTCAAGTTTTTGTAAAATAACGTAGTTTTTGAAAGTACAGCTTGTGTTTACTGAAATTCATGAGGACATGCAGCATCTTTGGGTAGCATGTTTCTTTTATAGAAGTTAGATTTAAGATGGGATTTTAAAGGGGAAATAAGGGAGTGTAGTGAGTCGGTGGGGCTCCCCTCCTGCCCAGCAGAGGGAGCTCCCTCTCTGACACCCAAGGGGGCGGAGCTACTACCACCAGTCCCCGCCCCCCGTAAGTCAAGGGGCGGGACAGGAAGTAGAAAAGCCGGCCGCCAAAGCTCAGTCAGAGCCCAGCCACCGCGGGGAGCAGACGTTCCGGCGGCAGCTCCTGACTGGGAACCCTTCAGGGCCCGAGGCAGCTGTCCTGACTGGCCGGAGCTTCCCCGTGCCCGGTACGACGAGGAGCCACCGGAGCTTCCCCGTGACCGGTACCCGGAGGAGCCGCTGGAACTCCCCCGCGCCCACTACGAAGAGGGGCTGCTGGAGCTCCCCCAGCCTTGCTGCTACCCGGAGGAGCCACCTGAGCACGCCTGGCCAGACTTCCTGGAGGAGCTGCCGGATCTGCCACCAAGCCCTGGTCCCGAGGAGCCTATGCAGTTAGACTGGCCTGGATCCGGCACGACCGATGAGGTAGGCCCTGAGGGGGATATGGACAGTAGCCCGGGGGTAGCCGACCCCTGTCAGGCTACAGAAGCAGAGGTCCCGATGTCGGTGTGTTGCGGTCAGGACCCCACTGACCAGCGGCAGTGATAGCCGCTGCTAGGGCTCCGGGCTGGGACACAGTGGAGTGGGCGGGCCTGTGTCCCCCCCTGCCACCCCACTCACGGGTGGCAGTTTTCCCCCTCACCCAGGTAAGGACCTGGGCCTATACGCCTATTGACTAATTTGCTGCTCGCCCCTGCTTCACAGGGCCTGAGCTCATTGACTAGTTGCTGCTCGCCCCTGCTTCACAGGGCCTGAGCTCATTGACTAGTTGCTGCTCACCCCCTGCTTCACAAGGGCCTGAGCTTATTGTTTTGCACTGCTGCTCAGCCCCTGTACCGAAGGGCCTGAGCGTTCTAATACTGTTTCCTGTCGCTCAGCCAGCTAGAG
Organism: Mauremys mutica; assembly: GCF_020497125.1. Taxonomy (NCBI): domain Eukaryota; kingdom Metazoa; phylum Chordata; order Testudines; family Geoemydidae; genus Mauremys; species Mauremys mutica. The sequence continues at coordinate 169,963,342 of NC_059072.1, forward strand.
GAGACAAGGAGCGAGTCGGTGTGGCTCCCCTCCTGCCGACAGGAGGGTCGAGCCCCGGCGCAACCAATTACAGGGAGCTAGGTGTTCAGTTCCCAAGACTCTTGAAAAACCACAGCCTTAATTCATTTGTCAAATGGAAGTTACATTCCAGACAGCACAACAAGTGGCATAGTATATTACATTAACACACACAAGGAAGATCTACTCCAAGGATCAGATTAGTATTGGTGTAAATGACTAAATCTACACTTCACACCAGTGCAAAATTTGGCCCTTGGGCACAATTCAGTTACCTTTAAGCTCTGCCAGGCAGGGATTTTTTTTGACATGTATTTGTACAGCATGTAACACAGTGAGGGTCTGGTCTGTGACTGAGCACTACCATAATATAAATAATAATAGTTGTGAGAACCAAAAACTAAATTGGGGCTTTAGGATCTACCAGCTAATATTCCCCAAGGAGTCTTCACCCTTGTTACTTATTAAAAGAAATATGACTCAGTACCAGTTTTATAAATTTTATTAAAACTATTACACATAAAATTAAGAAAGCATATCACTAAAACTAAACTATTGACACTACTAAACTAAATTAAAAGTTAAAGTGCATTGGATTGGAATTAAATCATTACATTAATACAATAAATATTCCTTATAATTCCAAAAAAGAATCTAAGGAGGTGGTTTTCCATTGGTTAAAAACCCCAACTAAAGAGTTTTACCATTGGCAATAAAATCAAAATGTAGAGCTGGCTGAATATTTTATAACGGAAACCAAATTATTGATTAAAGTCTTCTAAACCACAACCTCAAAGTCAAATATAAGATTCCTCCTGTGTGGTTTTCCTCTCCCCAACACAGATCACACAGCCTCAACAAAAATACTCTAGTGAGTGGAAGTTCGACAATTCTTGACAGTTTACAGCTGACAGCTTAAGTTTCTTAGGTTTCTCAGATGCAGAACACACTTTTACTGAACACCTAGGAGGCTAAGTTTAGGATTGTTTAAAATCTGAGGAAGTTTCTTTCTTGTGCCTTCCCTGTGTAGATTTTCTGGCTACTCATACACACATGCACCTATACAACCACACTTTCCCAACCAACAAAAACAAAAGAAAAAATAAAAATGTGATACGTAAGATAACAGGGGTTTGCAAACTCTTCAACTATTGCAGTTCTCTAGACTCTTCTGCCATAGGATCCGGGACTGCAGTCAAAGAGCCAGATGATGTTACTAACACAGTACTTCTCACTAGTTGGACCTTGTCGGGGGCAGGGAGACCGGTCAAAAACCTTACATAGCACATTAGTCAATGTCTTGACTTCCTTTCCCTAGACTGCCTGGCCTTAGGTCTCAGGAACACATCTTCCCTCAGGTGGTTTATTGACCCAACAGGGGAGGCTTCTTTACTTTTACCCTTAATTCTTTTGGCTTGTAAATTGTGCTTACTCAGCCTGGCCACACCTCTCTCCAACACCTTTCAACAAATCAGATGCCAGGCTAATTCATGTTTGAGTTAGGTCATGTTTAGCTAGCATCATATTCGGGAAAAGTACTGCTTAAACCAGGAATTAAAACAAATATTCAATGTTTGCATGCCACAGAGGCTGCATATCCATGACACCCAGAAAATCAAAAACACAGAATGGAGGCCACTTTTGAAGATGCTGACATGACCTCATCCAGATGAAAAGATCCTGTGATGATGTCATACCACCGGTTTAGGGAAAATTAGACTCAAGTCCTATAAAAATATCTGAGTGAAAAAGACCTTTAGCAACCAAACAGCCACTCAACATCCATCCATCAGCAGAAATTAAATACGTCTTAAGTCCAGTTATCACAATCGTTTGTTAACAATGCAGCCTACAATAATCTTTATATTTAGGAATTAGGCGATAGGAATTTTACAGATGAACAGAAAAAGAAACACCAAAGTAAATGAGCGTAGAACCCATTTACAACAGAAATAAACCTCTGAATAATTAAAGTCTGTGGAAAGACTTCCTTTGGAATTGGATTGGACTCAGGTTGCAAATGCTTCATTCAGGAAATATATCTTGTTCTGCAATTTCCGTTTAGGTTTCTAGACTATTTGTGTAAATAAGGGTTGTGGGATTGGGCCCTGTATTTGTGAAGTGGTGTGAGACTTTTTAGCAATAAGCCAGATCCTGAAGTCCTTGCTCAAACAAACTCCAATTAACATCAATAAGAGAGTTTGCCTCAGCAGAAACAAAGCACCTCTGGATTCAGTCCCATAGGAAATAAGGTATTTATTTCTATTCCACCATAAATGTCTATGATGCTTTACAATACCTGTACGTGCAGATAAAGACAGAGGGTCTGCCCTGTAAGGTTTACAGTCTAGAGTACTATGCTCTAAATTAAATTAAATAAAAAACGAACAAGGGGAAGTAAAGAGGAGCTAACAACACAGGAAAGTCTAGGGGAAAAAAAAAAAGGATGAGGGCATAGACAACAACAAAACAATAAAATAAATAACACTAGAACAAAAAGAAAAGGCTCACTGTTGATAAGTACAACTGGAAAAAAATCATATGGACCTACCTCAATTTCTTCCTCCAGTTTATTAAGTGTCAATTCCGCATCATCTTCTGTTATTGCTTCTTCTTCTAGCTCCTCTGTTGGGTATGCTGGTCTGAAACAACATACACATTCATGGAATGTTACAGCTTTCAAGCCACACAATAAATGTACTTCTCAAGAACAACTATAAGCAAACAAAATTCTTAGGAGAGTTATGGATGCTGACTATGCCCAGCTATAATGAAGCACAGTGATGAGGAATTTACATAGGACACAACATATTAGAGACTTGACCTGAAAACAATTGACTAGTCTAGGCTTAGGCCTGGTCTACTCTACGGGATTAGGTCGAATTTAGCTGCATTAGGTCAATTTAAAAATGAATGCGTCCACACACCCCACTTCTGTACTCCTCCCGGTGAGGGGAGTAGTGCTAAAATTGACTTTGCTGGGTCGAATTTTGGGTAGTGCGGATGCAAATCGACAGAATTGGCCTCCGGGAGCTATCCCAGAGTGCTCCATTGTGACTGCTCTGGATGGCACTTTGAACTCCAATGCACTAGCCAGGTACACAGGAAAAGCCCTGAGAACTTCTGAATTTCATTTCCTGTTTGGTCAGTGTGGCGAACTCAGAAGCACAGGTGACCATGCAATCCCCCCAGAATCGTAGAGCGTAGAATGTTTCTACGCTCCCCCTATCATCTCCATCCCTGAAGTTATTGCAGATTAGAAGGCAAAAAAAACGAACTCGATGACATGATTTCCAAGCTCATGCAGTCGTCCAGCACTGATTGCCTCCATGCATTAAGCTGTGCCCTTTCAGTGGCAGAGGCCAGGAAAGAATTAAGTGAGCGCGAAGAGCGGAGGCAGGACGCAATGCTAGGGCTTATGGGAGAGCAAACGGACATGATGAAGCGTCTGTTGGAGCTGCAGGAAAACCAACAAGAGCACAGACCCCCGCTGTATAACCACCTGCCCTCCTCTCCATGTTCCATAGCCTCCTCACCCAGATGCCCAAGAACGTGTTGGGAAGGCTCTGGGGACACAGCCACTCCACTCCAGAGGATGGCCCAAGCAACAGAAGGCTGTCATTCAAACAGTTTGTGTTTTAGTGTGGCTACAATAAGCAATGTGGCCTTGTCCTTCACTCCTCCCCCACCCTACCTGGGCTACCTTTGCCGTTCTCTTTTTTTAATTAATAAAGAAAGAATGCATGGTTTCAAAACAATAGTTACTTTATTTTGAAGGGGGGGGGAGGGAAGGTGGTTGGCTTACAGGGAATTAAAATCAACGAAGGGGGTGGGTTTGCATCAAGGAGAAACACACACACAACTGTCACACCAAAGTCTGGCCAGTCATAAAACTGGTTTTCAAAGCCTCTCTGATGCATAGCGCGCCTTGCTGTGCTCTTCTAATCGCCCTTGTGTCTTGCTGCTCAAAATCGGATGCCAGGCAATCTGCCTCAACTTCCCACCCTGCTATAAATGTCTCCCCCTTACTCTCACAGATATTATGGAGCACACGGCAAGCTGCAATAACAATGGGAATTGTTGGTCAGACCTCAGCACAACCAACAGCACCAGCGAGCTTCTAAACGTCCAAAGGCACATTCTACCACCATTCTGCACTTGCTCGGCCTATAGTTGAACTGCTCCTTACTACTGTCCAGGCTTCATGAACGGATCCCCTGAGCTAGTCGCTGGGGAGCAGGAGAGCAGAGCTGCAGGGGAAGTGATGGAGCCATACACCATGCCCTGGAGGTTGCTAGGAGCGGGGCAGGGAAGACATTCCCAGAACACCCGGCCAAGCTACATGTCCAACGAGGAGGGTTACCAGTCCTACTGCACCGTCTGCTGCCAGCAGCACCCAGGAGGACCAGTGTGGATCCCCCAAGCTCGTTGCTGGGGAGCCGGAGAGCAGAATTGCAGTGGAAGCGGTGGATGAGGACGGTTAGCAGTCCTACTGCACCGTCTGCTGCGAAGGCAAGGAGCTGCTGCTGTGTAACAATGCCAGCTGCTGCAGGTGCTTCTGTGTTGAATGCTTGGAGGTCCAGGTAGGGCAGCCAAGGCAAAAGAGCAAGAGCCTTAGATCTGCTATATGTCTCAACCACAGAAGTGCTATGGGGTGTTACAGCGCCGACTAGACTGGAATGTACGGTTGCAAGACTTCTTCACCAGCGACAAAGGACAGGAATATGATGTACCTAAAATCTAAAAAGGCCCATTCATTTCCCAGAGTCACTACCCTTAATAACAATGTCAATGATTGCATTGGCTACTTGGATCACAGCAGCCCCCACAGTAGACTTGCCCACAATAGCAGCGGTGACAGTGAGCTGAGCAGGTTCCATGCTTGCCATGGTATGGCATCTGCATGGGTAACTCAGGAAAAAAGGCACAAAACGATTGTCTGCCGTTGCTTTCACGGAGGGAGGGGCGACTGACGACATGTACCCAAAACCACCTGCAACAATGTTTTAGCCCCATCAGGTATCGGGAGCTTAACCCAGAATTCCAACAGGTGGCGGAGACTGTGGGAACTGTGGGATAGCTACCCACAGTGAACTGCTCCGTAAGTCAATGCTAGCTACGGTAGTGAGGGCGCACTCCGCCGACTTAATGCGTTTGCATATCTCCACACTAATCGACTGTATAAATTCGATTTCTAAAAATCAACTTCTATAAAATCGACCTAATTTCATAGTCTAGACATACCCTTAGAACTCAATGCATGGATTCATTATTGTGCCAAACAGTACAATTTCTCTGTTGTGAAGACACCTAGGGATTAGGTTCAGATTCATTTTCACTTGTTACTTAACCTTAGAGGATTCAAGCACGAGTCACTACAGATTAATTTTTGTCTTATTGACGTTTAAGTGATACGTAATAGTAAACAGTATACTTTAGCCATCACATTAATTTCCTCTGTACCATTTCAGAGCCAAACTAAGGATTTTTTTTTAAACAAAATTTCACTTCTTGGAAATTCCTCTCCACTCATCTTTCTCCCAAATTTTCCTTCTGATCACAATATGTATTGAGCTTATTGTTTAATTGCATCTAGACTCTACAGTTCACCTTACTTACCATTGAAAAAGCCAGAAATTAGGTATTGAGACTTTATAACAAGGCATCAATCAATAAGTCAATACTCAAGTGTTTGATAGCAAAAGATAATACACCTCTACCCTGATATAACGTGACCCGATATAACACGAATTTGGATATAACGCAGTATTGCAGTGCTCGGGGGGGGGGGGGGAAGGGAGGGGGGGAAGGCTGCACACTCCAGTGGATCAAAGCAAGTTCGATATAACGTGGTTTCACCTATAACACGGTAAGATTTTTTGGCTCTCGAGGACAGTGTTATATCGGCGTAGAGGTGTACTATACAGGAAGATAAACAAGAACTATTAAACTAACCTAGCTAATCTAGTTAAATGAAAGAAGGGGGGGGGGGGGAAACAAACAAAAACAACCCACCGCACAACTGTCCAAATTCAGCTCTGGTGTAACTCCACCGAACTGAGTGGTAGTGAACTAGGAATTAATTTGTCCTACTGTTACAAGCTTGACTGAACTAATCTTTTGAACCTAGTATAACTATAAAGATTTAACACTTATTTGGTCTTCCTTCATTCATATACATGAGGTCTGTCATCCTGTATAATTAGCATTTGTTCATTTGAAAACAAGTTATACAGAGGGATTCTTATAAGTACACTATACCTTTTCCAGCTAAAGTCAGTTTGTTTCAAGGCTTCTTCAGCTAAACAATCAAGAACATAACATGCTTGCTCTCCATAACCTGCCTTTAACTTTGAAGGAGGAAAATCCACGGACCTCCCCTAAAACAAAGAGATACATGATCACTGGCCAGCAATTAATAATGTTTTCCTTCAGACAGGTAACCAGATTTTCTATACTAATCCCAAAGTGTTCACAGCATACGGTGCTTCTATAAATTTCTACCCACTTATTTAATTATTTATATAGGAAGTTTTAACAGGTTTACAAATCCTTGCCATGTAAACATTGGAGACAAAACAATAATAACTATAAGTGTACCTTTGTTTAGAGAAACATTATTCTGTAATATAATCATCAGATGTTTCTATTTAACAGGGTATTACCACATTACAGAGTGAGCATATTTACACTACTCTACACTCTTTCTAGTGATTTTATTAAATTATCTGAAATCACTAATTACACATATTGAACAAATGAGGCATATCTATTGAAAAATTGGCAAGGTGTGCTAGTTTTGTTTTTGACAGATGAACACACTGAGTATTGAATAAATCTAAATATCTATGTATCCTTGGTTTTGATGGGTACATAATTTGTGCATTAATTTTTCCATATTTCTTGAACAGTTCCTCTAGAGTTGGATGCACTATTTTTATTTTTCCAATGAGAGGCTATCAACAGCCGAGCAGCTACCAGCAGATGAGAAATTAATTCATTCCCTTTTGTGTGACCATTTCCACCAGAAAGCCACAGGAAGGTTAAGTATCCAACTAGTTGTAATATTTGATTATGAATCACATCCCAATACTCTCTAATGACTGGACATAAAATCACTTTCACCACAATTTCTCCAAGATAGATAAAAAGATTGAATGGGGATACATTTTTAACCTGACTGGCATGAGGTACCATTCAAACAGCATCTTAAGAAATTTTCTTTTATCATGCTACAGAGTGAGAGCCCTCTTTTCCAGCTCAGATCTCATTCGTCTGGGGGTAATTTGTCTGTCCAGGTCCTTTTCCCATCATATAATATATACGGACATGTTTTTGTTAGAAAAGTTGTCTGCAAAGACTGATGTAAAATTAGTTATTTTTATGTTTCCTAATTGGCCTGACTCCATCACTTCTATTCAAGTTAGCTTTCTGTATAGGACAGCTTTTCTGGAAAATTGGGACATATAATGCCACACTTGAAAGTAGTGATACCATGGGAGAGTAGGTTGGTTAAAGTTAGTTGTGATCTCTAAATAAATTAGAAAAGTTTCTTTGCTGAATAGCTGGTCAACCATATGTAGTCGATGGCTCCCCCATTCTTTAAAACTCTCTGGTTCAAGATCTGGATATTTGCAAAGGGTGTCATTGGTGAGGGAAAAAAAATATTTTTAGTTCTACACAAAACCCATAGAATAGCTGTTGCTATTTCTGAATGGAGAGAGATTATTTGTTATCATCATCATCTGTGGTAGTCTAGGAATATTTATACTGCTACAATTTTCTTGTTCCATAAAGATCCTGTGTTTGAGCATCCCCAACCCACTACTGCTTTGAGATGGCTGGCTTGACATCAGAGAGTATTTAGAACAGCTAGGCCACTCTGTTCAATGAATTTGTGCAAAGTATCTGCACTCGCTCTTGGTCTTTTCTTATTCCATATACATACTAACATTCTTTATATTTCTGTAATCTTGAAAGAAGAAAAATCTTTGGCAAAATATTCATTTTGATTGAGTTTATTTTTCCCAAACAAGAAACTGCATACTTCCCTGAGCACTGCAGATCTTTTTTATTTGCTGAAATAGCGGTTTGACATTTTAAATCATAGTGCTCTAGGTTGTTTGAGATTTGAATTCCCAGGTATTTTATAGAATTTGTTGCCCATTTGTACCCAAATATTTTCTGGAAGGACTTCAGAGTCTGGTAAATATATAGATAGCTAGCATTTCAGATGTGACAATTTCCTTTCAGTCTAGACACTTCCCCAATGTCACGGATTTCTTTAAATAGTAATTTTAGGGAAATGTTTGGGTTAGGTAAAAATAATTTCATATCAGCAAATAAAGCTATTTTCTGATGTGTTCCTTCAAATTCTATTCCTGTGATAGATTATTGTTCCTATCTCCTGTTTAAACAGCTCTATGGCTAGTGCAAAAAGTAAAGAACAATGGACTCCCCTGCCTAGGCCCTCTGTGTAATTAAAACAGGGGAGATTTAGTCCTATTAATTCACACAGCTCCTTTTGGGCTTGTGTAATGAGCATTTTTCCATTTAAGGAACTGGGGGGCCAACTTCCATACAGGACAGGGCTTAGAATAGAGTGTAACTTTCCATTTCAAAAGCTCTCTCTCTCTCTCTGCCAAGTGATAACAAAACAAATGGGGGATCTTGTTTTGATCAGGAATTAAGGATAAACAAATGTCAGATGCTATTCATGAGTCCATGGAATAATCCATAAGGAGTCCAGTTTGATCTGGGTTTATATAAACTGAGAGCATGGATTGCAATCAGCTAGCTAGTAGTTTTGCTAAAATATTTACGTCATGATTCAGCAGTGATACATGGACCTGTAAGAGCTGCATAAGGTAAGGTTGTTTCCAATTTTAGGGAAAACAATGATAGGAACTTCCACAATTTATGAAAGAAACTAACAGAATGGCACATACATGCATCCTTGGGGGAAAAAAAATCTGCAGCCATATGGAGAGGGAGAAATCAATAGCTAATGAGAGGTGGGAGTCCTGGGAGTATCTTTGAGAGGGCAACAATGGTTTTGGAGAATCAAGAGCAGCAAGGCAGCTGAATGGGCAAGGAGGCATGTAGGGGTAAATGAAAAACAGGCAAGGAACAAACGGAGTAGAAAATAGGGCACGGGAGGAGAAGCAGCAGGTTCTCACCAGCATACAGTTTACTCATGTTCTTGTTTATAATCTTTCTGTTTATTACTGGCCTAGAGAAGGAACAGTTGCGTATGTTACTATTTTGTTTACGGAAGAACATCCTTACCATTCCAAGGAGATGCTCCATCCTTAGACATTTCCATAGGACAGCACTTTAAACATTTTAAAATAGATTATTAATTATATAGTTTCTCTTTTTACAATAGGTTTTGAATAGCTATTGGTTGTGGAGTATTCTCTGGTTGCAACCCTCCTCTAGTGCTGCCCATGGAATATCTATCCTCATCAGTTCTTTCTTTTAATTCAATTTTAATTCTTTTAATTTCTTTGTTGGAAAAATATTTCCCAATAGTTCCTGTCAACAGAGCAGTTTGTGTCTGACTTTTATTCTTTAATAGAAGAAGAAAGAAGTCCAAAGTACGAACGTAATTCTGAATCACTAACATCAGTGGGAATTTTACCATTCATTTCAACAGGAGTAGGAACATTAACATTTGTACAAGGATTTAAGATAAAAATCTTCAGTGTGTATATAGCAGTGTATTTCCCATGCATCTTTTGTGGCAATGGAAAAAGTAAGTCTGATTTAACCCATTTTACAGAATGTTAAACTCAATTATTTTCGTGGAACACTGGTTTCTCTTCTGCTGAAGTAGAGGCCATCTAAACTGTAGCCCTCTCTCCCCTTAGATGATTGGCTAATCTCCTGAGAGACAAACTGTCTAGTGTAGTCAGGAGGGGAAGTTTAAAAAGAGGGAAGATATAAACACTCACTTAGCACAAAAAGAGAGGTTGAGAACAAAATTTTTCTAGGAACCAAAGAACATGAAGAGAAAAAATTTTCTGAATTGCCTATACACCAGTTCTAGGAACATCGGTAACAAATAAGAGCAATTGGAATCACTCATTTAATTATCATAAATTTAATTTAGATGGTATTACTGAAACTTGGTGCAATGATTCACATGATTGCAATGTTAAAATCAATGGTTATTGTGATGCTGGCAGACTAGGTGCCAGCTTGTGCCATGGCCCCAGGCCTCACTGAACAGTTACAGATGCATAGCTGGAAATCAGTCTTGCTTTCCTGTGTGTTGGCATTACTAAAATAGATATTAGATGTTAAATTGCTAAGGATGTGTTTAGTATTTAGACTTTATGAAATGCTAGTAGGATGCATATATCACTTATAATCTCTATGGCCTGTGGTATAAAGTTATCTTGAGTATTTGCACTGTAAACCTCTATAATTGTGTAACTCACCAAACAGGAAAAGGAGCACTGATTAAGGTAAAGTGCTCATCCATGGCCCACTGAAGGCACATGACGTATCATGTAGCATCAAAGGACAGAGACTTTGTTGATTGCATTCCATACTCCCTCCAGGAGGGAGAGACCTACACATGAACTCATCCCATCAGTTTGGATAAAAATCCCTGACAAGGAGAAACTGAATCGCTCTTTGCTGTTTAAGTTCTCATAGGGGTTGAGCTAAGAAACAAAAAGCAGAGACCCCCCAGGGTCAACCTGGGTTAGCCCTAAAAAACATTCAGTGGACAGATTATTGCATCTCTGTCACCTTTTGGATCCACAGACTGACTCATTTGTGCTTATATGTTGCCTGCTTTAAGCTGTAAATAACTCTCTTTTTCCTACTTAATAAATCCTTAATTAGTTTACTATAGAATTGGCTACCAGCACTGGTGAGCTGGAGCAGGTTCCCACAGGTTTTCAAGAACCGGTTGCTAAAATTAGACCTCCGTGGAGAACCGGTTGTTAAAGGGCCAGGGGTGGGCAAAGAACTGTTGCTCCCAGGAGTCCCAGCTGGGGAGGCTGAGGCTCCCCCCGCCCTTCCCCCGCTTCCCCCCAGCTGCAGCATGGCCAGCCGCCGGCACCAGCTGGGCAGCTGAGCTCGGGAGTCGTCCTGCTGCTGCTTTTTGAGCGGCCCGGCAAGGTGTGTGTGGGGGGGTCCTGCTGCAAGATCCAGGGCTGGCCAGAGGGGAGGGGGCAAGTGGGTCCATTGGCCCAGGCCCTGCAGGGGCCCTGGCCCCATGAGGATGTCTCCCCCGGGCCCTCCCCTGCTTCCCCCACCCTGAAGAGCTGCAGCATGGCCAGTAGCTGGGCAGCTCAGCTGAGTTCTGGGCTGCCAGCAAGGTAAGGGGGCTGCAAACTCCAGGGCTGTGTGTGGGGGGGTAAGTGGGACAATTTGCCCCAGGCCCCTGGCCCCATGAGGATGTCTCCTCCCAGCCCCCCCCGCAGAGCTGCAGCATGGCCAGCAGCTGGGCAGCTCAGCTGAGCTCCTGAGTCGTCCTGCTGCTTTGAGCTGCCAGCAAGGTAAGGGGGGGAAGGGGCTGCAAGCTCTAGGGTTGCCGGGGGGGCAAGTGGGGCAATTTGCCCCAGGCCCTGCAGGGGCCCCCGGCCCCACAGGTATGTCTCCTCCTGCCCTGGCCCCTCCCCCGTTCCCCCCTCTTCAATCAGAACTTTTTATAGGGAACCGGTTGTTAAAATTTTGGCAGCTCATCACTGGCTACCAGTGTTCTCTTTGGTGTGAGATCTAAGATATAAATTGAACTGAGGTAAAGTATAGGTCTCTTGGGACTGGGAGCAACCTGAATATTTTGTGAGTTTTGGTTTAAGTGACCATTTATCAATAAGTCCAGTTTGCCTGGATGGCAAGATAGATTAGAGTGCTCAAGGGGCTGTCTGTGACTGCATGGTAAAATGGTTACAGTGATCCAGGAATTCACATTTGTTACTGGGTTGGTGAAACCTAATTACAGAGCATACCATCAGTTTGCTGTGTCTGTCCTGCTTTGACAGTCTGCTCTGAGGATGGCACTCACGGCTGTGAACTACTCCAGACAGCATGACAGTTACAATCCATTTAGGAAGGAATGATTGGGCAAAAGGTAAGGGGGAGTGGCATTCTAGGTTAAAAAAAATGGCATTACCTGTTTCCGAGTCACTGATAATCTGGAAGAAAACGATAGTGAATGCAGATAAAGCATGAGATGGGGTATTAGTTGGTGTCTGCTACAGAACACCAAATCACACAAGGGAACAGAATGACCACTTCTTATGCAGCTAACTATAATATCTTGGGGGAAAAAGCTGTGTGATCATGGGAACTTCAATTTGAGTGACATATGTTGTGCCGGTAATAGAGCATCCTTGGAATTTCTAATTCAAAAAGCATTGCATCCAACATGCAACCAAAGACAAATACTGGTAGCCAATTCTATAGTAAACTCATTAAGGATTTATTAAGTAGGAAAAAGAGAGTTATTTACAGGTTAAAGCAGGCAACATAAGCACAAATGAGTAGTAGACCTTGTCTTGACAGATAAAGAGGAACTGCTCATAAAACTAAAAATTAGTGGTAACTTAGGTACAAACTAACTTGATGTGTCTTTTTGATGAGATTACAAGTTTGATGGATAAAGATCATAGCGCTGATAATATACTTAGGCTGATGTCTGCTCTGCCTCTTTGGTGACAGCAACCTTAATAATTTCTGTGTGTTTACGGTGAGGGATTGGAAACTACAGGGAAATGTTTCTGGGAACAGAGAAACTGGGGTTCACTGATTGTTACCTGCAAGGCAAGATTTGGACTGGCAGAGTCTCGCTGAGTTTGCTGGCAAGGCAGATAGACTGGAGTGTCAAATGGGAGCTGAGACACAGGTTAGCAACAGCACAGCTCTCAGTTGCTGTGGCAGAGGGGTAACACAGGATATGTTTACACTGCAATAAAACACTCCCGCCGGTCCATGTCAGCTGACTCTGGCTTGAGGGGCTTAGGCTGTGGGAATATAAAACTGCAGTGTAGACATTTGGGCTCCAGCTTGAACCCACAGTTGCTTACAGTTATGGGAATCCTGAGGAGAGCAACACATGTATAACAAGATCCAGTGTCTGGACGCTAAAGCGACAGATTCACACTGGAAAAAAAGGAATAAATTTTTAACACAGAGCAATTAAGCATTGGAACAATTTACCAGGAGTTGTGGTGGATTCTCCATCACTGGCAATTTTTAAACCAAGATTGGAGGTTTTTCTAAAAGTTATGCTCTAGGAATTATTTTGGGGAAGTTCTATGACCTGTGTTATACAGGCAATCAGACTTACTAGATGATCATAAGTCTCTTCTGGCCTTGGAATCTATAAGCTACTCAGTTTTGTGGGTGATAATAGCAGCCAAAGTTAAGAGCAAGCTTGCTGTAGAATGAAGCCATTTTTGCAGTTCACTACAGGGAATTAGCGGCTCCAGACTTTATAAGCTTCATGTTAAGTTTCATGGTATGAAACTTACAAATAAGAGTCTGTCAAGTCTTCGGAACTGTGAGCACAGAGATCGAAGACGCAATTACTACCATTTCTGAAGTTTATAAGCACACCTAACACACCTTTGAAAACACAAAAATATGTTCAACACTTACCAATGATCGCAACTCCGAGAGTATGTTTGATATTGTTGCGTTGGGGTCATCATATTCTTGCGGCTGTTCAAAGGGATGTCCTGCTTTAGTAATCAGCCAAGCAGCAAGAGTGCAAAACATGTAGAACTGCTCGCCGGGATTAGTGGGCAATGCAAAGTAGTGCCTATTTGAAAAGGGAAAAAAGTTAAATATGGGATTCTCTGAACCTGAGATGCCTCAGTTATAGGGCAACACAGCCTGGGAAAGAAGTTTCCTTAACAAGTCAGTTTGTGATAAGCTCTTCACTTTTAGTAGCTTCCACCATAAATAAGGTCACAAAATGAGACCACCCAAGCCACTGGTATCTATCATGTATGTGACACACACAGAGACTAATTTCTATAAGACTACAGGTTTTACACGCCGTTCACGTTTCCTGCCTTGACTGACTGAGCAACCAACAAGTGTGTCTATATGATGTCATAATGTGTACGTTGTTTTTGGAGCCCCCTGTGGAACTAAACAGACCTCAGTCCTCCCTCTCCAGCTTGATCAAGTAGTTTCAACTGGGCTCACGCAGTTTCAATTGCTCTGAATTGAGCTAGCCTCTTACTTTTTATAAAACCCCAAATAACTATTCTACATCACACTCAGACCCTTAAAATGCAGTAGGCTCACTTCTCTTCCCACTGACTTCTGTGAATTCAGAATCTGGCCCTATTATTCCAAAGACAGCACCATCAAGTGATCACCTTGCAAGGGTCTATGCAAAATGTTCCTGCCAGCAAATTGTACACAGAATAACATTAATTCGACTGATAGTGAAACATTAGAAATCTACCAAAGGAAAAAAAATGCGGTGTGAGAATAATTAGTTTAAATTCTCACGAGTGGCCACATGAAAAAATTGATAATAAATCTATAGCAGGGGTTGGCAACCTTTCAGAAGTGGTGTGCTGAGTCTTCATTTATTCACTCTAATTTAAGGTTTCACGTGCTGGTAATACATTAACATTTTTAGAAAGTCTCTTTCTATAAGTCTAGAATACATAACTAAAATATTGTTGTATGTAAAGTAAATAAGATTTTTAAAATGTTTAAGAAGCTTCATTTAAAATTAAGTTAAAATGCAGAGCCCCCCAGACCGGTGGCCAGGACCCGAGCAGTGTGAGCGCCACTGAAAATCAGCTTAAGTGCTGCCTTTGGCACAGGTGCCATAGGTTGCCTACCCCTGATCTATAGAAAAACAATAAGCAAAAATCAGTTTCAAAGGGTTGTGAATCTTAATTAAAAAAGAGAGTCAGGAAAGAATTAATTCCAAATTTAAATATAAACCCATCTAGAAGAATACATTTATCAGGAAACCTCATTAGACGTTTGGAAGAACTGTTTGTAGATGGGCCCAGGAAGACGCCCAAAGAGGAAGAGGCAATGCAGAAGGACCCAGTGCCTGGCAAGTGGAAGACACATTCTTTGTTATTATAATAAATGGGAGGCATTTTGGGCTATAATCCATATAACTCTTATTTTGGAGGATATTACATGCAGGAGGTTGTATTTAGCTTCTGTTGAGGAGAGAAGCCATGCCATTTCTGTGGCGCCATTTCCCTGCTCCACCACACCACATGGGATCCAAGATAGTAGTTTTTCCTCTCTGGGAATCAGAGACACAACTAGCTTTGTTTATATTATTATTTACTAAAGCATGCTTATTTTACAATATGCTTATTGTTACAAAAAGGGATCTGGGTTATAGTCTTAGCAGGCACAAGTGCATGTTTTATAGCAAGCTACCGGTCTGTTTGTAACTGTCATGCTGGAGTGCTGTTTTGAGTTTCACTGCTGTCAGCATTGCTGCAGTCTCCCAGGCTGCTTTGATCACAATGGCAGCAAAGCTCCCTGAGAATGGCTATATTTTCTTCTGCCCCTGTCTAGTCGCAGTATGCTGTCCGTAGTGAGAGAGGGAGGCTGTCAATTCTACAGCTATAAAGCATGTGCATCCTAGCTCAGCATATTATTGATTTTTCCCCCAACTTTTTCCCCACGCCAGGCTGGTGATGCTTGAAAACCAGGTGGTAGAAACTCCAGATGATCAGCCAGATTCTGGGGCAGGGCATACTTGTAGTGGCCACCTCTGTAACTCACTAGCCCCTTCTCCGTTCATTGTTATTCTGTTCAGTCACATTTTTTTTTTTTTAAATCTATGCAAAAGGAGGTTTTTCAATGTTAATGTAATATGCTTTGTTCTTAAATTGTTTTGGTTATAACATAGGACAAGTCCAAGTTTTATAAAAAGGTTTTACTAGAGAATCTGAATCCATATGAAACTATATCCATATTAAAGCTCAACTGCCTATACAAAATATAACTGTGGAAAACATTCTTAGGGCTTCCAGTTTTAGGTTTTAACTAGGGCTGGCAAGCGATTAAAAAATTAATCATGATTAATCAATAATAGAACAACATTTATTTAAATATTTTTGGATGTCTTCTACATTTTTAAATATACTGATTTCAGTTACAACACAGAATAAAAAGTGTACAGTGCTCGCTTTATTTTTTATTACAAATATTTGCACTGTAAAAAAACAATAGTATTTTTCAGTTCACCTAAGTACTATAGTGCCATCTCTTTATCATGAAAGTTGAACTTAAAAATGTAGAATTATGTACAAAAAATAACTGCATTCAAAACTAAAACAATGTAAAACTGTAGAGCCTATGAGTCCACTCAGTCCTATTTCTTGTTCAGCCAATCACGCAGACAAACAAATTTGTTTACATCTGCAGGAGATAATTCTGCCTGTTTCCTGTTCACAATGTCACTGAAAGTGAGAACAGGCGTTCAAACGACACTGTTGCAGCCGGCATTGCAAAGTATTTACATGCTAGATGTGCTAAAGATTCATATGTCCCTCCATGCTTCATCTACCATTCCAGAGGACATGTGTCCATGCTGATGACAGGTTCTGCTCAATAAGGATCCAAAGCAATGCAGACCAATCAATGCAAATTCATTTTCATAATCTGAGTCAGATGCTACCAACAGAAGATTGATTTTCTTTTTTGGTGGTTCAGGTTCTGTAGTTTCCGCATCGGAGTGTTGCTCTTTTAAGACTTCTGAAAGCATATTCCACACCTCCTCCCTCTCAGATTTTGGAAGGGACTTCAGATTCTTAAACCTTTGGTTGAGTGCTGTAGCTATCTCACATTGGTATCTGCTTTGTGTTTTGTCAAACCTGCAGTGAAAGTGTTCTTAAAATTAACGTGCTCATTTTTCTGAGACTACTATAACTTGAAATATATGCAGAATTTGGGTAAAACAGAGTAGGAGACATACAATTCTCCCCCAAGGAGTTCAGTCACAAATTTAATTAAGGCATTATTTTTTCAACATGCACCATCAGCATGGAAGCATGTCCTCTGGAATGGCGGTCAAAGCATGAAGGGGCATATGAATGTTTAGCATATCTGGCACGTAAATACCTTGCAATGCTGGCTACAAAAGTCCCATGTGAATGCCTGTTTTCACTTTCTGGTGACACTGTAAATAAGTGGGCAGCACTATCTCCCATAAATGTAAACAAACTTGTTTGTCTTAGCGATTGGCTGAACAAGTGAGTGGACTTGTAGCCTCTAAAGTTTTGTATTGATTTGTTTTGAGTACAGTTACGTAACAAAAAAATTCTACATTTGTATGTTGCACTTTCACGATAAAGAGATTGCACTACAGTACTTGTATGAAGTGAACTGAAAAAATACTATTTTAAATCATTTTTATAGTGAAAATACTTGTAATAAAATAATAAAAAATGAGCAGTATACTTTGTATTATGTGTTGTAACTGAAATCTGTATATTTGAAAATGTAGAAAAAGATCCAAAATACTTAATAAATTTCAATTGGTATTCTGTAGATTAACAGTGTGATTAAAATGGCGATTAAGTACAATTAATTGTTTTGGATCGCGAGTAATTTTTGAGTGAAACACTGAATTAACTACAATTAATCGACAGCACTAGTTTTAACGGATAAGATGCCTTCCAATACAAAACAAAAAAATCCTGCATCGTTTATTCAAACACCACCACAAAATCACCAGAAATGGTTACCCAATTCGTGCTGACTTCACCCAGTGCAGTATGTTTATACAAGCAACCAAAACCCTCAATATACTGCAAAGCCCACATTAAATTTAGCAGTGGCACATAAAATCCAAGGCCCATAACAGTTTACAAACATCAACCCCCTCCATCTACATAACCACGTGAACCTAGGATGAGGTTACACAAAGCATGTCTGATATCTTTTGCCTGTTTGGATCCAGCCCCAGTAATGACAGGTGAACTTTCTGGTTGCCTGAATTGGTCCTGCAAACCAGCAGCATTTTCAGTCCACTCCAAACAAAAATGCTCTTCTCGTACCTCATAGGTGTTGCGCAACATGCAGCACGCCACAATGATATTGGCAACACTGGGAAGGCAGCACAGTCTTTCCCAAGTCTGCCAACTGTGCACTCCATCCTCATCCTACAATCACTAAGCCTGAAACTGAACCTTCTTTTGCCAGGCCTTCTGAAGTCAGAGTATAGTTTAGTGAGCCATGTCAGGAAAGGGTAAAAGCAGGATCCCCTAAAATTAGTGGGCACAGACACCCTATCACTTGGTGGGACTAGTGCATGCTTGTCCAAAAAGGTAAACACCAGGTCTCCTCAGCACCCTGGCATAATGCACCTTGCCAGTACACCCCTTGCTGGTGTCCACGAACCTGCACCTGTGGTTGACCAAGGCCTGTATAACTAGGAAGTAGTGTCCTTTATGGCTAACATTCTCTTGCTCCTTGCAAATAACAAACTATGGGCATATGGCTACCATCAATGGCCCCAGTGCAGTTTGGGAAGCCCATTCCCTCAAAGCCAGCAATTATTTCAGGAACATTAGGGCTGTGATTAGCCCAAAGCTGGCGAGTGTAATCAATCACTCACAACTATGAATGGTATGGGGAAAATGAATAGGAAAATGTAATTTCAATATTCACATAACACAAGTACCAGGGGTTACTCAATGAAATTAACAGGCAACATGTTTAAAATAAACATAAGGAAGTACTTCTTTACACAACACACACCAACCAGTGAAACTTGTTGCCCGGGGATATTGTGATGGCCAAAAGTACAACTGGGTTCAAAAAAAAATTACGTAAGTTCATGGAGGACAGGTCTATCAATGGTTATTAGACAAGACAGTCAGGTACACAATGCCATACTCTGGGTGTCGCTAAAACTCCAACTGCCAGAAGCTGGGACTGGATCACTTGATAATTGCACTGTTCTGTTCATTCCCTCTGAAGCATCTGACACCATCCACCGTCAGAAGACAGGATACTGGACTAGATGGACCATTGGTCTGAGCCAGTATGACTATTTTTATAACCACAATCCACAGACAAACTGCCAACATCAAACTGGTTAGCCATAGACCTGTAACATTGTGGAGTAGCCAGCTTCTAGATGGCAACAGCTACCCATTTCTTCAATGATATGGCCTCACTCATATGCATATCGTGTCACTCGAAGGTCAGGGAAAGCTTCTCACACAGCTCCATGAAGGTCTACTTCTTCATGTAAAGGTTCTGGAGCCACTGATGGTCATCCCAGGTCTGCATGACAATGTGATTCCACCAGTCTGGGCATGTGGCCCTGCTCCAGAAGCACGAGTCTACATAGGGGAAATCCATGGCTATGGTAGCAAGCACCAAGCGTGTCAAATGTGCTGCAGGTGCCAAGACTACCTTCTTTTAAGAGCTGCTGCCACCACCTTCAAAAGGGCAGACACCATCACTGAACTGTCCACTAGTCTCACAGACCTTGTGTGTGTGTCCTGCAACAACAGTGAAGCCATGAGCATGAACATGCAGACCCGGAAATGTCTTAGCTGGTGGGCTGAGAACACATCCACACAAGGCCTGAGAATGGACAGACAAGTTCTCCCACAATACCTCATGAACAGAGCCTTTGAGCAGCTCCAGCTAGCAAGGCATGAAGAACCCTGGATGCACACCAGAAGCTCAAGCTTTGAACAAAAGTCAATGCACCACCAATGTGGACAGGGCTACAGAAGTATGAGGTGTGCACACCACTGCAATGTGAGGCACAAAACCACATTAAAAATACTAAGATTTAAAACCAAAACAAACACACTGAGTTTTTATTTACCTTCTGTGTGTTGAATGTGTGGGATGCACTAGGATCACATTTTCATACTTTATGCCTGAACTATATAAATAAATAAATAGAGAATCTCATATATTCCTGATTCCAAAGCTGGGGCTTTAAGGAACACACCAATTTTCATGGGACTTGTGACAAAATCATGAAAGTGGACAACACTGCAGTCTGCCAGTGTACAAGCTGTAAGATTGAGACTTAGATTTTAAACGCTTCAGGGCAGGAACTGGCACATCCTCTTAGGTTCAAGTACTTCACACAACAGTATGGGGCCCTAATCCCATTGGGAGCCTTTGGGCACTAATACAGTATGAGTAATATTTTCATTAGTTCTCCAGTCTCTGTACAGTTATCCAAAGCAGATGAAACCTGAATATCTCATAATACTTATTTTTTAAAATAGACACAAACAAAAAAAATAAGAGACTTTTGGGAGGTTAATAAGCCCTAACTCTTGTCAAGTTTGTCTACACTTAGGCTATGTCTACAGTAGCACTTTTTTTGGTAAAACTTTTGTCAGTCAGGTGTGTTTAAAAAAAAAAAAATTCCCCGACTGACAAAAGTGACAGTGTGGACAGCGCTGAGTTGGCAGGAAACACAGCTATCACCGCTCGTTGTGGGTGGTTTAATTATGCCCATGGGAGAGCTCTCTCCTGCTGGCACAGAGCAGCTACACAGGAGACCTTACAGTGGCACAGCTGCAACAGTACAGCAGTGCCACCATAAGGTCCGTCCCACAGACATAGATTTACAGTGCTGCAGCTCTGTAAAAGATAGTGAAGATGCTACCTATGACAACGGGAAAGCATAGCTAGATCGGTATAACTACGTTGCTCACGGGTGTGGATTTTCCCCAGCGCTGAGCGATGTAGTTCTACCAACTTAAGTTTGAAGCATAAACCAGGGCATAACTAGGCAGCCTGCCAATCCTGCTAACGGATATCTTACCCTTTCCTTGTGCGCCCCTTTCCGCCCGAACCCGTTCTCTCCCACCTCACGCTTAGATTGCCAGCTCTTTGGGAAAGGGACCACCTCTCTTTTCCTGGGCTGTACAGCGCCTAGCACAACAGGGTCCTGGCCCACGACAAACCCCCACTCGCGTCCAAGAAGCGAGCAGCAAACCGGGGATGCGGGTGTGCGGTGGGGGCGCTGCTGCCAAGAGGCCCCGGTACATCCCCGCGCCCCACGCACCCAGACTGCGGTGGGGTCAGGCCCAGCTGCCCCCCGGGGCCAGCACGGAGAGACCCCGCGCCCCTCCCCCGTCCCCCGGCCGGGCCAGGGGTCACCTGGGCAGGGGCCGCAGGTGGTGGCGCCGCAGCGCCTCCTCTTCGTAGTTCAGCAGCTTCAGCTTCTCCAGCAGATCCTCCATCAGCGCAAACATGTGATAGGCCGCGCCCGGGCCCCGCTCCGCCGCCTCCAGCTCCTGGGCGCCGCCGCCGCCGCCGCCGCCGCCGCCGCCGCCGGCCTCCTCCGCCATCAGCCCCCAACCCCCGGCCCCGCGCCGCAGACTCGGACCCGCAGCCCGGGCGCGTCACCGGGGAAACAGACTCCACCCCCCACCAGCGTTCCACCAATCACCGCTCCCAGCCGCTCCTTCTACTCTGAGCCACCAATCATTTCCCCGCTGCGGCTCCTACATTACACCAATCAACTGCCCAGATTCTGGCCCAGGTCCCCGCTCACTCATCCAATCATCTCTCAGAGCCCCGCCCCCTCATCAGAAGCGTCTTAGAGTGTAACGGGCTTGATTCTGTGCTACGCATTTTGTGTACGTCACTTCCGCTGGCGGACTGTAGAGGAAAACCGTAGCGACTGGGCAGCACGGATACGTTGCCGAGCAGTCACTGCCCTGTCTTCCGGCGGGGGGGAGAAGAGGCTTTGCTGCGTCTTCCCCGCCACCCGCTGATTGGCTGAGCGCAAAAAGGGGCGGGAGGAGTCGTAACGGCGTCCAAGGGGCGGGGCTGAGTGCCAGAGCCGAGAGCTGATTGGCGGAACGGCCAGAGGGCCGCCCCCTCCCCTACGTCCCGCCCGGAGCCGGGCAGAGCTGGCGGGTCCCTGCCAGCGCCAGAGGCCCCCACGGTGGGGCGCAGGCGGGGGG
Organism: Mauremys mutica; assembly: GCF_020497125.1. NCBI lineage: Eukaryota > Metazoa > Chordata > Testudines > Geoemydidae > Mauremys > Mauremys mutica. The sequence goes on from NC_059072.1 coordinate 169,985,283, forward strand.
GGGGCCTGGAACCGCCCCCCCATGAGGAGCGGGCGGGAGACTCACCGCCCCGCCCACCCTGCCTGGCTTCAGGGCAGAGGTGACTGTGGCTGAGCTAAAGCCCGAGCTGCGGCGGGGCGGGGCGGGGCGGGGCGGGGCTGGGGGCAGCTGGCGCCCTCGCTGCCTCGGTCTCTCTGTGGCGCGCTGAGGTCGTGTCCCAGCCCCCAGTGAGCGCTGGGGAAAAGCTTTGCCTCCCTCACCTGCAGAAATGGGTCCAGTCAAAGCCATTACCGCAGCCTCCCGGCTGTCTGTCTCTCTCTGGGGTCGGGCAGGGCTTCGGTGTGTGGGAGCTCCTCGCCTGTTGTGTGTTGGGGGCTGGGCAGAAGGGTAAGTCTAGGAATTTGGGAGGTGGGATGGTTTCCACTTGCTACTGAGAATAAACTTGGCCTAACCCTGTCTCTTTCCCACGGTCAGTCTCAGCTTGGAAGCACCTGGCTTTTAAAGGATGACATGCATCTGCTGCTCCATGAAAGACACAAGGGCACTGCCAAATACCTACTGGGAACAGGTTTCGCCTGTCCCTCATATCTTTCAGCTGCAGTAAATGTATTACGTAATTGTAAGAGCAACACACCTTTCAGCCCTCAGGTCTTTTGGTATACTTGAAAAGACTTTTGACCTCCAAGGAATATTGCTTACCCCACCCACCTCTTTCTATAGAGAGGCATAGTTCAGTTTTGAACAGCTGATTATGTGGCAGCACTGATTTCATTTACTGTGAGTACCATTTTTGCAATTTAGACCAAATGCTTAACAAAAATACAAATCTGATTAACTGCTGTTAAAGATGGGGAAATGTGAGTTGTGCTATTTTAAGAATGGATTTGTTTGGTCAGTAATTTAACTATGTTTGACTTATTAAAAGGTACTTTCAAAACTAAAATGCCATAATTATCCTATTGTCATATTTATTCCTTTAATACATTTGTTCATAGGTTTCTTACTACTTAGTCTGTTGCTTGACCTCAGGCTCACAATTCTCTGTCTAAATTTCAACAACAAATCTGATTTTTTTTTTAATTTTACCATTAAGTTTGACTTGCTAACAACTTTTCAAAACTAATGTGACTTCAAATGTCTGTCAGTAAGAGTATATCCAGTGTGGTTGTACCTCTGTCCTATTCTTAATATATAGTCTTAATCAGTGATGAGCTGCCAAAATCTTAACAACGGGTTCCCTATAAAAAGTTCTGATTTAAGGGATGTGCGACAGCATGTATTTTTTGTACCAATAGGGTTACCATACGTCCATATTTTCCCAGGAGGTGATTAAGAACCGAAAAGCCTGACATGTCCAGGAAAATACAGATGTATTTTAACCCTACCTAAAGTTCTTTTTTTAAAAAGATGGGGCTGAACTAGAAATGAGCTCCGTTTCACATGTGTGGGTGGTGATCAGGGACAGTCTCAATTTTTGGGTCTTTTTCTTATATAGGCTCCTATTACCCCTCACCCCCGTCCCGATTTTTCACATTTGCTGTCTGGTCACTCTAGGATGTGCACATGTGTGGGTCCCAGCTGCTCCCTGCCCCCCCCCTCATTAAAGCATGTGTGCAGGGTTACTGCCCTGGGAACTGCAGGGCACCAGTGGATGTGGGGCTGGCTGCAGATAGGGGCGTGGGGCAGGGCTAGCTGGAGGCAGGGAGTGACACGGGCTGGCTGTGGGCAGGTGATGCAGACGGGCGGGCTGCGGGTGGCTGTGGGCAGGGGGTGGCTGCGGGCGGCTGCGGGCAGAGGCTGGCTGCAGGCAGGGGGTGGCTGTGGCAGGGGCTGGGGGCAGGGGGTGGCTGTGGCAGGGGCTGGGGGCAGGGGGTGGCTGTGGCAGGGGCTGGGGGCAGGGGGTGGCTGCGGGCAGGGGGGTGGCTGGGGGCGGCTGCAGGCAGGGGGCTGGCGGGGGCTGGCTGCGGGCAGGGGGCTGGCTGCGGGCAGGGGGCTGGCTGGGGGCAGGGGCTGGCAGGGGGCTGGCTGGGGCTGGCTGGGGGCAGGGGCTGGCTGTGGCTGCGGGCAGGGGGCGGCTGTGGGCAGGGACTGGCTGGGGGGTGGCTGCGGGTGGCTGTGGGCAGGGTCGGGCAGGGGCAGGCTGGGGGTGGCTGGGGTTGGGGGCAGGGGGTGGCTGCGGGCAGGGAAGGTGGGGGAGGGGCGCAGATACTCACGCGGGGGGAGGGGCTGGGAGCAGCAGGACGCAGCCGGAGCCCCAGGGCCAGAGGTCCAAAGAGCAGGAGCAGCAACAGGGCCAGGAGGCAGCTCACATGGCTCTTGCAGCACAGCACAGCGCAGCACCCCCGGCGGCCGGGAGGAGGAATTACAGGCTTCCCAGGCAGAGCCCATCAAAGCTTCCCTCGCAGGGAAGCCAGTTAACAAGCGGTTCTAAAACCGCTTCTAAATTTAACAACGGGTTCGCGCGAACCGGCTCCAGCTCACCCCTGGTCTTAATGGAGAGACAAGGTAATATCTTTTATGGGACCAGCTTCTGTTTTTTTGGTTTTCATTTCAGATGATTAAATTTGGTATCTTCCACTGTTCTATGGACTCTAGTTGTAGCCGTGTCTGTCACAGGATAGTAGAGGGACAAGGTGGTTGAGGTCCAATAAGAGATTACCTCACCCTCTTTGTCTCTCCGTTAAGAATATACTCACAACAAAATGTTTAGCAGCTCTAACAACTTGAATAATATTACACTAGATCAAACATGGCTTGGTTCTTTAGATCAGTCTCACACTTGGTAAAAATCACTGGATATACTAGCTATCTTTTATTTGTGCTAAATGGAGGGAGCAGTTAAATGCCCCTTTGTGTAGTGATAGCTGAAGGAAGAGGACAGTAGCACACAGGGCAAGGTGCCATAGAGCAAGCCCAATCAGAAGCTAATAAGCCATGTAGATAGAAGGGTTTACCTGGGGACTGACTGGAAAAGCAGAGACTGATGGATTGATTGGTTTCATTTTTGTGTGTTTGAGAGAAAGAGAACACGAGAGAGCTTTTTTGGGCACAGGACTCACTAGAGGCAGGCTCAAATTTCTGAGTATGAAAAACACTTCCTGTTTAACTGGCACAGTTCAGGGCATCAGCACCTGTACTCTCCTGTGTGGTCCAGCAAGGGCACCTGCTCAAGGCTTCTGGCTTCCCAGCTGTTGCTGCTGTTGGGTGGAGATGTGAATCTTTTTCTGATGTGTATTTCCATGCTGAAGTTTCCCTGGCTATACAGCAACCTCCCCAGCATCAGCCAGACTACCTAAGCAGGCATACTTCATTTCTCTCCTCATAGATGTACACAGTGTAATTGCCACAGTTAAGTTACCACATAACTCTTTATAGCAAGCACATTTATTCTCAAGGTAAAAACATTTTAGAAAAAAAATTAAAAACAAAAGAATCTATACACATGCTAATATGCTTATCAAAGATCACCCCATTACTCCTGTAAGGGTTCTGGTTGGTGATTAGCCCTTCAAACCCCACATAGGGGTTTCTCCTCTGGTCATAAAATCATCACAGCTTCAACTCAGAACCAGCACATTCACTCTTGTGGCCTCAGTAGGCCAAAGCCATTCCAACCCTTTCCTAAGGAACGGGGCCCTCTATGGACTGGATATCCTGCCTGTTTGCTGGATCAGGTAGAAGGCCTTGATTCAGTTTAAACTGAGGTTATTTATCTCAAAATTCTTTGTCTATTGGTCCCTGGAGAATCCAGTTTCAACCAGTATATACAAGCCTCTCTCAAGGAAGTAGTAGCTACACATCAGTCATCATGGCAAATTCCAAAGGAACATAGCTTCCTTTCACATTGCAAGCCAGACAGATTGATCTCTAGCTCAGGCTTTAAGACAGTCTGACTGGATGTTCAGTCTTTCTGTCATTGGTGATCTTACTGCACCACCAAAGCTTTTGCCAACCACCTGATTACTGACTATGTACGGGCATTCCTTAGTAAATGCACTCTGTAATTTGTTGGTTTTCCATCCTAATAATATGTCCATACCAAGAAAGCCACTGAAATTGAACTGCTGCTGATGGAGGGAATTGTTGAGTTCAGCTACCACTCCCCTCATTGCTGAGATTGTCCTGCCACTTAATATGGAGCAGTTGGTAAAGACAAAGAATAAAAAATGTCAGTCTGCTACTATTCATCCTTCCTCACTGCCCACAATACAGTTGGTATAACCATGGTTCTGTAGAGCCGCAGCTTTGTAATAATCTTGGTGGCCCAACGTCTCCACAGATGCCGCTGAAGGCCCTGACACACATGCTTGCTGCTGTAAGAGCATCCCCATCTTTTGAGCATCCTCCAGCACTGTCTGTTGCTTCCCAAGTACAGTATTTGACAGCTGCTACCTGCTTGTTATCATGTCCGCACGGGTAAATACTGCACTGGTAGTGAGCTGGAGGCTACTTGATGCTAATAGCCAGTGACTTAGTTGTATCTGGATTAATAACCAGACCAACGTGTGCTGCATATTGCCTGACCAGATTAGCCATTAGCTGCAGCAGTTCACCAAACTGAGCCAACAAGAAATAAAAGTGGAAAGAGAATGGTGAGAGGAAGGTGCCCCTGAGGGGAGGGGAGGCCACACAGACACACTGCCATGGTGGAAGGTGGAAAAGAGGGAGCATAGAGAGCCCCTGAAACAGAGGGAAAGTGGGCATGCAGTTCAGTGTTCATTGTTATCAGTTCTACTCCATATCATATGAATCATGGATATGAGTGTCAGCTAGACCTTACAACCTGGAATTTAAGTTTTGCTGCTATACTGGCAAAACCCTCTTAAGTGTAGATGCAGTTTATGCCTCAAAAAAATAAGTGCTTTTGCTGGTATAGTTTAGTTTATGCTACTTTGGCAAGCAAGATAAAATACAGTGGCAAAAGCCCTTTTATGCCAGAGTAACTGCTTCTACTAGGGCTTTTGCTGGTTTAGAAATGTAAAACACACACCACCCCCCTTAACCAACATTGCTATACTAGCAAAAGTTTCTAGCACCGACCTGGCTTCATTCTAGGACAGGGGAGAGCAAACTAGGGCCCAGGGACTGCATCCAGCCCTCCAGAGGTTTTAATCTGGCCCTCAAACTCTCGCCAGGGAGTGGAGTCCAGGGCTTGCCCTGCTCTGGCGCTCTAGCCAGGGAGTGGGATGGGGGGTTTGCCCCGCTCCACTTGGCTCCCAGAAGCAGTGGCATATCCCCGCTCTGGCTCCTACACGTAGGGGCAGCCAAGGGCTCTGCATGCTGCCCCCGCAGCGCCCATTGGCCGGGAACCATGGCCCATGAGAGCTGCAGGGGCGGTGCCTGCGGACAGGGTGGCGTGCAGATCCACCTGGCTGCGCCTCCGTGTAGAAGCCAGAGTGGGAACATGCCGCTGCTTCTTGGAGCTGCTTGAGGTAAGCGCTGCCAAGAGCCTGCACCCCTGAGCCCCTCCTGCACACCAACCCCCTGCCCCAGTCCTGATCCCCCTCCCTCCCTCTGAACCCCTTGGTCCCAGCTTGGAGCACCCTTCTGTACCCCCAACTCCTAATCCCCATCCAGAGCCCTCACCCCCCTGCACTCCACCCCCAATTTCCCCATGAGCAGTCATGGCCCGCCATACAATTTCCATACCCAGTTATGGCCCTCGGGCTAAAAAGTGTGCCCACCCCTGTTCTAGGATGACCAGACGTCCCATTTTTACATGGACAGTCCTGATATTTGGCGCCTATTACTCCCCAGCCCCCGTCTTGATTTTTCACACTTGCTGTCTGGTCACCCTACCTCTTTCTGACTTTTAAGCCACTTCTGCCTTTTTACTTAAGAAAAACTTATAGTGTTGGCATATACTTCTTTATGAAAAAAATCAGTTTCCAGTTAGGTAAAGTGCGCCCAAGAGGAATGGTGCCAGAAGAAGTAGCACAAAGAGAACATATTACAGGATCCCAGAAGACTTCTCAACTTTTGGCTACTTCTGCTGAGTTGCTACATACATGCTGGTGTCTGATAATTTCTGAAGTAACCCATATAAGGATCCACCACTGTAAACTGAAATTACTGAGTTCTGTAACAGCAGCGTCATGTTGCCCCCTTTCAGTGCTGGTTTCTGAAATACAGAGACAGCATACAAGATAAGGGGCTTCTAACATGTAAAATGCGCCCTGGATTTGGTCTATCACAACTAGAGATGGAAAACATCTAGGGTTTGGCCTCCTTGAGCTAATGCAGGGATTTAATAATTTATAGACTGTATAGTCATGTAGTCATTTTTGTGCAACAAATGTCATCTGGACTAATATGCTGCTTTGGCTACCTGCAGTTTTCCAAGTTAGCTTTACTTCCTTATTGATAGAAGTATTAAGAGCTTTAATTCGTGTAAGCACTTACACATACTTTAAATCAGCTGTTGCCAGGTTACAATCATAAAGAGAGAGTAAATGATCATCTGAAATGCTGTATGCTAAGGAATATATAAATCCCTGTTCTGAAACCAGACAAGTTTTATAGGATCCAAATCTGCTTTTATTTCAACTGGTAAAAATAGTTACTCCACTAGGAGTGTCACAGATAAACTATCTGTTCCATCTTGTATTTAGTGGTGGTGCTTGTAGTACCTTTCCCAGACCTGAAGAAGAGCTCCGTGTGGGTCAAAAGCTTGTCTCTCTGACCCACAGAAGTGGAGCCAATAAAATATATTCCATCATCCACCTTCTCTCTCTAATATCCAGGGACCGATCCAGTGGTGGATCCTTATACAGCGACACTGCACGAGCAAAAAAATGGCAGATAAAATTCAACAGTGATAAATGCAAGTAATGCATCTTGGAAAACAACTACACATATATAATGATGGGTTTTAAATGAGCTGTTACCACTCAAGAAAGAGATCTTGGGGTCATCGTGAACAGTTTTCTGAAAACTTCAGCTCAGTGCACAGCAGCAGTCAAAAAGGTTAATGGTATGTTAGGAACTATTAGGAAAGGAATAGAAAATAAGACAGAAAATATCACGATGACTCTAATCCATGGTGACCCCACAGCTTGAATACTGTGTCCAGTTCTGGTCACCCATCTCAAAAAAAGGATACAATGGAAGTGGAAAAAGTTCAGAAAAGAGCAACAAAGATGATTAAGGGTATGGAATAGCTTGCATATGAGGAGAGACTAAAAATATAAGGGCTGTTCAACTCAGAAAAGAGATGAGTAAGGGGGGATATGATAGAGATCTATACAATCATGAATGGTGTGGAAAAAGAGAATCAAGACGTGTTATTTACCCTTTTCCATAATACAAAACCAGGGGTCACCGATTAAATTAATAGGCAGCAAGTTTAATACAAGAGGAAATATGTTTGCACACAATGCAGAATTAAGCTATAGAACTCATAGGCTTTAAGGTCAGAAGGGACCATTATGATCATCTAGTCTGACCTCCTGCACAATGCAGGCCATACAATCTCACTCACACACTTCTATAACAAACCCCTAACCTATGTCTGAGTTATTGAAGTGGTTTAAAGACTTCAAGCTGCAGAGAATCTTCCAGCAAGCGACCCATGCCCCAGGCTGGAAGGCGAAAAACCTCCAGGGCCTCTGCCAATCTGCCCTGGAGGAAAATTCCTTCCCAACCCCAAATATGGCGATCAGTTAAACCAAATTGATCTTTGATCAATTGCCAAAATCATACCATCCCCTCCATAAACTTATCAAGCTTAGTCTTAAAGCCAGATATGTCTTTTGCCCCCACTACTCCCCTTGGAAGGCTGTTCCAGAACTTCACTCCTCTGATGGTTAGAAACCTTTGTCTAATTTCAAGTCTAAACTTCCTAGTGTCCAGTTTATATCCATTTGTTCTTGTGTCCACATTGGTACTAAGCTTAAATAATTCCTCTCCCTCACTAATATTAATCCCTCTAATATATTTATAAAGAGCCATCATATCCCCCCTCAGCCTTCTTTTGGTTAGGCTAATCAAGCCAAGCTCTTTGAGTCTCCTTTCATAAGACAGGTTTTCCATTCCTCAGATCATCCTAATAGCCCGTCTCTGAACCTGTTCCAGTTTGAATTCATCCTTCTTAAACATGGCAGACCAGAACTGCACACACAGTATTCCATTGCTCTGGGATGTAGTGATGACCAAACGTATAACTAGGTTCAGAAGAGAACTGGTTAGGTCCATCAATGCCTGTTAACCAAGATGGTCGAGGACGTCTGTGGATACATATACTGGGAGGACATATTACCTCACACGCTCCAGTCAGTTCAGCTCCCTGGGCTACATGGCCACAATTTCATACCTCCCCTCTAAGATCCAATTTGGCTGTGAGTGTCATAGTTTTGATAAGGTGTGAGTTATTGTGTTTTAATAGCTCTATAAAGAGTCGCACTGGCTTCATGCTAGGTAATTTTCAGGTGTTTATCATGGGCAGCCAGTGAGCTGACTGTTGGGGGGAGGCTAGTCCAGAGCCCCTCCGCTTCGGCCCTCCCTCCTCCATAGTAGCCCAGAGCACCCCCACTGCGGCGTCTGGCTCCAGCGCTGGGTGGCTGGACAGTGTGGCCGCAGCACGCCAGCCCCAGTATGCCGGGAGGCGCGGTCCGAGGGCTGGGTGGGCAGTGTGGCCCCAGCGCCAGCTGCCCTGAGTCCCCTTGGCAGGCCGGCCAACCAGTCTGGGGCAGGGCAGAGCACCGGGACTGCACCTGGCTGCCTGGGGAGGCACAGCCTCCCTAGTCTATGATACCCACCTCCCATGGTGTTCACCCTCTTTACCAGGTTATTCAAGTGTCTTTCCTAAAGGCAACTCACTCCCCCTCCTTTTCCTGTAGTGGTAACATAGTTTTACACACTGTCAGAAATGGCAGTCACAACCCCTCCAGCAGGGTCATTGATGTACTTTGTATCTAGATTACAGCTGTTTACTCCAACCTACCGTAATTACCTCTATTTTATCTGGACTGGGTTTTAAACTATTCCCTACACATCCTGGGTCATTCATGCAACTGCCACAAGGGTGGAGGGTCAGATGAGAAGAAAGATTAGAATTGGGGGGCTGAAGGGTATGGCTGGACGTATTGAATACCTTCCTTGTCCTAGCCACCCCAGAGACATTTGCCTTATCATATAGATAAAACTGTAATTTACCCTTTAGGGTATATGTATAGTATGGTTTTCCACTGGATAGAATTTGAAACCTACAGGGGTGTAGCAGGATGGGACACTCACTGCCATAGCGCCTCCTGCTGGTCATCCAGCTCAGGAGAGCCCTCCTCTGGTCTTTTACTCCCCTGCCCTTACCTGCCCCTCTGCAGTCCCTTTATCTTCACCAGTTCAGACACAGGTGCCCCTTACCTTGGGTTGCTGCCCCAAGCAGTATCCCACAATCTGGGTCTCCCCTCCTAGGGGAACCCCAAACCCCTATACCCACCTTACCTTAGGGGCTACTGCCAGTCATCATCTAGCCCCTTTTCTCAGGGGCAAATGGCAGTCTGAAATGGCCACTCATCACTGGCAAGGGGGTTGGACCCGCTGCCTTTTCTTGCCCTGTCTGCCTCCCTGCAGCCCTAGTACCTCCTCAAGCCTTCACTCAGGTGGAGCTGCAAATAGTCAGTCAGCCCAGGCTCTGGTTCAGAGCAGGGCAGGAAACAAAGTCACTCAACTCCAACCTTGTACTCAGGTGGGGCTGCAAACAAAGTCAGGAAACTCAGGCTTTTCTTCAGCTAGCCTGAGGGAGGGGGAGACTGCTACCCACCACTTGGGTGGCAGAGGGGATGCAGGCACTCCTGCTCCATTGCATCCCAGCCCAGGGCCCTAAGAGTGGTGGAGGGGTCTGCCCAGGGGCGGCTCTAGGATTTCCGCTGCCCCAAGCAGGGCGGCACGCTGCGGGGGGGGGGGGGTGCTCTGGCGGTCGCCGGTCCCGCGGCTCCGGTGGACCTCCCGCAGACGTGCCTGTGGAGGGTCCGCTGGTCCCGCGGCTCAGGTGGACCTCCCACAGGCATGCCTGCAGATGCTCCACCGAAGCTGCGGGACCAGCGGACTCTCCGCAGGCACACCTGCGGGAGGTCCACCGGAGCCGCCTGCCGCCCTCCCGCGGGACGCCGCCCCAAGCGCGCGCTTGGTGCGCTGGGGTCTGGAGCCGGCCCTGGGTCTGCCACCACGTCAGCGGGGATCCAAGTCGTAACACGCTGAATCACCCTCTGCCAGCATTGCAGCCAGACAGGGGTCTACCACCTCTGGGCCACTTGCACTCTCCCCCTCCAAAGGTACCTGCTGGTCCACTGAGGTAAGTTGATCAGCGGGGGGCCTCAGTCACCAGCAAAAGCTCAGGTCACCCGTCTGTCTCCTGAGGGGTCGGGTGGTCCGGGCCAGGCCAGTCATCTCCTTCATGTGGGGCCAGGTATCCAGGGGTCTGGACCAGCCATCTGCACTCTGTGGGCTTGCTTCCACCTCCCAGCATGAGTGCTCAGGGGACATATCTGTTCCTTCCAGTGTCTGTTAAAGCTGATGGATGTACTAAGTACCTTTCTTTCAAGCTAAATGGAAGGAGGAATTAAATACCCTTTAATGTAGTGATAGATGTAAACAATAGACAGCCACTGCCTGAGGCAATGGGCCACACTGAACAGAAGCTAAACTGTGTGGACTGTGGGGTTTCCTTGGGACTGATTGTGAAACACAGTGATTTGGTGATTGATTGGTTGCAGCTGTGAGTATGAGCAGGGGCGGCTCTACACATTTCGCCGCCCCAAGCACAGCGGCATGCAATGCCGCGGGGGGCGCTCTGCCGGTCGCCGGTCCAGCGGCTCCGGTGGACCTTCCGTAGGCGTGCATGCGGAGGGTCCCCTTGTCCTGCGGCTCCACCAAAGCCGTGGGACCAGCGGACCCTCCGCAGGCAGGCTGCCGAAGGCAGCCTGCCTGCCGCCCTCCCGGCGACCGGCAGAGCGCCCCCCGCGGCTTGCCGCCCCAAGCACGCGCTTGGCGTGCTGGGGCCTGGAGCCGCCCCTGTGTATGAGAGGCTGAAAGCAGGAGAAACAAGTGTGATATGGGCTTCCGGGGAGGTAGCCAAGAGACAGGCCTTCTTTTGGGCTAGAAGAGTAGACTTGGATTTCTTAGTGAAAACTATCTGCTATTAGGTCTTACTGTGTTCAGGGAAACAGGACTTTGTGTACATTGTATGTGAATAAACAGGATTGCTCTGAAGAAATACCTGACTTTTTTCATCGATTTCTCCTCCTAAGAAAAACAACCCAGCAAGGCTCCAAGTATAGGCTAGCAAAGGGGTAACAGCCATAATAGTAGTGACTAGTGGAGGATGATTTTCCTTTGGCTCAAATGATAGAGGTCTGTGTTTCTAAAACAGGAGGCTCTAGCTTCTATATCTTCCTTGCACCTCCAGATCTGTATGGGCAGTTTAATTGGCAACCTTGATTTCGGCAAACACGTGGCCATAAATTTATTCCAGTTATCCTCTATATAATTGAAGTTGACTTGCAAACTTTCTGGATGAAACATGCCGCAGCACTGTAAATTATAACATGGAAGCAAATGAGATTAAAATTGGCTAGAACTCTCCAAGGGCCAGTTGTGCAGATTCTACAAACTGGACCTTACGGGATCTGTTCGCATACATTGGCAACAGGCTAACATCTGACTGTTTGCTTGAAGTTTCAACTCTATAACTTTAATTTCTAAGGGAAGCTCCCCTGCCTTCCCTCTTGCTGCTTCTCGAGGCCCCAGCCAAACTTCTAACTTAACCTTTGCTGTCTTATCATTTTATATGTGTTTTCAGGAGCTGTTGGATGGCTGCTTCATGTGTCTTCAGAGGAGACTTCCAGGTAGGGACACGCTGTTATTCTGCTAGCCCATCTGGGTCTTTCTGATGACAGGAAACACCTGCCCCCAGCCATATAGGAAAGGGGAGTAGGAAAACACTTCCATTCCAGCAGCTTCTATAAAAACAGCAGTCAGATAGTGCATCACGTTGTATGTGGCTACAGAACCAACTGTTTTAAAAATGTTGACAGTATTGGACTCTTAAACTTAAATACAGTGCTTAATCTGTAATGAAAGAGGTGCTGGGACTCAAGCAATGTTTTTATTTTCATAATTGATGCAGCAAGGCAGAGGTGCCAGGGCTGTGAACTGCCCAAGCCTAGAAGTGCTGGGGCTCAGCCATGACACAAATGAAGTCCTGCTTAACTAGGGGCTGTGTTGATGTCACAGACACCCCGACTAAGGAAGAGTTTATTCAAGCCATCAAATCCTTAATAAATGGGAACGCTCCTGGCAAGGATAACTTGAATGCAGAATTGTTCAACGTAAATCCCAAATTTACCAGCATATATCCTGGCCCCTCTATTTACATCAGTCTGAGAAGGGGGAAAAGTGCCAGGTGAGTAGACCAATGGGATTATAGTGAAGTTACCAAAGAAAGGAGCTCTCAGTGATTGTAATAACTGGCGTGGTATCACACTTTTATCTGTGCCAAGCAAAGTCTTGTGTAATATCATAGTCTAGTGTATATCAGATATGTTGATAGCATTCTCAGAAAAGAGCAAGCAGGTTTTCAGAAAGGGCATCGATGCGCAGACCAGATCTTAACTCTATGAAACATAACAGAACAATGTTTAGAATGGCAACAGTAGCTCTACATAAACTTCATAGACTTTGAGAAGGCTTTTGATAGCATTCACAGGACCAGCCTATGGTGCATTCTGCAAGCACATGGAATCCCTCTCCGTATAATCAACATCATCAAAAGCTTCTATTTCAACTTTATATGCAGTGTTGATCACCATGAGCTCAGTTTTGAAGACAAAACAGGAGTACATCAGGGGTGTGTCGTGTCTGCAATCCTCTTTAACACTGCCATTGACTAGGTAATGCAGTGTGCAAGAGAAGACATGCCAAGAGGCATTAAATGAACACCTTTCTCATCCCTAGAAGACCTGGACTTCACAGATGATGTTGCTCTCCTGTCACACACCCAACACCATATAAAAGGAAAAACAACTTGACTCAATGCATTCAGCCAGCAAATTGGACTGAAAATCAATCACAATAAGTCCGAAAATATGACCTTTAATATTGCCTCACCATCCTTGATAGAGGATTATGTGCTCACCAGTGTAGAAACATTCACAAACTTGGGCAGCACCATTAGCCAGGATGGTGGAACAAGCCAGGACATCTGGAACAAAATCAATAAAGTCAGGAACACCTTCAGGAGCTTAAATACAGTCTGGAAATAATAAAAAAAAATACAAAACCAAACTCAGGATTTATCAGAGCTGCGTACTTTCAACGTTACTTTACAGTACAGAATGCTGGGGAATGACAATGTATGACATGTCCAAACTGTCTTCATTCCATACAGCCTGCCTCAGAAAAATCCTCTGCACCTTTTGGCCCAGAACAATCTCAAACCAAGATCTATTGACACAGTGCAGCCAAGAGGATTTGAGCACCATCATTGCCAGGAGGCATTGGAGATGAATTGGCCATGTGCTTCGGATGGAAACTGATTCCATCACCAGAGTAGCAATAAGATGGACACCTGAAGGCAAGCAAAAATGAGGCCACCCAAAAACAACATGGTGAAGAGCTGTGGAAACTGAGCTGAAAAACCTGGGGCACAGCTGGGGAACCATTGAAAGACTTGCCAGAAACAAACAGTAGTGGAGGAGCTCTGTCACTGCCCTAAACACTAGAAGCATCATGGTAACATGATGATGATGATAAATAGGGGCAGAATTGAGCTGTTAGTTTAAATCTCACTATTCTCTGAACTACAAAGACAACTTGTTAATTGCATAACTTTGCTGCATACAATAATTAGTCTTATCACATTTGTTTAAAATCAGTTTTTATTTGTCTTTAATGGTTCCTCACAACAGATTAAAGACTGGTAATTTTCTTTTATGTGATATTATCACTTTTCCTTTTTGTTAAATCAAGTTTCTAGCCCTCAAAGTTGCAGAGAAAATCTTGACAATATGAACGCTGAAGGCCCAGAAACCAGAAGACATTTTTTCCCTTTTAAATTGTGATTTTTAAGCCCTTTATGATTTTGAGGGCCTGACTCTTGATTTTTGAATACTTGGGATTAGCAGTGGAGTTGTTTGTATATTTCTCATTTAGGTCCATGATCATATAGCTGGTAGGTGCGCATCCCTGCATTAGCCTGGAGCCCTGTTAAAGTCACTGGGGCTCCACAATGTTGCAAGAGTTCACCCACTTAAAATGTTGCAGAATCGGGACTTTAAACTCTTGATAACATACCTGCACTATGTCTAGAAAGGCCCTTTCACATCTAGAGCTCTATAAATAACATTATAATAATTGTTGATTATTACAGTACAATAGGATAAGCATTTTACAGGCCTTAAACTGTTTTTTTTCTCCTCTATGTTATCAGTTAGAAATGAAACTACTGTAAATCAAAGAAGACATGAAGGTGCAGAAAATACTCATCTTTCTGTTTCATTTGAATGCTGTAGTTTCAGGTGAGTTTTAGCTGTGTCTTCATGGAAATGATAAAGAAATTAAAGTTTTTTTTTCAAGAGGTGAATTACTTAAAAGGGACATTGTCAAGATAAAAATCATGGTAAAGAATCAGCTTAAGGTACTCAGTTGATATAAGGCACTCAAAGCAAAACAAGGATGTCCTCATAAATGGATTGCATTGCAGCAAAGGAACCACAAACTTGCCTGTGTTCTTTTCTCCTTTGATATATAAAGGCAGCTTGAAGCACATGAAAGCAGCAGTCTAAGAACAACAGGGTTCTTGAGTAGGTAGGTTTTAGTATGCTGGAACTTTCTGTTCTAAAGCATCAGCCCCTCCCACTTGAGAATCTTCATTATCTGTAGCAGGTCTGTTCTCCTCTGTAGGCTGCAGCCCTCGGAATACAACATGATGATGATGATATACCCTTGCGCAGGCGTGAGGTTCCATTCAATAGCCGTGGTTAACACACAGTCACCCTAGTTAAAGTCAGCGTTGGTCCCAATTCCAAATATATCAATCAGACACCAATTTGTAACAATTCTCTGATTATACTGACAAGTATCAATTATCAGCTATTCTACCCGATGTTGCTCCCCAGGTCTTCAGGGTAACAGTAGAGAGAGCACCCAGGAACTTTAGATCCAAATCGACAGGCTCCCTACCATCTGAGATAAAAGAACCTCTAGTAATGCTATGTTTAACTTATAAATGTTAGAACAATATAAAGGGCTATGGTTAATTAGCTAATGTTGGCACAGTGTACTGAGCTGTAAAGTTGTAGTTATGTTCCTGAAAAATGCTACTTTAAGCAAAACGATATTAAGTGAATCCAATTTCCCCATAAGAATTAATATATATAGGGAGAATTAGGTTCCAGGGAATTTTTTTTTGCCAGACAAAAGATACACACACACACACATACTCTCTAAGTTTTAAACAAACAATTCAATACTGTACACAGCAATGATGATTGTGAAGTTTGGTTGAGGTGGTGGAGTCAGGCCTCGTCTACACTGGGGGGGGGGGAGAGGGAGAATCGATCTAAGTTACGCAACTTCAGCTACGTGAATAAGTCGACATACTTAGATCTACTTACCGCGATGTCTTCACTGTTGATCCAATGGGTAATGTAGACAAGCCCTCAGAGGGTGGGATATTTCCTAGGGAATGGTTTGCTGCAAAATGATGAACTAGCACTCGGCTGAGCCCTCAAGGGTTAACACATTGTTAATGTAGCCTCACACTCTACAAGGCAGCACAAATGGAGGGAGGAGACACAATAGACACATGGCAGTGGTTGCAAACATTCCCTGTGGAAATTGAAAATGATGGTGAACCCATGCTATCCCACTCAAGTGCACCACTCCCTCCACTTTCCAAAGTGCAGAGGAGTGCTTGTGTGTGTGTGTGTGTGAGAGAGTGAGAGTGAGAGTGAGAGAGATGGAGACACAAACCGTGTGTGTGTGTGTGTGTGAGAGAGAGAGACACACACACACATAAAAACTCTGTGTGTGTGTGTGTGTGTGTGTGAGAGAGTGAGAGAGAGAGAGATGCATTGCCCCTTTAAGTACTCTGACCCCACTCTAAGTACATTGCCTTTTTAAATAGATCAGCAAGTTGAGAAAGCAGCTGCTGCCAGCAAGCTCCCTCCATCCTGAGCCTTATGTCATGTCCCCCCACCCCCGCTCTGTGGAGATGGGGTACAGGAGTGTGGGGAGGGGGACACCCTGACAATAGCACCTCTCTTCTCCCCTTCCCCCCGAAACAGCAAGCAGGAGGCTCTCAGGAGCAGCACAGGGCAGTGGAGGGAGGGACAGCTGAACTGCCAGCAATTGATAGCCTGCTGGGCGCTGCCTCACAGGGAACTTAGGGGAGTTGATGGGGTTCCAAGCCCCTGGTTCCAAGCCCCCATTAGCTAGCTCCAATGGGCTGATCTTCCTGCAAACAGTGGACAAAGCAGGCGGCTTCCAAATGACATTATAAGGGAGCATTGCAGAACTTTAAACGAGCATGTTCCGTAATAGATCAGCGACATAACAACGAAACAACATTAACTGGGACGATGTTAAGTGAAGAGTTACTGTATATAAATCCCAATTATCTGGGCACTGGAAGGCTGCCGTCTAGAATGTCAGTGATGCAGAGTTGAGTATGTCTGACACGAGTGTCATGCATTAGAATACTGGTGTACTGGAATAAGAATTATGTGACTGTCATCCCGCTCTCTCTGCTTCAGGGAGGTATGAGGGTGACCTGAAATTATAACGATGGGCATACATTTAAACAAACAGACAAATGGTGGGAGATGTGCACCTGTTAGGGCCAGATGATCAGTTCAGCTGGACTGCAGTTGTAATCTTATTTGAGGGTGGAGGTGGGGGGAGAAGTACATGGATTTACCTAATTTATTTTTGGTAACCCATTCAGAAATGTTCATGCACTTATAGTATGTGCATTGTGTTTTCAAGGTCTTGAAGAGGTAACCGGGCAATTATCCGAAGATTTTATCCTTCCTTGCTCTTTTGCACCTGCAAAAGGTGAAGTAATTTACTGGAAGAAAGGGAACAAAAATGTGCACAGCTACTACTACGAGAAGGATCAGCTAGAACGTCAAGACTCTGAGTACAAGGGGAGAACATCCCTTTTTCATGAGCAAATTCCCACTGGAAATGCCTCCTTGAAACTGAGTAACCTGAGCCTGAGTGATGCGGGCTCCTACAGCTGCTATGTGGGGACAAATCAAGATAAAACAGAAGTGGAAGTCAGGCTTAACATAACAGGTCAGGAGGATATTTAACATACCTGAACTGCACAGGTAGCAGATCTTATTCTCTTCCCTCTCACCTGAAATTGAAATACCTCAGCCCAGCAGTAGCACCAATATCTTTTCTGTCTCTCAGCACTAAAAGGCAGCTCTATACTTCACGGTTGCATTTCAGCAGTAAATAGGGTGACCAGACAGCAAGTGTGAAAAACTGGGATGGGGTTGGGGAGTAATAGGAGCCTATATAAGAAAAAGACCCAAAAATTGGGATGTCCCTATAAAATCGGGACATCTGGTCACCCTAGCTATAAAAGAAATAACCTAGTTCTAGCAGAGTATGAAAAGCTACAGTGCAGCCATTTGAGGTTAAAATCACTGCAGGCCTGCGGGATGCAATTGGGTAGCGGGTGAACTTAAATGGTAAGTGGGGAGAGTGGATTCTGACAGAAGTTTGGAAACTGATGATTGATAATGGGGCAAATGCAACACTGTAATCTGAAATAAACACAAATAATTGGATTTGGCTTCTGTGTTCTACAGATTCTTTCCTATATTATTCCAGAAAACCAATCACACCAAGTTAAGCTGAATGTTGAAAGTACAAGACTTTTTTTTTTGTCTTTACAGTTTCCCCCTCTTATGCAATGGAATATGAAAAACGAAACACAGAGAGATGGTTGAAATGTCTTGCCTTTCGTATTTATCCTGAGCCAAACATATCATGGGTATATAACAGTACATCTATGCAAAATACAAAAATAGAAGTAACCCAGGACCGCCGTCTCTATTCAGTTAGAAGTGAGCAGAACATTACAAACAAAGTTTCTTCTTACCAGTGTCACGTTCAGTTTCACAACGAAAATTGGATTGCTGAATGGAAAATGGAAGGTAGGATTGAACTATTCTCCATCCCTTAAACATATGTAAAGCCCAGGACAGTTGAGCCATAATGAGTCCATGCATCTACATTGTGCTGGATTGATAGAAAGACAATAGTTAAGGTTACATAACCTTCTGTAGACCTCAGCTGATTATAAAACCAGCTAGGCTGCGATGAGTGAAAACCCCTCAACATTCACCCCCAAATTTCAGAACTGTGAAATGCATTTATTTTGTGTGTGGCAGCTTCATGCTTAGGTTTTGACCATGTGGGTTTTGCACCTCCCAAGTTGCACATCAATTAATTTTGAACTATTTCAAACTCACAAAGGTTTCCTCAATAGGTTTGTGGCTGGAGTTTTTCAACACAACCATAATGTGGTTTGGAGTGTCATTGCAAACCTATCACACAGTACCACCCAATAATAAGACTTGCCTATAACCAACTCTAGATGGCTGTGGCTCGGCTTGTGCCCATTTAATATACTGGGGCAGCTAACTTTGTTTAGTGCACCTATTAATTTTATATTACAGTAGCATTCAATAGCGTCAGTCTGGATTTGGGATCCATTGCACATATGACTGTAAAGATCACTTAGTAAGAGATGCTCCCTGCTGTGAAGAGCTTACAATATAAATATTGTTCATATGTCATGCCTAGACAGACAACATCCTTTTGTCATTTTTTTTTAAATTGTCCCAATCCATCCGCAATCGCTATCTCTCCCATTGTCCAGGTGACCCAGCCAGACATTACCTGTGGCTGACCTAAAGCATTCTCCTTTCATCCTGCCTGCTCTGCACAAGTAGCAGCAGGGAGATTTCTGTGTGGGGGGGAGGGAAACTGTTCCTCATCTATTGTTCTAGTTACCAATCTGTCCCTAGCTCATTCCATTCCCTATTGCTTACTTGAGTCTATTTACTACCATTTGTCTTCCCTGTCTTCTTTCTGCCCTCGCTCCTCCCTTCCCCAGATCACATCTCCTCACCTCTACTCAAACCCAGGGAGGGGGAGTGGAGCAGCAGCCAAACAGATTGTTCAGATTCAAATAACAAAATACACCGGGACAGAAAATAGATGGTGTTACTCCATAAGGAAAAACGGGGCCACTGAAATTTAGCTCTCCCCTATGGTCCATTTACTCCTGCTGCATCAGGTTTTTTTTTTGCATTCCCTAGAAATCCATTTCAGCAAATAACCATTGCTTTCCTGAGGCTCTTATCTCTTAAGAAATATTTCTTAATTGAGGCAACAGCAATGAAAGAGCAAAGTTTCCTGTCAGATCTGCGTGATTGACCTTGACTCCAGTACTCTGCGCTCCTTACGGCACATGCACAGAACTCATAGTTCTCAATCCACTATGCACTCCGCAGAGCAGAATTTTGTTCTGAATGTGTGTACTGTAGCATATTAATGTAGCTCATTAATGGAATCCCACATCTTAAAAGTCACATGGTGCTGAGTGTTATAAATGCCTCACACTGGCTAGAACTTGTCCTTACTAACAGCAAGTGAAATTCAAAAGGGCTAGGGGATTGGTCTTGATAAGCATCCAGATTTCTGGCTGCTTACCTGAACCTCTTGAGATCATGTAGCCTTCTGCTAGCCGGGCAAGAGGCAATGTGGGGTGCAGTTTTTCCCCCCCATTGGCCCTCAGAGTCACTCTCTATATCCCCTCATGTCAGCTACATCTACACTATGAGCTGGAGGTGCAAGTCCCAGCTTGTGAAAACATACTTGTACTAACTCTCATTGGAGCCAGTGAACTAAAAATAGTAGTGTAGCTGCAGTAACACGGGCAGTGAAGACATGGGCCAGCTGCCCCAAGTACGTACTCAGGGATCAGGTGGGTTTGTAGCCTGTGTCACTGCAGCCCATGCTATCATGGTTGCGCTACTATTTTTAGCATGCTAGTGTAAATGTGTGTACACACGCTGGGAATCATGCCCCTTGCTCATCATGTAGACCTCATCCCACATACCAAGCATGCTAATGTAGTGTAGAAATGTTATGGCTCCCTGTCCCCAATACAAGATGCCAACCATCCATCTCCATTCATTTGTACCTATTGAGGTGAGTCACTATTCTCAGTCATAAACTCTACACCTAGCACTGGTTGCAATATTTCATCTCAAGGCACTGTGAATTTGTGTGAGTATATGAGAATTTCTGTCCTACTTAACATCTTCCTTTGACCACTTCTAATCTGTAAGTATCCTTTAGGAAGCCTTCCCCCCCACACCCCTTAAATAAAAGAAAAAGAAACAGTAACACTCTCTGAACGTTAATATTTTTCCCCTCTCCTAATCCTTATAGTTGAGGACTCTGTTCCACCACTGTTGTTTACTTTAGGAGCTGTGTGGTAGTACTATATTTTATTTTAGGCAATTAACTAAGATGAAATGTTAGGCACCAAACAATTGTGGGGTCCAGATATTTTCCTCCCTTAAAGGTTTAAAAAAATCTAAATTTAATTTCATATTTTAAACTAGTACATTAATAATTAACTTTATTTAGAACCTGTGTTCTAAAAACATTAGATCTTTAACCAAAAATAAACGGAGTCTAATTTTGCACCTTTTATACTCTTTATTTTTTGGCCTTCATGCAGCTTAGATAGTAAAAATAAACTATGTGGTGCCTTTTGTTTGCATAAGAGTCAGAAAGCAAAGCTAACACAAGGTCACAGAGTTAGTAGAGGTGACTCAATAGGGAAATGTTCACATCTAAGAAAAAACCCTCTTTGCAGTGGCAAAAACAAAAACTCATTTAATATGAAGCAGTTGCCACCTCTCCACACCGTCACCCCTTTTTGTTTGTTTCTTAAACCAACTACCAAGGCTGAACTACAGTGTCTGAAATGACTCTTTCAAGAAGTGGTTTCTGCAGTTGGATGTCTTGTGAAGCTGATAGTGAAGTATTAGTACAATTGTATCAAAAGATTGCTTCAAAAATAGTGCACAAAAAGTCTGAGCATCTTCACAGTAGCTTGTTCAAACCATTGTTTTCCCACTAATTGTTGCTTTTTAAATTGTATGTTTTAGAACCGTTTTTTAAAAAGGAAGGAGATACCGTTTCAATTCCATGTGAATTTATGGCTGAAGGGTCTCCATATACTAAAGACGTCATAGTTACTTGGACAATAATCAGAAATGCATCTACCTTGGTTCTGGCATCCTCCGACAACCCATCACAAACCCCTGAACAGTTTAAAACTCGATTCTCTTGGGAGAAAATCAATGAACAGAACTACTCAGTAATCTTAAGGGATCTTACTCTGGCAGACAGTGGAGAATACATGTGCAATATTTCAACACCACACTATACACAACTCACTGTAAGAATTTTGCACGTTGAGGGTAAGTTGCCGCAATTTCTACACTGCAGGTTGGGGAGAAAAAAGTCAATTCAAATCTGCAAAATGTCAGGAAAAATGACCTCAAGTCCTCTGAGAGACACAAGCTGAAGTTAATTTAACCATAACTTCCTTTATTAGACTTAAAGACCTAATGGCATTTATACAATTGCTCTAAACATGCCTACAAAGCTGTTTACTCCATCCAAACAGTAACAAAACATTTATAGGCATTTGATCAAGATAGTTACAAATTGGCTAACCCCACAGGCATTTAGACCCGTATTGCTTGGCTCCAACTTGGTCAGACAGGTATTAACAATGAACCCTTTAAGAGTTTACTCTTTTATATCCTTTAACAAACAAGTGATGTCATTATCAATTGTCAGATCTTAGCTAAGGGCAGATGGAGTTTCCTATATAGCCAATTCTTTACTGCACCTGGTACCCAATTAATTATATTTTATTTCTATTATTTTAGGCCAAACCTTAAATAAGATAACACTGGTATTTTGAAGGGTTGCTACAAGTGTAACACAATTACTCTTCTTTATTATGGTTTCATTCTCTTTGATTCCATGCTTTGGGCCAATTGTTCATGCTAATATCCCAACTCATTTTAAAATCATAGTTCACCTAAATCTAGTGTGGACCTATATTCCTACAGTGGTAGAAGACTGTTGTGGTATTTTATGAGAGAAATATTGATCTGGATGAGAAAAAAAAACCAAGTTTAGACTTTTCTGAATATTGAGATTTATTTACTTGAGAGATTTGGAGATTTTTCTTATATCTATAGCTGATTTTGGACACAACCTTGTGAGGTGCTGAGTGTCATCTGTTCCCGCTGAAGTCAGTGGGAACTGAGAGCACTCAGCAACTTGCAGGATGCTGTCTGTTTATGGAGACATCTTAGCACCAACTGCCTTCAGACATATGGTAAACTCACAAACCGCACTGATGGAAAAAAAATTCTCTACAGTGCTAGCTGATAAAGAAAATTCACTGGAGAGCAATATAGATTTCTCCCGCAGTTGCAAATTTTGAAATAAGCTCTCTCTCTGTATACTTGGGATGGGTTTTATTACAAATTAATAAACAAACAAACTTAAAATGAAAAACTTCCAGCTAAGGCTAACTGCTATAAACTTTTACTAACCTAACTGGGAATGAGAGAGACCAATTATCAAATCACAATCGCAGGTGGAACTGAGTCAATAAATCAAGGAATTTATTGAATTGACTCACCAACTTAATGGAGATATCCTATCTCCTAGAACTGGAAGGGACCTTGAAAGGTCATCTAATCCAGCCCCCTGCCTTCTCTAGCAGGACCAAGTACTGATTTTTGCACCAGATCCCTAAGTGGCCCCCGCAAGGATTGAACTCACAACCCTGGATTTAGCAGGCTAACGCTCAAACCAGGTGGACAGAGCCAGCTGCACAGGGTCAGTTCTTACAAGTGGTAACTGCAAGATTAAAGGAGGCAGTTGTCTGTTTTGCTCTAAACCCCAATTGCAGGATCTTGCTCCTGGCAACTACACTGGGAATGTCTCAAGGCACGTTTTCACTAGCAATGTTAAAGCTCTCCCAGTGCTATTAGAAAAAACCCATCTCCACAAGGGGAATAGCTGTCTACACTGGCACTTTACAGTGCTGAAACTTGCAGCATTCAGGGGGGTGTTTTTTCACACCCCTAAGTGAGAAAGTTGCAGTGCTGACAAGCCCTAAGATTGAGAATCAAACTTGTTTGCCTCTTGGCACTCAAAGTAATATTTAGCCTCCTCCCAACATTCCTATGAGCTTAGTGACTTATTGTTGGCTTCTCCCTGATCTGATTACCCTACTTGGATAACATAGCAGCTCTTACTTCCATTTTATAGAGCAGTGGGGGTTTGCAGTCCTCTTTGACCACCTGGCATCAGGGCCACCCAGAAAAAGGGGGCAAAATGGGCAGGGAGTGCCCCAACTGAGTGGCACTGCAACCACAGGTGCCAGATCATAATGCTACTTGCTGAAATTTGACTCTGTGGTTCCTCTGTCACAATAACAAAACAGGGAAAAATGTTGCTTGAGGAAAAACAAAGATTAGCTATTTGCTTGCGTGGTTTTCAGAGTCAAGAATGCGGCTCGTGGGACCAGGTGATGTGGTCTCTGGTTAGTACCTCTCACCAGAATGGTCTTCTGGATAACTTGGCTGCTCAGGCTTGTGTAGCCTGTGGTTGTCTGTCTCCTGTTTCTGTAGGACCAGCTTTGGAAAGCAGGGATGTCAGCCTTTGTTGGTGTTGTGGTGGTCCAAGAACACCCATTCTTCCACCCTTAACCTTCAAAATTGCAGTTCTAGCTTACTCCACCCTATGGCATCTCCTTATTGGTTTTCCAAGCAACTCAGGGCATTGTTGCATGTCTTGGACCCTCACAACGTGGTTCAGTCTTGGGCAAGCTTGATCCTTGGTCAGTTTGGAAAGCCCCTGCTTTAACTAGCAGTTTTTACAACAATCCATCATTAGGCCAGAAGCATGTGTACTCCAAAAATATACAAAGAGTAGGGTAAGCAGGAGATGACTGTAAGGAAGCAATCTCACCCTGAAGGGAGGAGGTGAGAGGCTACAGTTGGAGGATGCAGATGTCTCCAAGTTCCTTAAAAGGCCATAACGCGTTCATGAATATAACTAATGGCCCAACGAACATCTCCTTCTCCTTTCAGGCAGGCAGCTGAGAAGCCAACAATTCTGTTTTGGTGTCTCCTGAAACAATTTCTTTTCTTTAAAACCCTTCCTGCAAAAATCAGTCAGTCATGATCTGAGGTTTCATCCTGATCCAAGACTAAATTCTTCTTACAGAAATGCAAAATGTGTCATGGGAAGAGATTTCCCTATTCCCAGCCAGCTGTACTACCAGGTATAACATTTACTGTTGAATGGTCCCATTGCAAAGCAGTGGGGCTACTCGTGGTAGTGAGCACTATGTCCGAAGATGAGGCCCGTTGATCTTGTTTTTAATTAGACTGTTGTGGCAGTCACCAAGCCTGCCCCCCCCTTTTCCCATAAGGCCTCGCACACAGCTCTCCCTTTAGACTGTGGCAGTAAGCAAAGGAGCGTGTTTTCAGAGATTTGGGTTTCAAATGTACTTATCATTTGAAAACTTATATTCTCTTAAGATTGCAGGACCTTAAAGTTTTTATTAAAAAACAAAGTTCAGTTCAGTGTTAAGGTTACAGTCATGTGAATTGAAAGAACAGATTAGTTCCCAGCTCAGTTAGAAGTTGCCGATTGTGGACTGTTGCGAGTATTAAGTCAAGCTTGCACTGCTGTGTATTTCACCAAGGCCTGGTCTACACTACGAGTTTATCTCGACTTTAGCAGCATTAAACCGAATTAACCCTGCACCCAGCCACACAACAAAGGCCTTTATTTCAATAAATAAATAAATAATATTGATATCTGTACTCCTCCCCGATGAGGGGAGTAGCGCTGAAATCGGTATTGCCATTTTGAATTAGGGTTAGTGTGGCCACAATTCGACGGTATTGGCCTCCGGGAGCTATCCCACAGTGCACCATTGTGACCGCTCTGGACAGCAATCTGAACTCGGATGCACTGGCCAGGTAGACAGGAAAAGCCCCACGAACTTTTGAATTTCATTTCCTGTTTGCCCAGCGTGGAGCGCCGATCAGCACAGGTGACCATGCAGTCCCAGAATCAAAAAAGAGCTCCAGCATGGACTGTACGGGAGATACTGAATCTGATCGCTGTATGGGGAGATTAATCTGTTCTATCAGAACTCCATTCCAATAGATGAAATGCCAAAAAATTTGAAAAAATCTGCAAGGCCATGATGGACAGAGGCCACAACAGGGACTCAACATAGTGCTGAAACTTAAGGAGCTGAGACAAGCGTACCACAAAGCCAAAGAATGAAATGGATGCTCACAGAGGGGAGGGGCAACTGATGACTGTAGCTATCCCACAGTTCCCGCACTCTCTGAAAACCATTTGAATTCTTGGCTGAGCTCCCAAAGGCTGAAGAGTCAAAAACATTGTCGTGGGTGGTTCAGGGTATATGTCCTTGCCCCACCCCCGCCCTCCGTGAAAGCAAAGGGGAAAAAAAAATCCTCTCTCGCCTTTTTTCAATGTCACCGTATGTCTACTGGATGCTGCTGGCAGACGCAGTGCTGCAGCTCTACACAGCAGCATCTCCTTCCCTCCCCTTGCCTTGCGGACAGCAGACAGTACAGTAGGACTGATAGTCGTCATCGTCACCCTTGAGTGCTCCTGGCTGGCCTCGGTGAGGTTGGCCAGGGGCGCCTGGGCAAAAATGGGAATGACTCCTGGTCATTCCCTTCTTTAAGCTTTGTCTAATGGAGATTCATTCCTGCCTCCATAGCAGCTGGAGGCTGCCCTTCCCTCCCCCCTTTATTGCTTGCAGAGGCAATAAAGTCAG
Organism: Mauremys mutica; assembly: GCF_020497125.1. Classification (NCBI taxonomy): domain Eukaryota; kingdom Metazoa; phylum Chordata; order Testudines; family Geoemydidae; genus Mauremys; species Mauremys mutica. The sequence goes on from NC_059072.1 coordinate 170,011,219, forward strand.
TGTTGTTTCTTAGTCATGCCTCCTTTATTACTTCATCACACAAATGGGGGGATAACTGCCACGGTAGCCGAGGAGGAGGGAAGCAATGGGTGGCGTTGTTGCAGGGGCTCCCCCTAGAATGGCATGCAGCTCATCATTTCTGCGGGATATCTGGGGCTCTGACCCGGAGCGGCCGTTTGCCTCTTTGGTTCTTTAGTAGGCTTGCCTGATATTCTAGGCAGGACTGACTCTCCATTAGACAAAACTTAAAGAAGAGAATGACCTGGGGAGTCGTTCCCATTTTTGTCCATACGTCCCCAACCGACCTCACCGAGGCCGGCCAGGAGCACCCATGACAGCAGCAGACGGTACAGTAGGGCTGGTAACCGTCTTTGCTAACTTGCAAAAGGCAAGGGGATGCCGCTATGTAGCGCTGCAGTACCGCGTCTGTTAGCAACATCCAGTAGACATATGGTGACAGTGAAAAAAGGCTGAACGGGCTCCATGGTTGCCATGCTATGGCGTCTGCCCGGGCAATCCAGGGAAAAGGGCGCAAAATGATTATCTGCTGTTGCTTTCATGGAGGGAGGATTGACTGATGACATTTACCCAGAATCACCCGCGACACTGTTTTTGCCCTATCATGCATTGGGATCTCAATCCAGAATTCCAATGGGCGGGGGAGACTGCGGGAACTATGGGATAGCTATGGGATAGCTACCCACAGTGCAACGCTCCGGAAATCGATGCTAGCCTCGGTACATGGACGCACACCACCGAATGAATGTTCTTAGTGTGGCCGCGTGCACTCGACTTTATACAATCTGTTTCCAAAAAACGTTTTCTGTAAAATCAGAATAATCCCGTAGTGTAGACATACCCTTAGATGGAGTATATAAGCTTTAAACCTTCTGAGACACTTGAGAAATGTTAACATCTTCTGTTTGTTTGAAATTAATATGACCTATATATTTTTAGAAAAATCCTCACATTACCATTGGATAGCTATAATGCTGCTGATCCCCATCATTGCCTTTATTGTATGGTGTGCTGTGAAGGTATGTATTGCTTTAATAGCTGTTTTTGTAAAATCCCTTAGACCAAGATGTATGTAAAACATAACTACTACTACTACTAAGGTCAGAATTTGGATGCTTGACAAGTATATTTGATTTGGTTTAGTTAAGCTGGCGAAAGACTGAAAATATAAAATCATAGGTTGTAATTAACATTCCCCTGTTTCTGCTACTCCTTGTGGTTAATAGGCAGCCCCAATACCCCTACAGATTGCAAGCAGTGTTTGCATTGCTCTGTTTTAGATGTTGTTGTGTTGACGGCTGAGTGATCCAGGGTAGGTCCCTTTTGCTCCGCATATATCTAAGGTGTTTTTCTTTTCAAGAGCACACTGCACCAAGCAGATCTAAAAAACAATCCCCAAATAATCTCTACATTGAAAGAGAAGCTGCATGAAAGCATATCTGGCCTTAAACCTGGCAAAAAATAATCTATATATGCAGGGCCGTCCTTAGGATTTATGGTGCCCTAGGCGGGATTATTAAACTGGTGCCCCTGTGCCTGTCTTGCTCTTAGCAACACAAACATAAGCTTACAGTATTGGAAAACTTGCCACATGCATGTTACTAAAACCACTTTAACTTAATTAAGCACACTGTAATGCTGATGAACTAGCACTAAAAAGTAGCACTATAGAAAAAATTCTGATTTGACAGAATGATGCAAATAATATAATTTTTTTAATTTGTCAACATTTTATTGGAAATTTATATGAAGGGGTATTGAAACAAGGATTAGTTTTTAATTAAAAGCAATCTTTCTGGCTGCAAAATCAGTAATAATGTGATCGTATGACAAAGACAAAGTGATGGCTTGTTCAATTGCAAGAATAGCAAGACCAGTCAAGTGTTCCTGACTCATTGTAGAGCGGAGATCGTTTTTAATGAGCTTTAGTTTTGAGAAACGCCGTTCTCCTGATGCTACTGTTACAGGAATTGTCAGTAGAATACGAGTGGCAATGTGCACATTAGGATATATGTCAACAAGTTTGCTGGTATAAATAAACTGTACAATGTCCATCATCGATTTTGCATGTGGCAACAACTCAATTCTTCGTACAGTTCAAGTCCATTTAAATCAAAATGATCACCGTGCTTCAGGAGGCTCTCTAGGTCAGGGGTCCCCAACGTGGTGCCCGCGGGCACCATGGTGCCCACAGGGGCCTCTCAGTGCACCTGCGTACTGGCCGGAGGACGAGCATCTGCCGAAATGCCGCCGAAATTTGGCGGCATTTCGGCACCGCTGCCTCTGGATGACACTGCTTGCCGCCGAATTTCGGCAGCATTTCGGCGGATGTTCATCCGCCACCACAGTCCTTCGTCTGGCGCCAGCAAGACGAGAAAGGTTGGGGACCACTGCTCTAGGTTCTTGCACTTTGTCATTAGTTGCTCTTGTTTTCCTATTTTGTTGAATTTAGTCCTGCTCAGCCCGCCTGCCAGCTGAGTGTATTGAACCCCAAGACGACAGCGGGTTGAGTGGCTCAGTCGGGGGTCTCAGCTGCCGGACTGCTCAGCCCACTGCCAGCCTGAGGTTCCCAGGCTGAATGGGGCTGGTAGCCAGGACCCCAGGTGGCAATGGGGCAGCAGCCGGAACCCCAGAGCAGTGGCGGGCAGAGCCGCTCAGCCCGCTGCTGCATGCCATCAAAAATCAGCTCGCGGGCCACCTTTGGCACATGTGCCGTAGATTGCTGACCCCTGCTCTATACACTAGTAAGGAGATGAGCATATTACAGTTGTTGGAGGGCTCTATTTAGCAGTAACAGGGCTATAGGAAAGTCAGTCAACATTTTTTGTTTCTCTGATGAAAACTGGCCCACTCCCTTCCCCATACCAAACTTGTCACAAATAATTGTCAACAACTTTATTTTCTGTTTTTGGCTAAGATATTGATTTAAAAAAAATTGAAATTGAATTCAGGATTGTTAGCAAGCATTTTTGGCAAACAAATTTGCTCAATGACAATCAAAATGGCAACACAGTACTGCTTTCATGCTTGGCTCACCCCCCCCCCAGCCTGCTGGTTCAACAGCTGCAGTAGAGAAGGAGATAGGTGGAAAATTGCAAGACCCCAAAATCCACCTCTTGGGGTGCAGAGTGGCAACAGCAGCAGCAGCAAACCCTCAGGTCCAATCACATGCCAATGGGCACCACCGCCAGCCCAACAGACCATGGTGAAGTTAGCACAGCATCTGATCTCAGGGACGGGGCACCCATGGAGCCACAGCAGCTCATCCTGCCCTGTGCAGCTCCTCCCGGATGAGATGGATCACTGCCAGCCCGGGGGAGAGACGCGCTCCCCAGCTAGGGTGACCAGGTCCAGATGTCCTCATTTTATACAGCCAGTCCTGATATTTGGCACTTTGTCTTATTATAGGCACCAATTACCCCCACCTAGAGTGACCAGACAGCAAATGTGAAAAATCAGGACGGAGTTGGGGGGCAATAGGAGCCTATATAAGAAAAAGACCCCAAAATTGGGACTGTCCCTATAAAAGTGGGACATCTGCTCACCCTACCCCAACCCCGTCCTGATTTTTCGCACATGCTATCTGGCTATTCCCAGCCCAGCCCTGTGCGACCAGTGGTGAGCTGGAGCCGGTTCCCACAGGTTCTCAAGAACCAGTTGCTAAAATTAGACCTCCGTGGAGAACCGGTTGTTAAAGGGCCAGGGGGTGGGCAAAGAACTCCGGTCCGTGGGCCAGACCATCCTGTTGCTCCCAGGATTCCCAGCTGGGGAGGCTGAGGCTCCCCTGGCCCTTCCCCCGCTTCCCCCCAGCTGTAGCGTGGCCAGCCGCCGGCACCAGCTGGGCAGCTCAGCTGAGTCGTCCTGCTGCCACTTTTTGAATGGCCCGTCAAGGTGTGTGTGTGGGGGGGCTGCTGCAAGCTCCAGGGCTGGCCAGAGGGGAGGGGAGGGGGCAAGTGGGGCAATTGACCCAGGCCCTGCAGGGGCCCCCAGCCCCAAGAGGATCTCTCCCCCAGCCCCTCCCCCCACCTTAAATCAGAACTTTTTATAGGGAACCGGTTGTTAAGATTTTGGCAGCTCATCACTGTGTGCGACCATTCCGATCCTGGCTGCCTGTGAGGAAGGGAGTTACTTTCACTGTCATTCCTCAGCAGGTCTGCAGCCAGCCTCATCTCCGCACCAGCACCTCACCCAACCCAGCCCTCATACTGGAGGAAGGAGTCACACTCACAGGTGAGTTCCTTCCCCTACCCCTTCCCAGAGACTTCCCAGCAGCCAATCCCCTCTCTCAGACTGTGCTGCATTCTGCTCTCTCTAGGACCCAGCAGCCCTGCTCTTACATTCTCCACTGCTTCCCATCTGTCCGGGCTCCCGGCAGAGCGGTGCCCCCAGACCTAGTGGTGCCCTAGGCAGCTGCCTATTTTGCCTATGGCTAAGGACGGCCCTGTATATATGTCCAATCTGTTATTGAAATGAAAAATCAATTGCTGAAATGCACCTCTACAGAGCTTCTCTTTCCCCAAACTCTTTCAATTTCCTGACCCACAGATGCAAAGTAGGGTGACCAGATGTCCCAATTTTATAGGGACAGTCCTGATTTTTGGGTCTTTTTCTTATATAGGCTCCTATTACCCCCTCACCCCTGTCCTGATTTTTCACATTTGCTGACTGCTCATCCTAATGCAAAGCTTTTAGGAATCCACAGGGATTGGGTTTGGTTTGCTGCAGATACCAAGCCATCTGAGGTTATAGGCCACCCCCTGCCCATTCTCAGAGTATGTCTGTACTACAGCAGCTACAGTGGTATAGCTACAGCGTGCAGCTGTAGTGTAGACATTCCTACATAGATGGAAGGTGGTTCTCTGTCATTGCAGGTAATCCATCTCCCTGAGAGGTGGTAGCTATGTTGCTGGAAGAATTCTTCCATCATCCTAGCTGCATCTACAGAGGGGGTTAAGGCGACCTAACTGCGTCACAGGATGCAAAATTTTTCACAGTGCTGAGCGACGTAACTAGGTCGACTTAAGATTTAGGTGTAGACCCCGGGCCTCACTGTTTGTACTGCTTTATTCCTTTCCATGTGTTTAGAGGGCTTCAATCTCTAACTCTCACCTAGACCAAATTCCCTTTTTAATGTGGAATTCTGCTGGTCTATCAGGGAAACATAGCTTCTTACTACCTTAATTCCTTTGTAAACTTTGTCTAATACAATCACCCCGCATTTCCTCTATGACAATAACTGTGGTGTATTGAGGACTGCATTAGAATTGTAAGCAATCACTTCAGGAGCCTGCTTGCAGGCTAGGAAAGGTCTGTTACAAAGCATGTGATGGGAGTCAGTTTGAAAAGAGCCAATTTAAAGCAAGAAGGGGTGATTTGTGCCTCCCAACCTTAGGGAGCAGCCTGCTTTTTTCCCTCTCTGTTTTGGGTTCTTGTGTATTATTTTGAATTCTGTGAAATAGAGCAGTGTTATGTTGCAACCTTCCAGAAAGATTATTCATGTTTTTATCTAATTTCTGTGTGTGTATCCTGTACCATAGGGGAGAAGACTGATGGTAATTTAGAAAAATAAAGAAAGAGCAAAGATTAAATGGCTGCATGTGGACAGTTTACAATATAATGAAGTAGGAGAAGATTTCGCAACATATATTCAGAGACTTGAGCAGTATTTTTATGTGCATGCTACGGAAGATACAGATGGCTGTTTCCTAACGTTGGTGTGTAAAACCACTTTTGTGGTGCTTAAAAGTTTTCCTCAAGAGCCTGATGAACTGGAATATAAGGACGTAAAAAAGATTCTAAAGAAGCATTTTGAGCCTATCCTCAATTTTTTTAACAGAAGGATATAAGTTTCACCTCAGAAACCAGATAGAAGGGGAAAGTATCTCTGGATTTTTGGCAACCCTGAAAAAACTGTCCACTACTCTTTGTTTTGGTAATTTTCGGAAGGAGCTCTCAGATCAATCTGAATTAAGAGAGGTTGTTGGATGTTGTGTGTCACAAGGAACTGCCACTAGATGAAGACTGCTCTATTTGAATCCACACAAAAAAGTGCACCAAAATTTGAAAATAAATTGGCCTCATCATGCCAGGCTGGAAAAAAAGGCCTCTGCAGTGGATGAAAGAAACACCACCACTGGTTCAAACCTCTCACAGGATCCAAACAGAACAGAGGGAACCCTATTTCTGCTGTTTAGGGACACCACACCTGCAGGAGCAGCGTTTCCTTAATAAGCTGCAGAGCAAGAAGCTCTTTAAGAAAGGACATGTCAACAGGCTTGCCACAGTGCCCCAGAGTACAGCGAAGGATCCATCAAAAGGAAGCCACCAGCATCTACAACTAGGAGCCACCATCCTAGTTCGGTGCCTGTCAGGCTCGGATGAAAGGATGCATGAGCTATACCATTTCACAGACCTGTATGTGGTGGGAAATGGACAGACATATCATCCCCTGTATTTTGTTAACATAAAGGTAAATGACATGATATTGACAATGGAAGTAGATACAGGAGTGGCCATGTCTGTGATCTCTGGGGGTGGGAGGGTGGTTAACAAAAAAAAAAAATTCCTTGGTTAAGAGCAAGAGAAACTAATGTGCTTTGATAGCTTTACAATTAGGGGCAGATAGGAGTATTAGGCAGCCTCCCTGTCACTTGAATTACATAGATATCTGCTCACCATTAGAGTTAATAGTGAGTGAAGGAATGTGTCTCCCCGCCCCCCGCACTGATGGGCATAAACTGGCTATACACATTTAAATTGGATTGGAGTGTGGTGCACCACATGCCAGACAGAGTGAGGGAACTGAAAAATACAAAGCTGTGAGTTCAGAAAGAGGCATAACTGTGAGGCTGGTTGTGACAAGGCCTAAATTCCTGAAGGCTAGACTTGTGCCATATGCTCTGTGCAGGAGCCTGTGGAAAAACAAACACTGAAAAATTGCCAATGTAAACTTCCCAGGTTTTTCTGTCTAGGGCAGTGATGGTACACGATTACAGGGGCAGGATGAAGTGGGGGAAAACAGTGTGGTAAAGATAATATGGGACCTAATGGCACATTTGCTAGAGATAATGAAGAGGTACACTGACTGTTACCAGATAAAAACTCAGTATCATTACAGAATGTGGTCTCTGAAGCAAGACGCGATTGTTTGGGTTTTTGTTGGCTGGAGGAGGAGGAATTGGTGCTGGAAGATGGTGGCCAAGAGAGGAAAAGTGCCCCTGCTGGCATGAGGACAAAGTCTGGATAGCCCTTTCTTTTCCTGACGGGTACCACTGTCCACAGCCTGCAGCAAAATGGTAGACTGCTCAGCCCTGCCCCCTACCCATCAATTTTTACACTAATAGCTTGCAATTCAAACACTGTCATCAATATAACCCTGCCAGGACTGTGCCCAAAAGAAGGTCTCTTTCTTAACTTCCTCCCAGGGCCACATTCACTGCTTCATTCACTTTCTGGTCCAATCTGCTTCTGACACACACAGACACACTGGCAGCTCTGTCACTCAATCCCCTGATTTTTGTAATCAGTCCCAGGGGAACCCCTCTTGTTCTGCCCAAGTTACTTCTTTCTCAGGCCTTCTCATGAAGTCTAGTGCCTTGGGAGGTGGCTTGTATTGTTTCAGCTCTCTCTAAACCCAGGGGCATTTAATTGTTCCCCATATTTATTGGGGAGGGTGGACGAGAAGACCCCAGAGTGTTTCTCCATCCTTGTCATCTATGATTTTCCTGCACTTGGCTAATACCAGTGGAAAATTCTTGCTTCTTCAATGAGACTTATATGGGCATTTTTGTTGTTGTTCCCATGTGATGCCAATTGACTAATTTTATATATCACAAAGTGTGGTAAACGGTGGTAAAGTATTTGTGTTGACTTTCAGGTCACAAATAATCAAGGAAAGAGTTTCTTGGAAGACTGTGTGAAGCAAACTTGCACAGGAGAGGCAGAATAGTTGTCTGAGGTTTCAAGTAAATAGAAACTTAGAGCCAAGGAGAATTCTTTGCATTCTCTTTTAGGTACAATGTGTACAGTTGCACTAGGAAACAAAAACAAGGAAGCACTTTAGTTGCATTGAACTATTAGCAACTGAACAAAACATAAAAAAGATGGTTGAAAAGAGATGAGTATCTTGTGAATGTTTTCATACAGTCTCACTCTGGCATGCAGAAAATTTGAATGCAGAAGGTGTACACAAAAACTGGCACAATTCTCAGGAAAAATGTTTGTCCATGCAGCAAAAGCACAAGAGAAGGCTCATTGTCATGGTGCATTGTACATTTGTAAACTAAGCCCCTTATGGTAAACACTTCTTTAAAATAGTTATTAATTAGTGCTAATGAAATGTACTAGGACTGACAGCTTTGAAGACATCTACAATTGTACAGTTTAGGTCTGAGAATTACCGTTAATTTTATGAAGATGTACTAAATACCGCCATACATTTATACCTTACCCATTACTGGCTTAAACAAGCCCAAACAGGTGACGGGGGAGACAAATTATCTGACCTAGTCTTCCTGAAAAGGAGTAAAGACCTCTCCTCATTCACTGAAAACCCTTACCTGTATACTGAATTAATAATAATTCCGATGTTTTTCAAGGGTGTACAGGTGGGCTCCTTGTTACCATTCTGTTTGTGATGCCTTTGACACAGAAATGGGAAACTATTGTCTTGAAATTAAGATAGCTCAAATTTTTAAGTCAGTTGTAGGTGCTGGTAAAGGCAACATGGTGCTGGTGCCATTTTTTAACACGTCAGCATTTTGTAACTCATGTGGGGGACCTTATATATTATTGTAATTCTGCACAAATCCAGAGCTAGGAGCGACTGGAAATCATGACTTTTGCACGTTTGATAAGGTACACTTTCCAGTGTTGGAGGCTAGGCTTGTTTCAGTTTATTTAATTTCTTGGGAATTTACCAGTACTAGGAACTCATTTGTACATAATATTGCTAGTAATATCTTGTCATGAAAAAGTCAGCGGTTCCATGCCTGGAACATATTTAATAGTGTAACATCAGAACCAGGTTTAACCTAACATACCACTTTTCTGAAAGGCTTTTTGAACCCTGTTAATTTTTAAATAAAAAACACACTCTAAGCATTGCCCAATATGCGTCAGCACCCACAGAGGAAAGTTTTCTGACTTGCAGGGCTGCCAGAGTGAATATGGGAAACCAAAGTAAATTATAATCTGATAGGGAAAAAGATTAATGGAAATCTAGAATTGGAGTTAAAGTCTAAACCTTAAAAAAAGCCACGTATAACATTGGCATATTACCCTAACTGAGGAATTAAATCCCAATTTTTTTAATTTTAGATTTTTCTGTCTGCCAGCTGATTTTCAGTGCACAGATGACATGAAAAGCCCTCTCTCATTCTTCCTAAAACAAGTCCAGCTAAGGAGTCACATTGCCTTTTTTCTGTCTGCTATGACTGTAGACTGTTTTAAAAAATTCAGGCTAATCTTAGGTTTTGGAGCAATAGGTGAATCACCCCGTGTGGGTTCCCAGGCAGTTTCCTCCTCATCTCTGCCCAAGACCCCACCGCTTCTGTAAAACCCTGGATGCTTCCCGAGCTCAATTACCTACTGTCTGCAGTCAGTTCATGGTGGTGGGCTCCCATCACAGCTATAATGAGCCAAAGCCTCTAGTGGCCCACATTCACAGCCATGGGAAGTCAAGCTGGTGAGCTGAAGCTCAGCTTTCCAAGAGGAGAGCAGGGGAGGGAGGGTTAGGAGTTTGTCAGTCTCTGCTCCGACATGAAACTGTTATGGGACTGTGGCTGACAGGATGGATGTAAGTGGCATAGGGCCATAAATGTGGAAGGCTGTCCCCTGCACATGGTCACTTTAAAACTCTATGAAGAATGTTAACTTCCGGGGGGGGGGGGGGGGGAGAGAGAGAGAGAGACTGATAAGATAATCAGCAGGATTCAAGTAGTTTTTTGAGCTCTGGGACCAGGCCTCAACAAGTGTAAGGGAAATAAAAACACTGCAAAATCTGGTTTGAGTTTTCATTTCATTTTTATTTCTTAAGGTGCCTATTCTACTTCAACTGTGTAGGTCATCAATTAATATGAAGGATCAAACACTGTTCAGTCTTCAGTTACTCAGCGCATAGTATACTTACTCCTCTTCATGAACCTGAAATGTGATTTTTGTGAGAGAGACGGTATGATCAATTAAGAATGAAAATGTTTACATAGTTTCAAAAGCATCTATTCCCTTTCACCCATTGTATTAACAAATTCTCACTGGCATAAGCATAAACTGGCTTAGCTTTCTTGAAGTCAGAGGTGCTATACTGATTTTCACCAGCTGAGAATACAGATCAGTTTCTTGTCCTGATACCATTGTGTATGTTATTAACAGCTTATGAATTTCATGCAGCACTGTTAGGAGGTACACCACAGTTCTGTGGCAATATAGCCCATTCTATTGAACTGTTCTCGCTAAGGGCTTGTCTATATGAACACTTAGTTTGCAGCAAGCTGGGGTGTATATGTATCCATCACTACCTTCCTGGGCACTAAGTGTTTGTGTGAACCTTGCTGCCGTGCTCTAAAAGTTCCCTAGTGCTTTTTGATCTTTCCCGCTGTGATCAAAGTGCACTAGGGAACTTTAGTACACGGAGGGGCACCAGTCATTTCAACCATGTCACACCCCTCTTAGAATCCCTCTGTTGGCTACTGCATATAACTCAGGCTTAGCAGCTTCAGCGTTCCACATAATGCTGCCCTGCCCTACTTATCTGAGCTTGTCTTGCTGCACGGTGCCCTGCTGTTCTACGTAGGTTCATATGTTGCACAGCACTCATCACTATAGCATCTGAGCACCGTTCAGTAAGCAACGTGACTGGTGGCTGTCACATGTTTCCCATCCTCTCCTGAGGGAGAGAAGCATGTGCAAGTGGAAGCATCCGCTGCCTCCCTTCTGCGGGTGTTCCCACCCTCAGCCACCCATCTGTCAACTTCTCATATCAGCACCTCCAAGCCTTTTTCCACACTGCCTCTCTGCATGGCACAGACTTACTGAGCTTAGCTAGAAGGCCTTTACTGTCTTAGCATTTAAGACCCTCTTGAAGATCCACATTTGCCACGTGCCTTACAGTGAATTAGCTCACAAGGAAAACTGTACCCCATTCTCCCAAACCTCTATTTATTTGTTCTTAGACTGAGCTTAAGGCAGGAAAAAGGTACTTGTCTATCAGTGGCTGATGAATGCAAACAATGGATGCTGCTATTAATAATTAATATGACTCAAATTTTAATTTAAAATTTTCACCAATAGTTCCAGCCCCAGCACAGGTCCTGAAGGTATAGGAGGCCAGATCCTTAGCTGGCATAGGGCAGTGTGGCTTCATCGTCGAGAAAGGTACATCAGTTTATACCACCGGAGGACCTAGCACAGGATGATTTACTGTGGCATGGGCAGGCAAAGGAAATCAGAAATATCTTGCCACACAATGGATCTCATAATGGAAAGGAGAGGGTAATAAAGGTAATAAGTAATAATTGGAGATATGCCAATCTCCTAGAACTGGAAGGGACCTTGAAAGGTCATCGAGTCCAGCCCCCTGCCTTCACTAGCAGGACCATTTTTTTTGTCCCAGATCCCTAAGTGGCCTCCTCAAGGATTGAACTCACAACCCTGGGTTCAGCAGGCCAATGCTCAAACCACTGAGCTATCCCTCCCCCCTTGAGGGTGATTGCAGAAGGGCTCCTTTTTAAGTTCTGGGTGGAGAGAGAGGTGTTCTTTGTCCTGTCGTGGCTGGGGTTGGTCTCCCAAAACATTTCTAAAATCTTGAGCCTCAGAGTTTAGATTCTGCCTCCAAGTCAAGTGGACAACAAAATAAAGATCATTCCAACTCCTTGTTCAATGCCCCATATGTTCATGAGCGTACTTGTACCTGTTACCATTTGAGCAATCAAAGGCTCTCTCAATCTTAACTGCAGGTCACACCACATCCCCAAAGGTAAGTAATTTGGAACCTTTATTCAATAGCTTGGTGGTAAGTTCTCTTTACTCCAAATACAAACCCACATACAAATATTAATAAAATATGAATGACGTAGAGTGCCTGTACAGCCAGTCACTAACACCCCAAACCACTAATGTTCCACCCAACCCCAAAAGCTATCACCCCTCACACTGAAAGTGCAGTTTCAAGATAAAGGTGCAATTGTGTGTAACCAAAAAATCTGCCAGTGCCATAATCCTCAGGCTGCACTTTATTGTGGAAGAGGGCCTATAGGACAGGTAGAAATCCATGTTACATTGTGAGAGATGGTTCTTTTGAATACCCACTATCAAAGATTAGTTTGATTATGTTTAGCAAAAAAACCCTCTTTGGGTTACAGCTGCTTAAGTAACAAAGTTTGTATTGGGATATATTAAGAACATGTTTCTTTGGCAGGTTATAAGGTTCAGGTCACCCTTCCAAAGTTTTTCCATAATCTAAAAAAATAGAAGGCTGCACTGAAAACTCATATTTTGATCTGGTTCAAATTTATGATATGGAATAATTTTCCTATCTCATATAGTACCTTTGTAGAGCTGTGCTGATCAGTTCTCCTTCCTCTGCAAGTATGTGTGCACATGTGTTAGTATGAGGAGACTCATTTATTCTGCAGAATAACACCATACCTTTTTTATCCCAATATCTCTTGTCTTGGTCCTCAGTTTATTAACTTGAGATTCAGCTATTTCAGCCCGTTCTTCAGCATCATCCAGCTCATGTTGCTGCTTCCTGTACTTTGCAAGATACTGATTGGATTGTGCTTCCTGGTAAGACAAAGGATTAGACACATTTTTCCCCTGTAGGTTTGAAAATGGTGATCTGCAGTATCAGGCAAGGTTCAAGTGTGTGAGACTAAACGGCAAATATCTGTGGGGCTTAACCAACCTTTGCGATGCAAACATTTACTCAAATGTTTTGCTGATTCCTGCAGTACTCTCCATTTTAAGGGAAACTCTCAGGATGGGAAAAAACCCTTTTAACATGGAACTACGTTATAGGAATTTTTCAGTGATCCCTGACTTAGCGGGTTAACAGAATGTCATGACAAGTTTTGCTTTGATTGATCCAAACCCCTTGCTTAGGATACAAAGAAAGACAGCCCTTGAAAACTATATCCATACACAACACCAAGTGCAAGCTGCTTAAGATGGAATGGGTAGGAAGTGCACAGTGTAAATCAGTACTATGTAGATCTTCTGCTAGGCTGAATATATTTAATAAAGCTGCTAAATGATTTTTAGTATATGAAGGCCCTGAGACCCAGATCCTCAAAGGTATTTAGGTGCCTAACTCTCATTGGTTTCAATGGGAGGTGCCTAAATGTCTCTGGGGATGTGGGCTCAAATGACTTGATTAAAAAATAAGCAAACAATTCCATGTCACAACTGTTCTTGTCACTTACAGCTTCCTCAGCTTGATGCTTATAGCTTTTCACTTTTAATTGCAGTTTATCGATCAGCTCCTGCATCCTGGTCAGATTCTTCTTATCTTCCTCTGCCTACACCAAGCAAACAGAAAAAAAGGCTTTAATGATATGTACAGGCAGAAGGTATGAGTATGTCACAAACCGAGTAAGTTTTGTGAGGCAATTATTTCTATCACATTGGAAATTTAGGACTTTGAAACAAAACAGTTCAACTAGTATCACTATATACAGAGATTAAAAAAAATATTCTAGTGGACTGACCAAGGGTATGTATTTGTTTCAACAGTAAAAGCAACACTGAGCAGTGGAAAGAACTATCAGGAAATATACTTAGAAAGTATCAAGCATAGTGATACAGACTCCCTAACGGATAATGCAGAGATGATGAAGGGCATTTCTACTCTATAGAATAAAAATGGTACTCCAGTGCAGATCTTCTCCCTGTGCATGTGGAAGCTTATCTTTTTATGCCAGTGACAAAAGTAAATTTAATCTATTTTATTCTGGTTAGCAGGGTCAACACCTGAGTGAGAGAGCTGGAGTCTCCTTCTCATGCATCAAGAAAAATGGTACCTACAGCTGCTCTTCAGCAGGTTTAAATAGCACTGTGTTAAAAATGCCAACGCTCCAACTACACTAGATTAACTATTGTTTAGGTTAATTGAGGGGTAGCATTGGAAAGTGTTTTTCTAAAATTCACTAGCACAGACAAATGCTGATTTCCACTGGGAGAAGGATGCAGTTCAAGACTGTTTTTGAAAGAAAACATTTCTTCCAGGGACCCACAGTTTAGTACAATACTTAGAAGGACTGGGGGTTTTGCTCCAGTACCTGATAAGTCAACTCCTTTATGCGTCTCTCATATTTGCGGACTCCTTTCTGGGCTTCTGTATTGCGACGGAGTTCATTCTCGAGATCATTTTCCAGCTCCCGTACCTGCAAGAGAAGAAACATTATGTAATTCCACATGTTTAAACATCAAGTAGTTTAATTTACAGTTTAAGTGACATTCATCTTTGCAGGACCCTTTGTCACATATCTCCAAGTCTGTGCTTCAGCAGTAGTTCAAAATTTCCCTGTAGATGTTGCTTTTCTACCTGGTTTATTATGCATTTTTATTACATAATGGTTATATTGCACTAGTGGTTCCAATCAGAACTGGAACCCCAACACACTAGATATTGTACAAACACACAAAAACTCCAGAGTTCACAAGCTAAGCTGGACGCATAAAGGCTTTTGCCATTTTCAGACATAATGCCTTATTTTAAGCATGGGCTTTATCATATACTTGGTTGTCTACAACAACCGCATTGCTATGCCAACCAAGTTAGGCAATAAAAGGGAAAGATGGGTCCATGTGGATCTCACGCCTGGCCTAGGTGTGATTCTTAAAAGAGTTTACTCTTAGGGTAGGTCCATACTTACCCGCCGGGTCGACGCGGAGAGTTCGACTTCTCGGAATTCGAACTATCGCGTCTAATTTAGACGCGATAGTTCGAACTCCGGACGCGCTCCCGTCGACTCCGGAACTCCACCACCGTGAACGGCAGTGGCGGAGTCGACGGGGGAGCCGTGGACTTCGATCCCGCGGCGTCAGGACGGGTAAGTCAGTCGAACTAAGGTAGTTCAACTTCAGCTACGCTATTCATGTAGCTGAAGTCGCGTACCTTAGTTCGACCTCCCCCCCCAGTGTAGACCAGGCCTTAATATAATATCTAAAGAGTTCTTAGATGGTCCCTAAGCCAAGGTCAGAAGTGACTGTGTCCAGAGCAACCATTTTGTCTGAGTTTTATGAAGTATTTGGAAGCAGGCGACAGTGGGTATAAACAGGACAGAAAACCTACCCTGGATTCCAGCTTTTGGATCTGCTTCTTGCCACCTTTCAGTGCTATTTGCTCTGCTTCATCCAGTCTTTTCTGTAGATCTTTAATAGTCTGTTCCATGTTCTTTTTCATTCTCTCCAAGTGGGCACTAGTATCTTGCTCCTTTTTAAGTTCCTCAGCCATCATTGCTGCCTAAAATAAAACATCACAGTGAGATCTGTTGGACTGCGGAAGAGGCTCGTAAGAGAAGTGAGGGAAGCCTCACTGTTTGTGTCATTTACACTGGACTGAACAAAGTATTAGAGAGTACTCTGTATAGAGTTGTCTTTCAGAGGCAGATTTGATGGACAGACAATGTGACCTAATAGGTTTTTTCCATCTTTCTCTTCTTATTCTGTGATTTAAGATCTAGCTTCTTACTTCAATACCTGTATGTGGCTTTCCTGTTGAATAAAACTGGGCCATATGTAAAAAGCAACAGAGTCCTGTGGCACTTTATAGACTAACAGACATATTGGAGCATGAGCTTTCGTGGGTGAATACCCACTTCGTCAGATGAATGCCATTGTTACACACATTTTATGCAGGCTGTACTAAAAATGATCTGGATGCAATACTTGTGAAAGTTGCTGAGCTAACAGGCCTGAAAGACCAATTCTCTATTTATCCATAGCACAAGTAGAGTCTGGGCAGTGTTAGGGAAGTTTCCCCAGACTGTGCCGTCAGTGACCAGGAGGCACCACATCTAGGGACAAAGAGTTCAGAGGCCATGTCCTAGTGTGTCTTGGGTCTTTCTGCTGACATTGTTAATAGTGGTGCAATGAGTCTATTTCTGAGCAGACAGATGTGACAGCACCAATGTCCAGCAACATGTTTTGGATAGGTCACTGAACAGCCATCAGAAGGTAATAACTGGGCTGGAGTTGAATGGTGACATCTCCCACCTCTTAAGGAGATAGACAAGTTGAGGAACAGTTGGGAAAAAGATACAGGGGGAACTTCCTCCAGGAATTCTGGGTGTACATCTCGTGGGGACTCAACACTGTGAAACCTGGGTCCCTGGATTTCACATTGTTTGCTGATATAACTATTCTGGCAACTTTGATTTCTCCAGTTCTGCTGGAGCTGAAACAACACTAGCTTGACTGCTCTGCTCTCCAAGAGAGGTCTTCTATCTCTCTTCTCTTGACCATAAGTCTTGTGCTGAGAGTAGTGTCATGTGGGTCCTACATCTCTGGACGGCATCTGACTTTCAAGTTACTCTTTTGGGAATCTGGAATGTTGCACCCCCTGCCCCCAATTAGAGCCTTTCTTGTGATCTATGCAGCTGCCAAGTGGAAGTTGGTGGGTGGGCTCCCAACTGGCTCAGCTTGTCCAGATGCAAAGATCTATTGGAGGTGACATGATCCAACCCAGAGTTTCAGGATCAGCAGATGTGCCCCTTCTTGGAGAAGAGAAATTGACCAAGGAGAAAATGTTTCTCTTTTCTGCACCAGGGCAGCATTAACTGCTTTCAGCTAGCTCTGGAGCCCACTGAATAAACCGTTTTCCCCTCTTCATAGCCACAGAAATGGAAATTCAGGGGGAGTGAAGTGTTGTCAGAATATGATGCTACACCTGCAAAAAGGGAACAAGCAGCCAGTCTACTTACATCAGTGATAGCTTTCTTGGCTTTTTCTTCAGCATTTCTGCACTCCTGTATAGCCTCCTCCACTTCATTCTGCATCTGAGAGATGTCAGTCTCCAGCTTCTTCTTCTGATTGATAAGGCTTGTGTTCTTTTTGTTAAAAAAAGGAGGAGAAAAATTATTAGGGACATAAATTGTTTAAGTCCTACAACAAGCCTATCTATGACCACACATCTATTTTTGCAGCTCCCTAGGCTTCACAGGATACTGTATCTATTAACATGGTAGGGGCCTGGCTTTATTTTGTAGATTATCTTTAGATTGCGTGTATTTTATCTTTTTAAAAAAAGTTCCCAGAGCTATGAATAGCCATATTTAACAAGCAAAAGGGAACAAAACAAAAAAAAATGTAGCCAAACACTGAAATAGGGGGCTGGTGCAGTGTTTTCAGCTCTGGTCAATGAAGGTCCCATAATCAGTTATTCTAAAAGGTGATTAAAGTGGAAATCCAATATTGTGGCTGCAGTTCAGGAGGTAGCACATAGTGTGTTAGCAGCACAAGCTTTGCTAATGCATGACAAGCTTTCATAGCCTGCTGATAGTTAATTATTTAGAGATTGGCGCATAGGGGTTTGGAGTGGAAGTCCTAGTCTAGGAAGGAAGACACGCCCTCCTAGAACCTGCTAAGAATTACAGGTTTCACTTGTGCTTAAGAAGGTAACAAGCAACAAGGGCAAATCACTTGTTTTATCTGCTCCCCCCACCCCAACCCTCATTAGCCCACCATTTGATGGCCCTATATTGACAAGGACCTTTGACATGGTATGGAGCCTCCTGCTGCCAGTTACAATGTACTGTCTTGCTCAATGTAGCTATACATAATGAATGGACTTTGCATGTTTTACTGAAGGCTTCTCTAAGCAGCTTGCATAAAAAGGTCTCACATACTGGTTCTCCTGCCCCCCATCAAAATAGCATCCATACAATCCACAAACCCAACTGGGTTTTAACATTGCTGAGTGTAAACACTAGTAATAAGATAGTCTGAAATTCTATGACACCCTGTGAAGAAGGTAAAGACCCAGTTATCATCTGACTTCCATCTTTACCCTTTCTAGGAAGTGTTTATTATAGCAGGCTAGATCACTTCTGCACTGATAGCATGATGGGAATGAAGTATAATATGGAGAGAGAGAGAGACTAACTCATTTCCTTTAGTGGAATGAATGAAACCTCTCTGACAACTGATGGTTGGTGGCTATGGAGTTCATATCTTTCTGGCATGTGCAGTCTTCAGGTTTCCCCAATAGCCACTACTGCTGCTTGTTGAGACTAGTGCACACACAGTTTAGGAAACCACCCCCTCCCCCCAGTGAAATCCAACCTGGGTGTGGAGAAGGTTCACACGTTCGGTGGCTTCCAGTAGCTCTTGCTCTGCCAGCTTACGCCCACGTTCAGTCTGGTCTAGCAGGGCCCTCAGCTCATCAAGCTCTGACTGGAGAAGATTGTTCCGCCTGTCAGTGACCGCCAGCTGCTCCTTCAGGTCTTCATTCAGGTGTTCTGTATCATCCAGCTGCACTTGCAGGTCCTGGAGCAGAAACAGCAGCATTCTCACACACCAACATGATGGGACTTGAACTTAGGGGTGACCAGATGTCCTGATTTTATAGGGCCAGTCCCAATATTCAGGGCTTTTTCTTATATAGGCTCCTGTTATGCTCCACCCCGTCCTGATTTTTCATGCTTGCTGTCTGGTCACCCTACTTTGAGCTCAAGTCTTTGCTGTTAACTGCCAAAGCCTCTGAAAATCTGACTTAACAATGTGGAGTGGGGACTCATCCAGACGGTCTTGAAGCTGTTTTAGCTCCTGCTTAGAAAAGTACTGAAAAAGACTTCCTCCCTGCCTCCACCCTCCATGTTGTGAGAAATAGTAGTTTGAATTCACCCTGGCCTGCTGGGCATGAACTGAACTTTCCAAGTCAGTGGTGGTTTCACGTGAGGGGTATTGTGGATTCATCCTCTGGGGAGTGCAGGTGAGGGATTAAGGAGTCTCCAGGAAACCTGACTTTAAAATGGTGTCAGGGCTTAATAGGAAACCAGTTGTCAGAGGCTCTGGAGAATTAAGTTAAATGAAGCTACACAGATCATCTAGCCATTCTGACTCCCTGTCAAATGGCTACTCCTTTAAAGGACCCATCACATGGGGAGAGGAAATTCCTTGCACTCTTGCTTTTCCCCCTCACAGAGGGCAGTCCATCCATTGAGGCCCTGAGACCCTCGGGCAGAATCTGATTTAATTTTTATCAAGCTCTTTGAAGATGTTATAGGCTAAGAAGTACTTTGCAGCAGACACACCCCGAGGACTGGCATGCTCTGCATGGTACTCGAACTGCACCCAATCTTTTGGAACAGAGTCTCAATTTGTACTAATAATTATTGCTGTAAAAGTACTTGCTCTCTGTGTGTGTTTTTTTCTGTTTGAATTGCTACATATTAATAAAACCCAGCCCTTGCTTGTAGTTGGGTAGTTCGGACTGGCAGCTATTTGGGGTACCTTTATTTGTGCCTGCAGGATACGTGCAGACTTTGTTGCCTCTGAGGCATGCCTGTTAGCATGGCTGAGCTGGATTTCCATCTCATTGAGGTCCCCTTCCATCTTCTTCTTCAGCCGGATGGCCTCATTTCTGCTCTTGGCTTCAGAATCAAGGGTGGACTGCAGCGAGTCTATGGTACGCTGCTGGTTTCTCCTAATTTTGGAGTAATATTCAAAAGACATTATGCGTAAGGAATTCTTTCCCCTCCCACCACAGAAGTTTTAATTACCTCCAGTAATATTTTATTTCCCGAAAGAGTTGCATTTTCAGGAATGGAATCACATTTCTATATGGATGAGTGTATACAGCGGTAGTACATAATGACCCATTGTGACCACTAGATCTGTCTGCTCCCCTCAATAAGCTCCTGATTATAGTCAGAGTTTAAGGCCAGAAGGGACCACCTGATCCTCCAGTCTGTCTTCCTCTATATCACAGGCCACCTATGCCACCCAGCACCCGCACACTAAACCCAACATCTGAAATTAGACCAAAGTATTACAGCCCACAGGAGGCTAGACTATTATGTGCCACATAGCAAGCCACATTATTCCCCTCTTCTTCCTCCCTAAATGTCCAAATAGCACCTTTGAGGCTATTACACTGGGGAGGGTCACAAATTCTTTCTTCTGGGTTTGAACCTAACAAACAATACTTAATTCTTGGCACTAGTTCAGTGCTTTACATCTGCGCCATTTTATACAGGCATTAACCATCAATCAATACTCAACACCTCTGATAGGTAGGCAAGTATTCCTATTTTATACATGGAGAAACAGATACAGAGAGGTATGTAGTTTGTCCTCTGCAATACAGTGAGACATTAGAACTCAGGAATTCCATATTCTGATCCACATGGTTTTAGATTTTTGCAGGTTCTTCATTATCTCCTCTCTTGACCAGAAAATGATTCAAAGCAGAGACTATACCTCATCTGATGGGAATTGTAAATATCTGATATTTTTGTTTCCTGAACTTTTTAAAGGGCTTCTGGCAGTGACTATATTGAGCCATAATTGGTCTGTTTCCTCTCCCTTCTTATACAAAATAAGTGAGTGATATGAATCTCAGCACAACAACCCCAGAGTTCTCAGGAACAGCCCAGCGTGTCTGGGAACTGTTCCAAGTCTCACATATCAAAACACCAAACCATTATTCAGACATATCAGGGACAGAAAGCACCTATTAGAGATCTCAGAGACATTGCAGGACTGTTCCCTATAGCACATTTTCTAGAATTTTGCCCAATCTAGTTCTAAAGGAGAGTAATTCCTCAGCCTAATAGGGCTCACTAAAAGGGAAAAAAATAACCCGAAGAACAAGAAAAAAAACCTCTCTTTCATCTCTTTGCTTCCTATTACATCCTCTGTCCCCCTTGATAAGTTCTCCCCCATTCTGTCTCCGCTTAGCCACCACTACACACAGAAGTGATGGATTTTTGCCTGTGGGCAGGTGTCCTGGAGCTTTACCTTGTGCTAAATTGCTAGTGAAGATAAGCCGTTAGCCTATCCCTAGACATGCCCTTATATCTAGCTGGAGAATGTGTCTTCTTTGTTTGGTTAATCTACCTGGTTTTCATATGCTCCCTTACTGCATTCTGAGTCATGCTACTGCAGCCAGGATTAATCCCAGTATGGAACACCCCTGCCTTTTAGGCAGGCAGAAGAAATTGTAAGTATTTTTAGGGATGGCCAAACTAGTTGGAAAAAGTGGACTGCATCCAATTCTTACTCACACATGACCCATTTAACAGAACAATTGTTCAACTGTTGGTTTTGTTTTTAGCATTGCACATCTCTGTGCTTCCTTCTAAAGTTTTGCAAGAAACTTTATTCCAGCCAGATTTCCAGAATGATCAGAAAAGCTGGCAGAAGCCTTGAAGAAGCATCAGAACTTCTGAGTTTCACCCATTACAACAATTTTCTCACTGTATAGTACCTAATGTTTTCCATTTCCTCCTCCTTTTCTGCCAGTTTTCTTTCAAACTCTGCTTTAATCTGAGAAATTTCAAGTTGAAAACGAAGGCTTTTGCTTTCTTCATGCTCCAGGGCTCCCTGAAATAAAATGCACACAACTGAACAAGCCTCTTAGGCCAGAGGTCCTTAGACTTTTTCAAAGTATGAATCGCAACATTGAGATTGACCTTGGACACCTCCTTCTCATTCCTGACTGTCTCCTCCCTCACCCATCACCATCTACCTGTGGCAACTACAGTTGCTTCTGGAGAAAAGTAACCTGGCTTTCCTAATGTGTTTACCTGTCTTTTAATGCAATTTGACAGCTGGGAACATGAGTAGTCACCTTTTCAGACTACACGTGGTCAAACAGAACACAGTTTGACAACTGATGTCTTAGGCCTTGTCTACACAGTTTTTGTACCAATACAAAAACGGTATGTAGAAAAGCTTTACACAGTAATGGTAAAAGGACTCCATCCTGCTCCCACTGAAGTGAGTGGCAAAACTCCCAAAGACTTCAGTGGGAGCAGAACTCAGCCACAGGATTGTTTGCAAAACCTCTCTAAATCTGTTTTTTTCCCCCACCGCCCCATCAGCCTTCCAGCAATAGGTACATGTGTTTGCCGAAATTAACTATCTGCATTCACGTGATCATCAATTAAAGACATCTATCCTGTACTCCTTGCCAAATCTTGTTCTAGAAGCATACATGGCTCCTATTGATGGCAGTGGGATTTGTGTATGTGAATCTATAACCCAGGGGTAGGCAACCTATGGCACGCGTGCCGACTTCAGCACGCGAGCTGATTTTCAGTGGCATTCACACTACCCGGATCCTGGCCACTGGTCCGGGGCGGCTCTGCATTTTAATTTAATTTTAAATGAAACTTCTTAAACATTTTAAAAACCTTATTTACTTTACATACAATAGTTTAGTTCTAATATTATAGACTTATAGAAAGAGACCTTCTAAAAACGTTAAAATGTATTACTGGCACGCGAAACCTTAAATTAGAGTGAATAAATGAAGACTCGGCACACCACTTCTGAAAGGTTGCCAACCCCTGCTACAACCTGACATCCAAAGGAAGGGAAGGATGAAAAGTATCAGGTTTTCATGACAAAATGTGTAGCTAAAAAGATCTTTGCCTTTTCCATTAAAATAAAGAAAAACCTGTAAGGAAACTATATGGTAACTTCTTATTAAATCCCAGGAACTTTGTTTTTGTTCTCCCCTATAAATTGCGATCAAGAGATTTTACGCAATAGCTTATGGTTAAATACTAAGGCCCCAGACTTGCAGGTCTCACTGAAGCAAAACTCCCATTGAAGTCAGTGGGAGTTCAGACTCATTTCTGACTGAGCCAAAACTTCCTCTGATTTAAGCAGGCTGATTAGCTGGGTAAGGACTGGTTACTTGTGAAGAGAGCAGAGTCACTCACTGATCTACATTTGTCTCGAGAGAGGATATCACAAGAATAATGACATACAAAAGATAAGCAAATTATCCCTTACTTCTGGTCACCATGCACCATCTATATTCATTTTAACACACACACCACACTAATAAGCCACCAATGGCAACAGCACACAAAAGTACTGCACATCAAAACAGCCAGCAACCCAGATTCACAAGAAAAATCCTTATTAAAAAAAAAATCACTCCACAAGTGACTTTTAAATAAGATACATCATCATTTTGGGGATGTGACACAAACTTTACTTGCACTCATTAGCCTGATCTGCTCACAGACTTAGAATTCTGCTGAGCTTTTGCATGGGTGTGGGAAGTATTCCACATAATTCCTGAAAGTCAGGTGTGTCATTATATCCCCAAGAACTGATGTATTCTCTCTAATGAGATAAATATGTACGCAGTACATATAATCACTCTCAGCACCCCAGAGCTATGGAAAAAGATGCTATTTCCTCCGCTCTGATTTTAACACCTGTCTACATGGCCATGAAATCCCTGCCAAGTATAAAACATCCTGTAACAGACCAAAAAAAAGTTACACATCTTTAGTGTATTAACATTTTACAGGTACTTGATTCATTTCATTTTTGCAAGCATTGTTTAGAGGAGGGCAAAGAAGATACTGACACAAAAGTTCAGCACTTGACTTTAATGAAAAATCCCCTGCCACAGGCTATACTAGCCATGATACACTGAGCAACCTAGCCCTGCAGTTCACCAAAACCTCAAGAAATCTACAATCTTTTAAATGAATAATCAAGAGTAGATTTCCACCTGCAATGTAATGAATTTTGTAGTGCTGGTTCACTCTCAAAAATTGAGGTGGGTCCTCCCTGGATGTATGCATGCCTGACGCTGCAGAAATTACTGCAATGATGTTCAGTGATTTTTACCAAACTCCTTTGGGATTTAAAGATTTTCTAAATGGCCTCTTTTCATTTGGGTTTATGGGACTGCTACTCTTGCTTAGCAGACTATCATTGTAGAAAGAAAGAAGGGCACTAATCTCAGTGCAATCCATAGTGAGACATTATTTAGAATAAAACTTCATAAAGTTTAGCTTTTAATTCTCAAAGAGGAAGATAAGAGTTAAGAATTTGCTGAGGAATACAAGATATTTGGCGTACTCAGTAAGGTTTTAAATTGGATGAACAAATCCACTACCCTCGGCAGCTTGCATTTTCAAAAGTGACTGGGAATTTGGAGGCTCCTAGTTGAGCTGTTTTGAAGAGGCCTGATTTTCAGAGGAAGTGTTTCTTGCAGTTTCTGAAAATCAGGCCACTTTACAGGTGTCTCAGTTTGGGCACCCAAAAACTGAAGCTGGCAAAATCATGTCACTTTTGAAAATTTAGGCCAGCAATGTTGGTGTGTAAATACAAAGGAGCAGAGAATGATATCTCCTAATAATAGGCAATAAATGTTTGCTCTTCACTGTGTGAATGAGAAAGCGATGCAGCAACAGACAAACCTCCTTCCCTCCCTCCCTTCCTCTTACCTCAGCTTCTTCCAGGGCTAACTGAACTTCTGACTTTTCTTGTTCAACCTGTTTCTTGATTTTTTCTATCTCATGAAGGCTCTTGTTTCCTTCACTAATCTGATCAGTCAGATCAGAAATCTCCTCTGAAATGACAAGAAGAAGAATTTAGCATTGAAGTCCCAGAAACATCGTATTGTACATACAAGTATAACGTTATGATTTTACCACCAGGCCCAGAGAGGGATTACAAAAATCACCTTCCAAATAACTTGCTAAAGGTTTGTCTATACACACACAGAAGTTGCACTGATTTCACTTAAATCTGTTTAATTAAACCACTGCATCTTTTGTGTGGGGATTCTCCATAACCAGTTTTTAACTGGTTATTGCAGTTTAGCAAACTTGCTAATTTCTGCAAGAGCTCTGTCCATGAAACTTCAGATGTCCCATGCAGCAGTCCATCTACATTCTTCACTCCTACTCCAAGTAGCACCTCTAAAACAGGGGTTCTCAAACTGGGGGTCAGGACCCCTTGGGGGTCACGAGGTTATTACATGGGGGTTGCGAGCTGTCAACCTCCACCCCAACCCTGCTTTGCCTCCAGCATTTATAATGATGTTAAATATGTAAAAAAAGTGTTTTATTTATAAGGGGGGGTCGCACTCAGAGACTTGCTATGTGAAAGGGGTCACCAGTAAAAAAGTTTGAGAGCCACTGCTCTAAACAATGACAGGATATGTTAACTCTCCATGCCCATTCAAGACTTATGATCACTCAAGTGACTGGCAAAAAGGCAGACAGTGATGATTAGGATTATTGTGTAATGTGACCTCCTCTGGGCCTATATGAAGCACTGGTTGGATTTCCTGTGGGTAACAAACACCCAAGAGTTCCTTTATGATTCCATGGTCTTTTGAAATAGGACCTAGTATTTTAAACTTTAACTCTGTTCAATAACTGTTAGATAGATGGTACAGCTCAAAACAAAATTCTAGACGACAAGCCAATAAAGTTGAAGAACTTAGTGCAGTTCCGTTAAAATTTTTCTAATTACGTGGGACTGGACATTTCAAAATACTTGCTAAGGGATTGTGGAAAATGGCTTTTCAGTGGCCTCAGTGAAGCTATTTGTCTCTCATACACTAGTGGAGAAGTGCTCCATGTTACAAAAAGTACCATAACTGGTACCAGTTAGGTCCTTTGTCAGCAGGCTCAGCAGTTGGCCAGCGATGGAAAGGGTTTGATTTCTTCTTTATCCCATGAAGACAGAGCCTGCTGCAGGGTACTATTGGGGTACTTTGGCAGGGGAGTGTAGAAAAGCATGCACTAACTGCCTATATGTTGCTCCTGTTCCTGTGGATAAATGCTGTTAATTCAGCATCTTTCATCAGCACCAAATTTGTTTAAAAACTGGATTTAGAGAAGGAAAATAGAACAGATTTTAGTGATAGAAGGAACAACCACCTCTCACTGCTCCAGTGCAGCAGCGAGACTAATGTTATCCAACTTCTACAGGTCTGTGAAGTTGCCAGTTGGGCAGCACATCTCAAGAAGACCAGGTTCTCTCTTAACTACTGCTGAGCCTGTTATGCATGGCCTACCTTGGAGATTCTTGTTTTCTCTTTTCACTGTCTCCAGATTGTCCAGAGTCTCTTCATAGGCATTCTTCAGTTTAAACAGTTCTGTGCTCAGGTTGCGGGCTTCCTTCTGGGAAGCTTCAAGCTCTGCTTGCGCTTCCTCATACTTCTGTTTCCAGTCACTGATGAGCTTGTCAAAATTGCGCTGCTTCTTGTCCAGGGCTGCCGCTGCCGAATTGGCCCTTTCTAAGTCAATCACGATGTCCTCCAGCTCGTTCTGCAGCCTGTGCTTTGTCTTTTCCAGGGAAGAGCACTTGGCATTGGCTGCCTCAATTGCTTCCTCAGCTTCCTGTAGGCGAGCCGCTAGCTTTTTTCTAACACAGGGAAAAATGGGGCAGAGCAGTAAGACAACCATGAACAGGCCTCAACTGGAGTATTGTGTCCAGTTCTGGGTGCCACATTTCAGGGAAGATGTGGACACATTAGAGAAAGTCCAGAAGCAGGGGCGGCTCTAGGAATTTTGCTGCCCCAAGCAGGGCGGCACGCCGCGGGGGGGCGCTCTGGCAGTCGCCGGTCCCGCGGCTCCGGTGGACCTCCTGCAGACGTGCCTGCGGAGGGTCCGCTGGTCCCGTGGCTCTGGTGGACCTCCCGCAGGCATGCCTGCGGATGCTCCACCGAAGCCGCGGGACCAGCGGACCCTCTGCAGGCATGCTTGCGGGAGATCCACCGGAGCCACCTGCCGCCCTCCTGTGGCACACCGCCCCAAGCACGAGCTTGGTGCGCTGGGGTCTAGAGCCGGCCCTTCCAGAAGAGAGCAACAAACATGATTAAAGGTCTAGAAAACATGACCTATGAGGGAAGATTGAAAAAAATTGGGTCTGTTTAGTCTGGAGAAAGAGAAGATTGAGGGGGGACATGATAACAGTTTTCAAGTACATAAAAGGTTGTTACAGGAGAAGGCAGAAAAAATTGTTCTTCTTAACCTCTGAGGATAGGACAAGAAGCAATGGGCTTAAATTGACGCAAGGGAGGTTTAGGTTGGACATTAGGAAAATCTTCCCAATTGTCAGGGTGGTTAAGCACTGGAATAAATTGCCCAGGGAGGTTGTGGAATCTCCACCATTGGGGATTTTTAAGAGCAGGTTAGACAAACACTTGTCAGGGATGGTCTATATCAGAGGTGGGCAAACTATGGCCCGCAGGCCACATCCGGCCTGCGGAACCCTCCTGCCCGGCTCCTGGCCCGGAAGGCTAGCCTCTGGCCCCTCCCCCGCTGTTCCCCGTCCGCCACAGCCTCAGTTCATTGCGCCGCTGGCGCAATGCTCTGGACAGTGGGGCTGCGAACTCCTGAAGTAATGCAGCTGCTGAGCCTGGCCTGACCCAATGCTCTGTGCTGTGCAGTGCATGGCTGGCTCCATCCGGGCGACGTGGCTCCCTGTCCTGGTGCAGCCGCGCCACCAGCCACCGGTGCTCCAGGCAGCATGGTAAGGGAGCAGGTAATGATGGAGGGGGGTTGGGTAGAGGGCAGGGACGTGTTCAGGGGCTGGGGATGTGGATAGGGGTGGGGGTGGTCAGAGGGCAGGGAACAGGGGTGTTGAATGGGGGAGGGGGTTCCGGAGGCAGTCAGGGAGAAGGGATGGTCGGATGGGGCAGGGGTCCTGGCGGGGGGGAGTCAGGAAGGCGAGGGGGAGTTGGATGGGGCAGCAGGGGGCAGTCATGGGCAATGCAGCCCTCAGGCCAAAAAGTTTGTCCACCCCTGGTCTAGATAATACTTAGTCCTGCCATGACTGCAGGGGACTGGACTAGATGACCTCTCAAGGTGCCTTCCAGTCCTATGATTCTATGAATAGCTCTCAAGCAAGTTATCAAGTAAGTGTCGATCCCGACTAATGGCACTAATGATTGTTCTCTTTCTTAACCCTTTGGAGATGGCAAACACAACACAGACAGAGCATACATTCAGATGACAGTGTGGAAACTACTAGCACTGTAATTCTCTTACTTTGCATATTTCAGGGTGGTTAAAATGCTATGGAGTGTAGTTCTCCCAGTGGAGTACAGGAAGAAGGCAATGCTAATAGAAACCACTTACTTGGCTTCTTCTAACTCCTCAGTTCTTTGAATGGCATCAGTTTCATATTTAGTCCTCCACTGTGCCACTTCTGCATTTCCCTTGGACAGAGCCCGCTGCAGCTCTGCCTTGGCTTCTTGCTCCTCTTCAAACTGCTCCCGCAGAAGATCGCAGTCATGCCTGGCAGCTTGCAGTGCATGAGCAAGGGCATTCTTGGACTGCAGGATTAAAGGTTACGTCATTAAAGTCAAGGATGGCAAACCAGTCTGGGACACAAGAAGTCCCAACCAACAGGTCCCCAACAATCCAAACTGAGCCTTTCTAGGTTACAAAAACTTCAGTTCCTTTTCCTCTTTATCTCCGAGTGTCTGGCCACAGCTGAGGGGAGGGGAAGAGTACAAGAAGGGACATTCTCATGGTATTTCTGGTCCAAATGGAAGTAAGAAACAACCTAAATGCCACGAGAAAGCCTGTTCCCTGCAACATGTCCAGCCCAGCATTGAGATCAAAGATGTTCTAATTAATTCACATAAGCATCCAAATGAAAATTCTAGTATTTATGGTACACTTTTTACTGCTTGGAGCCCCTGTTAGAATGATTCTTTCTAGAAAGAGAGAGAGAGAGAGAGAATAACTGATTTTTCTTCCTCACCTCTCTGACTTGTCCTGTTCAGATGCAGAAAGTCCTATTAGTACTGGCATCAGAATGTTCAGGCTTAAATGTCTGATTTTAGTTTTCCTCCATGTTAAAAGTAAACAAATCCATTCCCATTCATCTCAATCAGCAAGCATTCCAGCCATCTCACCTTTTTTTATTACAGCTAAGTAAAATGTATTATTGTCCAAAGCCTACACATAAGCAAAAGGGGTGAAAAAGCCAAAGCATTACCTTGGTTTCCTCTTCCAGCAGTCTTCTAAGTTCTTCAATCTGCTGAGTGAATGACGTCTTCCCTCTGGAAAGCTGACTTATCAGTGACTCTTTCTCTTCTAGCTGTCTTGCAAATTCACCTGCCAAGGGATTTTAACCAAGCAAGATTGGAACATGTGCTGCTTGCTATCCCACTGGGCCAAATTCAAGGTTTAGTTACACCTGCCCAACCCTCCTAGTGAATATGGCTGATCTCTTGTTAAGGAAAGCATCTGAGTCTGCCTTCTCAGATATATGCAATGGTCAAACCCAACAGAAGGTTTCTTTTAGTTTATTTACACATGGCATGTACAGTGGTGCATTCATTTTAGTTGGACTCTTGCATCATTCATTGAAGTAGACATACACTAGCGTCCATGTGTAATTACTGTTTTTTTCCTTCATACTTTTTATTACTGTACACTGCACTTCTATAGACCTTTTCCCCAAATTGCAAAGCACTTTAGAAACATCAACCTCACGACTCCCATTAGGCAGGTCAGGAGAATACATGGGAACACTTTAGCCACCATGTGAATACAGCCAGTGCAGAGGTTGTATGCAGCAGCCATTTAACAGTTCACAGCAATGCTGCGCACTAGTTTAGGACAGGAAATGAAAAACATAATGCCCAAGTGAAAATACATGGGAATTTTGGTTAACAAAACAGTGATCAGAGTTGGAATTTGGTCAAGATTCAGAGATTAACACTCTTACTCTTGCAAAAAGTGGCATAGGATCTTGAATGATCACTCAGACGACACTGGTTTCACGTCTCATTGAAAGAAAGCCTGTCCAGAAGCACAATGCCCTAACACCGTGCTGGGGCCTAGCACACTCACAAACATTAATGCCGCCTACTGTATTACCACCACTATTGCCTGCAGCACCTAGGTTAGGTGTTTCTTGTTCAGGGTCTTCACAGCTGAACCTTGCTCAGCATTGCCCTGTTTAGCTGAGGTGATATGATGGCAGCACAGCTCAAGGGTAGCCTGAGGGAAAGCTTATTCTTTTAGAAAAAGCCAGGTGTATTTGAGTGAGCTTCTACTTGCACGCATGGGTGTCACTAATAAATGATACCTGTAAAAGGCACGGGGGATGCTCTTTGATTAAAAAAGATCTATCTGGACATGTTTATAACCTGGATGAAGGGAAGTGAGGCAAGGCTCACCTGCGGTACCACACAGATAGTATCTAACTAGGTGTTTACTCTCCACCCAGCCACCTGCATGCAACAGAATTCCAATTCCCGGCAGGGTCTAGCACATTCCTGCAATGAACTCAAAGAAGCTCGCTGATGCTGCATATACCTACCATTCTCAGTTTGCAGCTTTCCTTTTTGGGTGGTGAGGTCATTCATTAAGCGAGTCATTTCATCCAGTTTAGTCTTTGTCTCATTGAGGTTGTCTTCATATGTGCGACAAAGTTTTTCTGCATTCGACTAATGGAATTGAGAGAAAAGATACACAAAGCTGCAAACTTCCCAGCCCAGGTACATTACCATCTGGTTTACCCTATAACACAAGGATTCAAAATAAAAACACTAATGATATTTTCACCCCAGACAAGTAGAATTTTGGAAGGCAGAAGTTAAAATCTTCTGTTCAATGAGCTTTGGAGTGAGAAGACTTGCATTGTATTTTGTTATTATTATACGCATAAGCAAGGAGTTTACTTAATACGATTTTTATGGTGTTTGCCATTTTATACATTCTGCCTCCTGTTTTCTTGCCTGAGTAAAACTTGAATAATGACTTTAGGATTTGGCTCAGGTTTTAAGGTGACCCAGAAGAAATGATCCCCCAGAGATTTTTTTTAAAATGTAACTCTTAAAAATAAAATGAGTGCAAGGTGGTGATGCAAAAGGACAGAAAAATAGTTATTTTCTTTAATGATAGCCTTGGATTCTGAATGGAAACAATGTGGTAGAAAGCTCCTGCAATGATTTCAAAAGGTATCATATGCACAAGCGTAAGTTTCTTCAAACTTCTTCTGAATTGCTGGATGGGATTAACCACCCAGAAGACTACACCCACAATTTATCTACCCAAAGTAACAGTACAGGCAGTGGCTGTGTAAGCTACCCCCTCTCCACACCTCCCTGCTGATCTGACTCAAACCAGTGATCCAGAGAGACTTCTTTGTGAGGAGGAGGAATAGTTCAGTCTCCATCACCCCCCAGCACTTAGGTGCTCTTCAGGGAATGCTAAGAGGGACATTATCACAGAAGTACTTTCTGAGATAAGGGCCTATGACTGGTAAGGACTGAGCTGCAGGACCAAACTCATTTCAAATAAGCCACCCAATATCCATCAGAAGGTCGTCACCAGCCTGGGATGGAGTGAAACAAATGACCTAGATGTGAAAGCCTCCAGACCCTTTCTGTTGCTCTCCTGAATCATCCAACCCTCCTCTGCTTCTCTGGAAACTTTACAACAAGCCCCTGTTTGTATGTTTGTGTACAAAGTCTCGGAAACCCTACTTTTCCCTTGACCATCTGCTCCATGTTGGATGACAGGTCGTCCACCTCCAGCTTCAGCTCACTCTTCTCTTTCTCTAGTTTCTGCTTGACACGCTGCAGGTTGTCCACTTGCTCCCCCAGCTCCGCCATGCTGTCTGCGTGCTTCTTCCTCAGGGTGGCAGCTGTTGCCTCATAGTGCAGCGTGGCCTCCTCGAGGTCCCGCCGCAGCTTCAGGAACTCGGCCTCCCGCTTCTTGTTCATCTCCAGCTGCGCTGCAGTGGCTCCTCCAGCCTCCTCCAGCCGCTCACTCAACTCCTCCAGCTCTCGAGCCAGATCCGATCTCTGCTTTTCCACCTTGGCTCGGGCAGCTCTTTCTGCTTCCAGCTCCTCTTCTAGCTCCTCTATACGAGCCTATGAGGCAAAGACACACATGCACGTAACACCCTTCACCTCCATAGCAATTGCCAGAGAAGCTCAAAGCACTTCATAACAGCTCCATGTCATACATACTGCAATTTAGAAATGGCGAAACCAAGCCACAGCAGTGAAGTACCTTCCCCAGTGACAAACAAGTCAGTGTTGGAGCTGGAATAGGACCTATGCATCATATCGCCTACTAAAACCAC
Organism: Mauremys mutica; assembly: GCF_020497125.1. Taxonomy (NCBI): domain Eukaryota; kingdom Metazoa; phylum Chordata; order Testudines; family Geoemydidae; genus Mauremys; species Mauremys mutica. Next base: position 170,043,283 of record NC_059072.1, read on the forward strand.
TCAGTGCTTTCTCTACAAGCTTGAGTCCAAAGTCTGCAGATCAGGAATATAAGCAAAGCAATTTATTTGGAAGTGGGACAGAGGAGTATCTCCTCCTCTCCCAATTACTGTTCAAGAAAACTGTAAGAGGCTCTTTCCCGTTATTGTAATAGCCATTGCGTAGCAAGTACTCTTCAACCTCTGCCTGGGATGTGAGAGACTGAGGAGTGCCTGGGTAATGAGCAGGCCTCAAGACTTCTTTCTTCAACTTCCTCTCTCACCTCTGAACTGGGACCATCAGAGCTGTTCAGTCACAAATTTTGCCCTGGGAAGGAGCCAATGCATAATTAGTGCAGCATCCTGCACACTCCTGAGAAGCACAGGAAACTACCTTGACAGATACAGAACACAGGAGAGTAATGGAGCTTCCATGGATCAGCAGCCTTTATTCTGGAATGGATTCTGGGTTTTATGTCTTAATGATCATTAGTGACAAACTCTAGCTATATCACATATCACAGCAGTTTGTATCTTTCCTTTCCTTTAACACACAGGGCTGTGACAGCATGTAGCTCAAGATCTGTGAGCCAGATTCACAATTTAATTCTTCAGTTTGCCCAAGTGGAATCCAGGCTTTGAGCCTTCTGGCACCTAATTTCCTTCTTTATGTTCTCCTGCACCCACTCTCATGTAGATTTCCTTCTCAGTCTCCCTCCTTATTGCCTTTCCTGAACTCCCATGGCATTAGTTAACCCAGGGTCCCTCTAGTTAAGCCTGGGCTTCTCTGTCCCCTGTGCTTGAAGGTGGCCTCCCAAAATTGGTTCTTCTTTGTCAAACTAGCCTCAGGCTCCCTAGGCTTGGGGATGGTCTCCTATGTATAAGTTCTTCTCAGATGGCTCAGCCTCCTTTATTACGGTCCATGCTTCAGAGTAGTCTGCCACAGCATTTGTGCTTCAGGCCGACCAGCTCACCTTCTTCCTTCTCTGTGCCATGTATCCAGGGCAGAAACATATGAGAGCACACCACTTCCTCTCTCCTTCCCTCACTCTCCATGCTTCTCTATCCCCTGCCAGAGTTCATTCCTGACACAGAAGAAGTGAAGACAAAAAAATTACCTGCAGCTCCTTGATCTTCTTCTGGAGTTGCATCACTATGGTTTGTTCATCCTCAAGCTTGGAGTTCAGCTGACTTATTTCAAATTCTTTCCTGTCAAAGAAAATAAAGTTCTGCAGTAATAGATTTACCCTACCAGCTGAAGCAAAGATTTTCTAAAGCAAATTTTTATAGTCCCCTTATAAAGACCTGGGAATAAAAGTGCCGACTCAGAGCTGAAATGGGAAGAATGCTGCTGTTATAATATCACTACAACTCACCACCACTGGGTTTGGAAAAAATATAGTCTTCTGTCAGAACAGTATTGTCCAAGCTAAGATGATACACTCATATGTTGTGCTACTATATGTAAAGCGTCCTTACCTTGTACAATATCAGTGCTGGCTGGACTTCTGATATTATGAATAGCTATAGGTGAGAACTTCTTATCTCTGTTATTTGTAAAAGGTCACATGGAAATAAAATTGCTTTTCAAACTCAGTGGATAAGTACATTTAACAGAGCTGACGTCCTACAACTGTACTGTTAGCAGGTTAGATGAGGCAGACACCTTTTTTAGACTTCTGTAAGTCCTTCTCTCTGGTCAGCTAAAACGCTCACAAATATTCATTTTATGCATATGAAGATGGGGATCAATCAAATCTCATGCTTCAGGGTACAAACTGCAGGCACCAGGAAGGAATTCTCTTATCCCTATTCAGCACTGCACAATATTCTTGGGTCACTTTCCTCTGAAATGGCATTCAGTGTCTGCCACTGTAGCAGGCAGGATTCTGGGGTTAATGGGTCTGAAATGGCAAGTCCCAGGTTCCTATATTATTCTGTACAATACAAACAGTATCTTACTTCTTTAACTTTTCATCCGACTGCAGCTTATCATTTTCTAAATCCATGAGACTCTCCTGGGTCAGCTTCAAATCCCCTTCCAGTTTGCGTTTGACCCTTTCCAGGTCCATCCTTATTTTCTTCTCTTGTTCTAGTGAGCCCTCAAGCTATGGGAATGAGAAGCCAGTCATTAAATATAAGGTCCAGTTTTTGCTACATCCTAATGAACACTGAAGCAGAAGAGTTAAAGTACCAGTGTCCTGTTTTCCATTTTTTCTTTCTAGCTGACATCAGCCCATGTCAAGAACACAAACTGGGATTAATATGATGTAAGGGCCACTCCATACTTCCTGTTTGTGCAGGCATTACCGCCCTCTCTCTCCAAGACAGCTGATTGACTACAGGTCAATTACACTGCAAATACAAACCAAATGGATTTCCTCTTGTTACTGTTGTGTAACCCACACATCTCCTAGGTGTGGTGTTCTGTCCCATCTAGTGGCACCGAGACCACTTAGAGAGAGAAAAAGGAATTAATCAATTGGCTTTTAGCTCATGTGGTAGAGGCTCATGCAGTAAGCTCCAGAGGTCCCAGGTTCAATACTGCCTGCCCACGACTAGGGTCTGTCGGAGTTACAAGTGGGGGTCGCCCAGGATTTCAACTAGGAAGTCCTCTAAAGCTTGGGATGCACTGCCTCAGCTAGGAGAAGTATGTAACCCACATGCCTTCTGAGTGTGGTGTTCTGTCCCATCTAGTGGCACTGAGACCACTTAGAAAGAGAGAGAGAGTTTAATGAGTCTGCTCTACAGCTTTAGCTAACAGTCAGTTGGGTTTTAGCTCATGCTGTAGAGACTCATGCACTAAGCTCCAGAGGTCCCAGGTTCAATCCTGCTCACCGACGACCACAGTCTGTCGGCGTTACAGTTGCACGTTAAAAAAAGTCAACTGTAGAGGAAAATAATAGTACCATTTTTGTTATACACCCTTCCCCTTGTGGTTGGCACTTCTACATCTAGCTCATTTACAAAAAAAAACCCAGAAAATGTTCCCCAGCTTCCCAAAAGCCATAAGCAATGGAGAAATAAGTATTATGAAAATGGAGAAGGACAAACTCACATCATCTACTTGCTGTTCTAGTTTCAGTTTAATTTTGCTCAGTGTGTTGACCTTGTCTTCCTCTGCCTGTAGGTCATCCAGTGCTTGCTGGTGAGCTTCCTGCAAAGATTTCTTCTCTTTAGTAAGTTTGCTTATGGTCTCATCCAGAGATGCCATTTCTTCTGTCAGATTTTTGACCTGTGTGGTAGAAGAAATGCAATAGCGGTGACAGATGTGCTTGTAAGTAATTTCAGCAGAGGATTATTGTAACCTTGCCTAAGGGAACTGCCTAGACCGTACTCGTATTGGAAAATTAAAGAGTAGTTTATACTAAATCAGTTGGAGATGGATATTTTGTAAAAGCAGTTAACCTGGCTATTAGGATGATACAGTGAAGGGGGAGTTCATTTTAATTTTGACTTCTCAGCTATTAGAATTAGTGCCAATTCTTGCAGTGGCTTTGTTATGAGGACATCTGCTTTCCAACTCCACCAATTTTTTTTCAGCATCACTGTAACTGGGGCAGGTTCTAGTTTTTTGTTCTCTCTGGGGAAAAAAGAGAGGAAAAGTTTTGACTGTGCAAGAGGAAGAGTTTAAAGAACTCTGGGTTAGTAACAACCTGGTTATTTACTAGGGTAAAACCAGACATCATTCTTAGGTTTAGTAGCAGCAGACCTCACTTGGGAAACTGGAGATCCAGGCTCAACCTCTACTGTGTATATAATCTGATCTTGCAGGATGGCCTTTACTATATACGCCTATCAATTAGCAGAACTCCAATATCTCCTCCATAAAGTAGCCCACCCTATGTATAAATCCTCTGTGGAGATGTATGGCCAAGTTCTAATGTTACCTTATTTTCAGTAGCATGTTTTTCTTTCTCTACTTTTGCCAATGTTATTTCAAGGTCATCAATGTCTTTCTTCAATTCAGAGCACTCATCTTCCAGTTTTCTCTTCTTGGAGGTCAGCTCAGAGTTCATCTCCTCTTCATCCTCCACCCGCTCTGTCAGTTCTTTGACTTTTGCCTCCATCTGGATCTTGGATTTAATCAGCAAGTCGCATCGTTCTTCTGCATCTGCTAGTGTGTCTTGCTCCTGGCATAACACAGAGAAGATGACAACAATGGCTGGGAATTACCAACTTAATTCTTTTGCATTTATTCCTCACTCATTTATTTCTCATGGAGCCCAGACGAATATACGTTAGTACAGCAGATCATCAGAGTGCACCGAATGAGCTTTTTGAATGCTAACTCTGGGTCTACTCCTTCTCTCATTTGATGTCAAAGACAAAACTCCTGATATATTCAGTGGAAGCAGGATGGAGCCTTTAACGTTGGGCATGCCCACTCATGCATGCAATTTGATGAAATATAATTCACAATATTAATTTGAACATTAATATTTCCTTGAACACCAGAATTTTTGCATTGGCAAACCATCATCTTGTGCTCTCAAACATGAGAATTTATATCCATTGTAGATTTAACCTAATTTCCTAGCCAAAGCAGCTGCATAATTTAAAACTGCTTGTGTAAATACCTAAAAGCAAGTCTCTTTTGACTGCTTGGTTTGCAAGATGTCATGTCTGAAAGAACATTAAATAAAACATGAACCAAAAATAGCTTTGCCCACTCACTGCCTGCAGCTGAAGGAGCAAGTCATTCTTCTCCTGAACCAGAGAGACTTGTTTTTCTTCCAGCTCCTTCCTCCTGGCTTCAGATTTTTCCAAGGCCTCCTTCAGCTTCAAGAATTCCTCCTTCATATTGGCCATTTCCTTTTCAGTTTCTGCAGACTTCAGAAGGGGCTTGATCTTGAAGAAAAGCTTCATCCAGGGCCAGTTCTTCACAGCCATGAAAGCGCGAATGTTCCACTGGATCACAAGAAGGGCATCCCTGGTTTATAAAAAAAAAAAAAACACACAAAGTAAACCCAGCCTGAGTTGAGGGAGATATATACATTCTTTGAGCCTGTCCTCAGATCAATTGTCCTTTTGTGCTCTGAACAGCATTAGGAACTTGTGCTGACACAGGCAAGACATTTGCTTATGGCTGGACTGCCAGAGACACTGAGCATCTACAACTGACTGGTTTTAGTTGAAATTGTGGGTGATCAATATGGAACTACTACAGTTGTAAATATGTATTAAAATTACTCTATGTAATCCTTCATTTATGTCCAGCTACAGACTTAGGTGCTACTAGAAGGGCCTTATTTAGTCATCAAGTGAGACAGGAGTGGTTTCATCCCCAAGACTGAAGGGAATAACCCAAGATTGCCTGTACCTTCGCTCCACTATTTTTTGGAACTCAATACGCATCAGTTTGCCTCGTGCTCTTGCTTGGATCATTGTTAGGATCTTGGATAGTCTATGATCCCTCATTTCTTCCAGATGGCCCAGGAGACCAGCCTTAAAGAATACCTAAAATATAGGCAGATGTCATTTAGGAACAAGCTCAGAATAATTCCATCTTCATGAAACATGGAGCAATGTAAGTCAATTTTTATTGTAACAGCAGTGTTCAAGGGAAGACTGGTAACAGAAGCAGAGTGATGGTTAGGTAATATAAAAGTCTGTCAGGGGATTGCGTTAAAACATTATAATGACCCAACCACAGTACGCATCATAGTTTGATCTCGCCTATTTCAAATGTGCCAAACTCATGTAATAACTACTAATGCTACTAATCGGTGTTAGACCCTTGGAATGTTTTTAACCTTTTTACTTGGGCACATAAAATAGGAAAAAATCTGTTGGGGTATCATTTTTAATCTCATGAGCCTTTTCAAGCTAGGAAATCAACCACCTATTGCTGAAAATGAGTGCATCTGAACTGGTGCTTGTATCAATTTCATTGCAAGTGTAGACAGGACAGAGTTGTGTTTAGCACCATTTCACAAACTGTAGTCAAGACTTGCTCTGTGCAAATAAGACAGATGAAATAGTGATGATCATGGTTTGGTCCTGTCTACACTGGCAGTTAAAGTGTTAGCAGCATTGGTTCAGCTACACCTGTTGGTAGCATTATTTCTGTAGGAAACAATATGCAGTGCTTGAGCTCGTGGCTTATAAAGCAGAACTCCTCTGTTTCATTTTTTGTATTGTTATCTTAACATTAGAATTAATTGTGCTGCTAGGTCTCTTGTTTTAATCTCACTCAGGTTCTAGTAACCATAATCACTCACAGCTGTGTGGTGATTTACATGCGAAGAGCTATCTAATTCCTGGATAACAAGTGTCCCCACAATACCACCACAGACCAATTGCACTACGCCATCTATCTTACATTGAATATATGCTGCCATTAGAAAGCACGTTTAAAATGGTTGCATCAATATATAGACTACTTCCTGATGGAAACATCAATATTTATGACAGAAACTTACAGCTGGGTTTTTCTCTGTTTTCAAATGTGGGCTTTGGTATGGTCATATCTTTATATAAAACATTAACTTCAGCAACATTTACATCTAGATCTGAATGCTGCAGCTTTGAAATCTCTGCTTTCAAAAAGGAATCACATGCTCTTTTCTTGTTACCTTTGTGTGTCCAAAACGATACTGGGTTTGGTCAATATCTAAAGAACCCAGCAGTTTTTCAGAAGCTTTTCTGCTATCCACAAACTTATCTTCTGGAATGGCAGCTGGATTCAGAATACGGTACCTGTTAACAACAGCAAAAGAATGAGTAAAGGGGGCTAGGATGCTGGGTCAGATTCTGCTCTCATTAAACTGTAATGAATGTGGAATAACCTCAGCAATGCCAGTGGAACTACTTCAGATTTAAACTGAGAGTAGAATATTGCCCTCCAATTCCAGGCATTTTGAACTGAAAATTAACTTGAGTAAAACAAAGAGGGGAAAAAGTATCCTGGCTCATTTTTATGCAGAAAGCTACAATGATTCTGACTGGAACTGGATCATGAGAAGAAACGTGACCTGTGTCTGGGGCTAGTCTCTGTGTTACCTTTGTTTAAAGTCAGCATAAAGCACTCTGTTTGGAAATCCCTTGCGGCAAATACGGATTCCTTCCAGGACACCATTACAGCGAAGCTGGTGGAGGACAAGGTAAGCATCCATTGCACCTTAAAAACATTCAAGAACTTAATTAAATGAGATCATTCCATGAGGATTAAACCTTCATTTTGCTCAGTAGGTGAGAAGAGTTGGGAGTAATGCCTCCAAACAACAGCTTGCATTGGAGGAGAACAATCAAATTGCTTTTAAGTGTGGACTGATGACTTAGAAATGGATTCTGGGATAAAAATACAGTAACTCCTCACTTACTGAATAATGCGACTTTAAGCGAAACAACATTAAACAAATCCAATTTCCCCATAAGAATTAATATAAATGAGGGGGTTAGGTTCCAGGAAAATTTTTTTTTCACCAGACAAAAGACTATAAAGACACACACACACACACACACACAATATAAGTTTTAAACAAACAATTTAATACTGGTACACAGCGATGATGATTATGAAGCTTGGTTGAGGTGGAGGAGTCAAAGGGTGGGATATTTCCCTTGCTGCTAAATGATGAACTAGCAATTGGCTGAGCCCTCAAGGGTTAACTTTCTCATTCTACAAGGCTGCAGGAATGGAGGGAGATATGACATTTCCCCTTTAAGTACACTGCCTTGTTAATTAGATCAGCTTGCTGCAAGCTCCCTCCGTCCTGAGCCCTGGTGTGTCACCCCCGCTCTATCAAAGATGGGGTAAGCAGGGTGCAGGAGCAGGGGGGAGGGGGACACCCTGATATTAGCCCCCCTCTTCCTTCCCTCCCTGCCGCACATCAAGCAGGAGTCTCGGGGAGCAGCTCCAAGGCAGAGGGCAGGAGCAGCACATGGCAGTGGGGGAGGGACAGCTGAACTGCAGGCAGCTGCTGCACAGGGTACTTAGAGGAGCAGGGAGCTGATAGGGGGATTGCCAGTCCACCCTGGTTCCAAGCCCCCACCAGCTAGCGCCAACAGGCTGCTCTTCCTGCAAGCAGTGGACAAAGCAGGCAGCTGCCAAACAACGACGTTAGAAAGAAGCATTGCACAACTTTAAACGAGCATGTTCCCTAATTGATCAGCAACGTTAACAACAAAACAAAGTTAACCGGGATGACTTTAAGTGAGGAGTTACTGTAACAGGATTAAAATGCAGATAGAATAACAGATTGCTGGATTTTTCCATACCTGGAGTTTTAGTTTCATTGGGGATAATACAGCGCACAAAGTGAGGAGCTGTAGATCTCAGGTTAGTCATCAGTTTATTTAAATTTTCCTAAAAAGGGTAAAATAAAAAAACAAAATTAGCTAAATCATTAGAAACCTACTATTGTACTAAGTGTATATGTGAGCAGCAATGCTATAAAATATACATTGTCTAATAAGCAGAAAATAAGGCAGATTTACAGGTGGATATTAGCCCCATCCTACAGATTATTCAGAGTGAATACTCTGCATATGTCAGTGCAATATATGACTTCATAATGACTGTGTTGGGGGAGATTCTTGAAGACACTATGGGCATTTAGGTGCCCACCTAAAGAGAGCTTCGCTGCAGGGGGATGAGTCCGAGGGACTATAACAATTAGAAATTCACCAAGTTGCCAAGGAAGGTAATTAACAAAATAAAGAAAAGCCAATAACACCTCACCAACATAGTCTAAACTTAAGCTATGTTAAAAAGACACAAGAATAAAAAATTGCAGACAGAAGTCCAGCAGCAGGATTTGGGCTACCCAGTTTATTGCACTGAGCGCAACAAATAGGATTACCTGCCTCATGGGAAGGTGTTGTGCTGTGCAAGCAACCCATGGCCCTCAGAGACAGAGTATGGGCTCTGGAGACCAGAGTGGCTGAACTGGAGGAGCTAAAGAAGACAGAGGTACATGAGGAGACTTTCAGGGACATAGAGCAGTCCCACCTCCTGTCCAACAGCTCTTGTGCTGCTAAGGAGGATGAAAGTCTCAGGACAGAAACCAGCAAGCTGGAGTAGAGGAGAAGGGTCCCATAGTTGGGACCCATCTTCTAGATAATGTCCTGATATTCTCTCGCACTCAGGAGATATCCCTCTGGAGGCAGGGGCCCCCATTACTAGGAAGAGACAGACAATACTACTGGAGGATATTAGAAATGTAGATAGCTGGGTTTGTGATGAGTGGGAGAACCACATGGTGAATTGCCTGCTAGGTGCAAAGGTAGTGGATCTCACAAAACATACAGACAGACTTATGTGCAGTGTTGGGGAGGAGCCAGTCATTGTGGTAGATGTATGTACCAATGACATAGGGAAAGGTAGGAGAGAGGTCCTGGAGGCCAAATTTAGTCCACTAGGTGTAAAATTAAAGTCTAGGACCTCCATTATAGCATTCTCTGAAATGTTTCCAGTTCCATGGGCCAGGCCAGAAAGACAGGCAGAATTGCAGGGTTTCAATGCATGGATGATACTATGGAGTAGGGAGGAGAAATTTAAGTGTACTAGAAATTGAGGAACCTTTTGGAGAAGGAGTGGACTACACAGGAGGGAATGGGCTCCACCTAAACCAAAATGGAAACAGACTGCTGGCACACACAGTTAAAAAGCTTGTAGGGCATTTTTTAACTAAAGGCTGGGGGAAGACCAACAGAGGTGGAGGAGCACATGGTTTGGGCAGAGACATCCATTAGGGATGAATTTATTAAAGGGGGAACTCTATATCCTAGTAAAGAGAATAGCAAAGAAGTTGATGTAATACAGCTAGGAGATAGTCAAATGAACAGGCAAATGAAATAGAGTCTCAATTAAATACAATACATGAAGGCAAACAACTGAATATTGACAAAATGTACAAGTGCTTATATACAAATGCTAGAAGTCTGAATACTAAGATGGGTGAACTAGAGTGCTTGGCGTTAATGAGGATATTAGTATAAGAGGCATCACAAAAACTTGGTGGAATGAAGATAATCAATGGATAATCAATCACACAGTTATACCAGAGTATAAAACACATCGGAATAACAGTAGGAGTGGGTAGTGCTAATGGGGGAGTAGCCTGAGATGTTAAAGGAAGCATGGAGTCAAATCAGGTAAAAATCTTACATGAAACAATACTGTATAGAACTCTATGGACAGAAATTCCATGCTTGATTAAACAGAGTATAACAGTAGGAATATACTACCAACTACCTGAGAAGGATGATGACAGTGATTGTGAAATGTTAAGGGAGGCTAGAGAAGCTACAAAGGCAGAAAGAATGGGTGATTTAAACTATCCTCATATTGGCTGGGTAAATGTCACCTCAAGATGTGATGCAGAGATAAAATTTCTAGTCACCTTAAATGACTGCTTCTTGGAGCAGCTAGTCCTGGCACCCACAAAGGAAGAGGCAGTCCTTCATTTAGTCTGAAGTCCAGCATGGGATCTGATCCAAGAGGTAACTGTAGCTGAACTGCTTGGTAATAGTGACCATCATGTAATTAAATTTAACATTCTTGTGTGGGGATAAAATCAAACCCTCCCTCACCTACTCTAACATTTAACTTTAAAAAGGAGAATTACACAAGAATGAGGTTGCTTGTTAGATAGAAATTAAAAGGAGTTGTCACAAGGGCCAGTTAAATGCCTGCAAACAGCATGAGGACTATTTAAAAACACTATAACAGAGGCTCAGACTAAGTGTATATCTCAAATCCGAAAAGACAGTAAGAAGATCAAAAGAATGCCATCATGGCTAAACAGCAAAATAAAGGAGGTTGTTAGAGGCAAAAAGGCTTACTTTAACATTTGGAAGTCAAATCCTAATAAGGATAGTAAGAAGATGCACAAACATTGGCAGAGTATATATAAAAGTATAATAAGGCGGGCCAAGAAAGAAATTGAGAAGCAAATTGCTAAAGATGCAAAAACTACCAGTAAGAATTCATTTAAGTACATCAGAAACAAGAGCCTGCCAAACAGGCAGTGGGGCCACTAGACAACAAAGTTGTTAAAGATACACTTAAGGAAGACAAAGCCATTGCAGTGAAGCTAAGTGAATTCTTTGGTGATCCTGGCAATTATAGGCTGGTGAGCCCTACTTCAGTACCAATCAAAGTCGATAGAAATACAGTAAAGAACAGAATTACCAGACACATAGATGAACACAATTTGTTGGGGGAAGAGTTAAGGGAAATCATGCGTCACTAATCTATTAGACATCTTTGAGGAAGACATGTGGATAAGATTGAGCCAATTGATATAGTGTATTTAGATTTTCAGAAAGGCTTTGACAAGGTCCCTCACTAAAGGCTCTTAAGGAAACTAAAAAGTCATAGGATAAGAGGGAAGATCCTCTCATGGATCTGGGCAAATGACACGAAACAAAGGGGAGAAATAAATGGTTAGTTTTCACAAGGGAGAGAGATAAATAGCTGCTTCTCCCAAGAATCTCTACTGGGATCTATGCTGTCCAACATATTCATTAATGATCTAGAAAAGGGAATGAATGATGAAGCAGCAAAGTTTGCAGATGATACAAAATTATTTAAGGTAAGTAAGTCCAAAATTGATTGTGAAGAGTTAGAGGGATCTCACTAAACTAGGTGACTGGGCAACAAAATGGAAGATGAAATTCAACAGTGATAAGTGCTAAGTATCACACACTGGAAAAAATAATCCCAACTATACATATATAATGATGGGTTCTAATGTAGCTTTTATCACTCAAGAAAGGGATCTTGGAGTCACCACGGATAGTTCTCTGAACACTTCAGCTCAATGTGCAGCAGCAGTCAAAAAGGCTAATAAATTGTTAGGAACTAGTCAGAGAGGGATAGACCATAAGACAGAAAATATATTAATGCCACTATATAAATTTGTAATGCACTTACACCTTGAATACTGTGTCTAGTTCTGGATGCCCTTTTCTAAAAAGAATATAGTGGAACTAGAAAAGGTGCAGAGAAGAGCAACAAAGATGATGCAGGGTATGGAACGGCTTCAGGAGAGACTAAAAAGATAAAGGGCTTTTTGGCTTAGAAAAGAGGCAACTAATAGACTATATGACAGAGGTCTATAAAATCATGAATAGTATGGAAAAAGTGCGTAGAGATGTATTATTTACCCTTTCCCACAATCCAAAAACCAGGGGTCACGCAATGAAATTGATTGGAAGCAGGTTTAATACAAACAAGGTGAAGTACTTTTACACACAACATACAATTAACCTGTGGAACTCATTGTCATGGGATGTTGTGATGGCCAAAGCATAACTCAGTTAAAAAAAAGAACTGGATAAATTAATGGAGGAGAGGTTCATTAATGGCTATTAGCCAATATAGTCAGGGATGTAATCCCATGCCTGGGGTAACTCAAAACCTCCGATTGCCAGAAGCCAGGAGGGGAAGATGGGGTGGATCATTCCAACTGCCCTGTTCTGTACATTCCCCGGAAGCTCTGGCGCTGGCCAATGTCAGAAGACAGAATACTAGGCTAGATGGAATATTGGTCTGACCCAATATGGCAGTCCTTATGTTCTTAACTCCAAGAGAAAGTCAATGAAATTGGGCACCTTGCTGCCCCTTTGTGCCTTCTTATTGATCATCAAGTGGCAGTCTGTGGAAATTTGCTTCAGCTATCTTCACACTTCTTTCACCTTTGTTTACACTGGCAAAAATAGGACTCAATTTACCATTGATTTAGCTCTACTGGCAATAGCTCTAAGCAAGATTAGATGACATGATGGGTAAAAACCACTCGAAGCTTGCCTACATTACAGTTTCCTCCATTGTTACCCCTGGTGCAGTTGCTCCAGTGGTGAACAGGTCCTATTTTTGCCAGTGAATATATGGTCTTTCTGTCCACCTTTCACAAATACAAACGTATTTCAGTTTTAGTAGCATGGATGCTTTCAGAAAATGAGTTTTAAGCTCCAATACTCATGTAAAGCAAATTTTACCTCAGATTTCCATGAACATTCTAACCATGGAGCCTGATTATAAGCAGTACACTCATCCAATCAGGGAATAGAAAAAAATATCATGTGCCCATCTCCATTTTCAAATGAGTATGAAACAATAACCATGGAGTAAACAAAAATCAAAAAAAGTTCAAAAATTGTGAATAATCTGTTCAAAAATTTAAAAAAACAAATTTGTTCAATGAACATTGAAAGAACAGAAGAAGAGAAATTAAACAAATACATAATTTGTTATGAATTAGTCACTTAGCCCTGATCAACATCTAAATCCAGACCCAAATTCAAACATTCAGTTTCAATTTGATTTGGTCTACTAAAGCACTTGCAGTTCTTATTTTTGATTACAATGTAGCCTCATAGTTGAAATTACATGGAAAAATTATGAGCTATTTAAATAAAAAAAATTACTTTGTGTAGCGATGACACTGTTTGGAAGGAAGCTCCTTTCTTCCGTTTCTTTTCTGTACTGTGATCAACTAAAAAAATTGAAACACAAAGAACAGCTAAATCAAATGTAGTATTCAGGTAAGAGATAAAGTCAGTAAAAACATTTCCAGAAGTACAATGTAATTAATATTTGGAATCAAGGTAAAATTAAAGTCATGTGAGTCTCTTTGGTCCTCAAGTGTTGTACAAAAGAAATCCAGTATTCCCACACTTTAAATATTATAAAGGCTATAGTTTTGTTTAAGGCTTTTGGTGACACGTGCTAACACACTCTCTTCTTTTCCGTGGCTTTCATCAGAAACCTTCGCAAATTTACTGCATTCTAGTTTCTCTACAGTCGTATATTGTGTTAACTATTCATTTCTGTAAACATGCCCCATAATAAGAGCATAAAAATGAATTTCTGATAAAATATTAAGTAGTTTGGGATTCATTTATTTTGATTTCATACAATCAGATATATTCAGAAATATGTCAAACTAAAGAAAATGAATAACCTGGTTACATAGCATGTGAACTGTAGAGTGTATATGGCCTGGCATTTATCACCTGAGCACAGCAGGCCATGTCAAGGAAAGTGAAAAGTACCATGTGTTTGATGTTATTCTCAAAAATACATCTCTCTCGATGGTGACAGTGCCAAAAATTGCTATTCCTTTTGACTGGCACAGTGTGCAAGACAAGGTAGCACTCCTGGGACTGATGTTCTGTGGCAGATAGGCACTTACCTACCTGCAACAGTCTGCTAGAGGCATGTGGGTCTTTGTTATTTTTATTCTGCTCAATCTCTAAACCACATTATGAAGTCTGCAGTTTTTATTTCTTTCACATAGGATCTTATGATTCATAACAACTACATCTACATAAATGAGGTTTGTAATAAATAGGCCGTAAGTGATTGTGACTTTAGGACATAACAGCTACATCTCTGTAACGAGTGCCAGTCCTATTTCCTTAACATCAATTTTATGGAAGCTTGTGACTTGCCTTACCTCAAATAAAACAGCTCAGTAAAAGAGAGCGTTTATTTCACAAACCACTAGAAGGCTCATGAAAACCTATTCTTGCAAGTTTTTCCTACCTAATTTTGCAGACGTTAGCAGTTTGGAGAAGCACTACGCAGGTATCATTCAGATTGTCCATCCTAATCCAAGAACATTTTGATCATATGAACTTTTATTATCACAGTAAGTGCATTCTCCTATTTTTTAAGCGTTGCTTTAGTTTAGACACTGTTTGGAAGCTTTGTAATTCAGCTAGAGAGAGAGCCATAATTTGGAGACATGATCTGTTTTTGTTAATAAACAATCATTTATACATTTTTGTGTGCCTCACTTGCACACACTAGTGAGACTTTGCATAGTTTAATCCCCATTGGCATGCTCAAACTGAGTGCCCAGATACATATAGGCTAAGCATGCAGAGATTCCAGCATTTGTGCGCCAAAATGGCTCAAAGGAATATACATACAAATGACAGGCACACAGACAAACTGTGATAAGGCTTCTTTTAAAATATTGTGGCATAGATGCCATGCCCATTTAATTGATGAGAAAATGTCTGATTTAATGGCAGTCAGTGGATGCCTATAATATTCTTTTGTTTTTTAAATTCCTTTCCAAGCATGTGCCCTGGAAGTGAAGGAAAATCCTTGTAAGACTATTCTACTTACCGCAGTCAGCACTGACATAGTTTTCAAACAGGCTTGCCAGCAGTTTGTTGGCAGATTTTTGAAAAATGCCCACCACAGTTTCATTTAATGGGTCTTTGTTTTTCTCAAGCCAGCCAACGATGTTATAGGGCACCTAAGAAAGAACCATGTGGTCCAAAATTTAAGAAAAATAAACTATGTCAAACATTTTCCCCAGTAGTCTATGTCTCACACTTTCTTCCTCACAAGCAGTTACAGTTCTTTACAGCTTGGTTTGAAATTAATGGCACAAGCTTTATCTTGTAAAACACTTAATAGGGAATCACTCTCATGAGCCATACCTACCAGTTAGTCTCCAATTCTCTGCTTCCCGATCCCACTCCCAACAGTTCCCCATTTGAATCCTCTATATCCCCTCCCAATCTTGCAATTCCCTCATCTTTCCTGTGCCTTAATGTGTTCTGTGGCCCCACAGGCCACTAGAAAGAACCCCATATGCCCCGGGTGGGTGTATCTTGAACCAGATCTTGAGAACTGCTAATAGAACAGACAAGTTATGGTTCTATATTACAACAATAGGCCCTTTACTATTCCAGAGCTCTCTATTGGATTTTCTGATGTAAACCTCTTAACTAAAGTCTCTTAAAAAGATACTATTCCTGGCTCTGCCAATGGCCTACAGGGTGACCTTAAGCAACCCATAGCCACCCATGCCTCAGTTTCCCCACCTGTAAAATGGGGATAATGATATTGACTTCCTTTGTAAAGTGCTTTGAACTCACCAGATGAAAAGTGCTATATAAAAGATGGATATTAATTATATTATTATTAAATATACAAGTAGGTTGAAGTTCAATGGCACTCTGAATAGTGAGTCTAAAATTGGCCTCATGGCGTGTCTACATTTTCTCAGTGACTTGTTCCATTTGAGTAAAAGATGTTTTTTCTTTTGCCTCATTCTGAACTCAGAATGAGAAACTGGGTTTATTCTGATTCATGTATCACCTTTACCACCCATCTGCGACAGATTCTGCCGTTAGACCTTAATTAATAATCCGATTAATTGTGCAAGGGGGAGAACAGAATTCATCTTACTTTTAGCTGTGTTGGCTCTACAGCACTAACAGAAGTAAAAAGCAGTAAAACCTTGGTTTGGTTGTCAATATAGCCACATATGACTGCATTTGTCCAGGGAATCAATATGTCAAGTAAGATGGCAGCATTTTTATATGGTCACTTTTCTGAAGGTGAGTAACTTAGGGTGATTTCACAGACAAGACTAGAAGCACCTTGGCAATTCTTCACTAAACCACCATGTGCCCTCCTTAACTTGACCTGTTATATCCACGTTTTGATTCATCTGGATACCTATATCTCAATGTGCTATAATGTCTAGGGCACGGAGGTTGATGTTATCCTTATTTCTGACTGGCCCGGTTTTAAAAATTTTTTTTAATATAACCTTTATTTATTTTGGTGGCTATGAGATGAATCCATTTGGAATAATTCTAGTACAATGTCTATCTCTGATGATACTAGAAACTTACCGCACCAGCATAATGAAGAAGTTCAAAGTGAGCTTCATATTTCCTTTTCTTGTCAATCCGAGGTTTCTGAAGGTTGGGTGACTTGCCAAGATGGTTGTCATAAAGTTTGGCTTTGAATGTCATATCTGTAGCCTTTGGGAACATGCACTCCTCTTCCAGGATAGACAGGATGCCCAATGGCTATTGATCCAAAGAGATTTTAATAAGAAAATCTTTAGGATTCAGTTTTTATGATTAAGCAGATTTTAGTAGCTGTGTCACAGCTAGGCTTGACTTGATGGAATTCCATGTTCACAGGGATTCCTTGTCATACTGAGTGGGTGACTCGTGTTTATTCTGTTAAAACAGCAAGCAGACTTTTGACAGCTCACTATGAAACTTCTGCCTTGGGAGGTTTTACACTGACTTCTGATAGCATTTCATATGGACTTTCAGATTTTGCTTTATTAACTTCCAAGGCATTTGACTGATATTTTAGAGTTGGTCATTCTGGACCTGATCGAACCCCCACTGAAGCCAATGGAAAGACTATTGATGCCAATTGGGGGATACCACTATCTTCAGTGGGAGCGATCAGGTTCCCAGTATGCTCCATATTTTTTCCCAAGAAAGGACAACTATTTTGTCAGGGCTGGAGACATTTTGTTTGGCAGTGATTAGGATCATAAAACCCCACCATGACAAGAATGCTCAGCCTCCCTCATTGCCTGCTCCGAGTACTGACACAACAGTGCTCAAATCTTCATTTTTCCTGTCAGGTCTGCAGAGGTTATGTGGCAGAAGGAGAGATGCTGCTAGGACTCATGAACTGACCAGGTCCAGCAGATATTCATGAAAGGAGGAAGAGGAGAGGCATGGCCAGAGTTGGGGAAAGAATGGACTGAAATTAAGAAGAAACTATGAAACCCTGCTTCGGACCACAGACCAGGGAGGGCTTTGTATATTAATATTTATTGTATTATTCCTATTGTAATAATTCCTAAAGACCACAATCAGGATCTCATTCTGTGAGGTGCTCTACACAGATGAAACCCAGCCTTGATCAGCTTACAATTTAGTTTGAGGCAGCCAAAAGTGGGACAAACTAAAGGAGAGAAGTGAGGGAAAGAGAAGGTGAGGGTAAAAGAAGATACAACCATATAGCTACACAAGCTAGCTATTGTGTAAATTGATCGTTTCTGTTGGTTCCATCTCTCTCTCTCTCTTATTTAGGCATCTTAAGTGTCACAAAAATTAATCCTCCTTAGATTTTGCTTATATTGCAGAACTAGAGCTTTTGTTTGTTCAGCTACTCACACCACTAAGCCTACTTTAACACTGGAAATAAAAGAAGTCTCCAAGGAGAGCATTATGCTTGAAAATGGGTCTGAACATACATGCCCTTGTGCTCCTGTACGTACCTTTTCAATTAGGTCAATGCAGGCCTGCAAGTCCAAGCCAAAATCAATGAATACCCATTCGATGCCTTCCTTTTTGTATTCTTCTTGCTCCAAGACAAACATGTGGTGATTGAAAAACTGTTGCAGTTTTTCGTTTGTGTAATTGATGCAAAGTTGCTCAAAGCTGTTATACTATGGTGTAGAAGGGGAAGAGAGAAACAGTCACACAAAATTAAATATGAACAGAGTTCAGTGGAAGGGGTCAGGCATGGAAGAAATAGTCTAAATCTAAACCTATGTTTCAGGTAACTGCCAGAGAGGCTACGGGGGAGTTTGTCAGGCTAACTGCTTCCTAATGTGCAGTACATAGATACATGAGAATTTCCAGATTTGATCAGAAAACTGGTCCATCAAGTTCCTTATCTTCCTCTGGCAGCAGTTAAAACCCAGTGCTTCCTAGGAAAGCAAAATCAACACATCAGCCAATTTGTGAAGCACTGTGCATGGGAAGGAACATTCCTTCTTGGCCCCTATGGTAATCAATTTACTTTCTGGATCAGGTGATTTGATCACTAGAGACATTTAGGATCTCCAGTGCTGCCAAAGCCCCAAAAAATATACACCGACGTTCCTTTGACGTGAGTGGCAAGTCAATAGAAAGCAGCATCATAGAGAGTCAGAGCAAGGGCTGACAAACCAGGCTGACAAAAGGAGTGGTTTACACTGACCTGGTAAATAAACGAAGAACTATTGCCCTCCACAGTCTCAATTAATTTCAAGCAGACTTTCTACAACCAGGTGTTTCTGAGGGTGAGTGGGTACAGGACCATTACCTGGTTTGCAGTGAACTAGGAATTGAGTCCAGTTTAGCTCTCTCCCCCTCCTCGTATAGGTGTCCCCAGAAGACTAAGCAGGAAAGGGTACCAATGGGAAGGCTGGACTCCATACCAGCATTCCCAGGACTAGGCTGAACTCCAAGCTGTGGAATCTTTCAGTCTATTTTCTAGTTATGTTGGCATACATTGAATTTCCTTCTTGTAAATACGGCCCTCTAGCTTCAAGAATACATTTTGAGGAAGAGGCCTTAGCAATCAAGATCCTTTACTCACACACTTCAGTTTACAAAGACATTATAATGAAACATGAACAATATCACAGAACATAATAAGTTTCCTCTCTAAGATGAAGAATAAAATACCCTACAGCACACCTTATTCCAGTCAACTTCAAATGCATGAGTCAAGAGCAGATGAGACAGAAGTCCTACTTAACTTTTGGAGCTGACCATCTTTATTGAATGTCCCAAACCTCCCCAATTCAAGCATGCCCAATCTTGCAAGGTGTTGAGTGCCATCAGTGCCCACTGATATCAATACCTTTGCAGATTCTTGTTCATGATTCTCTCTTCAGTCACATTTGTTCTTTATCCTACCATTTAGAAGAAAGATGAAACCCAAGAACTATTGCTAAATAGCATTTGGTGGCTTTCAGCTGAGTCCTTACCAAACAATACTCACATCAAAGATTTCAAAGCCAGCAATGTCCAAGACCCCAATGAAGAACTGTCTTGGCAGCTTAGTGTCCAAGGTCTTGTTAATACGGATCACTAGCCACTTGAACATTCGATCATACACTGCCTTGGATAAGGCTCCAACAGCATACACAACCTAAAGGACAGGTGTCAAACACAGTTACCAGATAATCAGGATGACTGTATGCCTTTACAATACACAATACTTCTCATCTCAGGGCATTTTAGCTATTAGACCTCTTCTTGTAGTTTGAGGAGTGTTTTGCAGTAATCCTGACTCTGAGTGACGAATGCCTAATGAAATTAGGAAAGCTTTCCCCATAAGCTGTGCTGCACCTTATTTCTGTAGCACTAGTAATAATGTATTTTATTAAATCTATTTATCTGGGGCCAAATCGCAGCCTTACCCCACTCCTTACTGAAGAGCTGGACAGCACCTTGCAACTTGGGATAACATGGCAACCCTGGAGTGCAGCTAGAATCTGGAGAGGGAAGCAGACCACCACTGATGGCTGTGCACCCTTCTACTGACTCATGAGGGCTCTGTAATCCTGGCCCATGGTGGTGCGGTCAAAGAGGCCTGCTATCTCCCTGAATGTGGTGGAATAGAAGAGGTCCTCCACAGATGCAGGGGATCTGAATGGGTCTGAATAGCCCAAGTTTACCATTGGCTAACTGCTCCTTATGTTCTGGAAAGTGCCATGGTCCTCAAACTTGTATCTGTGATGGCTAACTGTCTGTGATGGAAGGGACACTCAAAATATTAAAACAACCCAACACAACTAAACACACTAAATAGCATCAGGCAATGCTTCTTCATTATCCTCTCAAATAGCCAACTGTGTCAAGAGGAGAGGATGCACATAATATCTGATGGTGCTCTTATTATGAATCCTACGCCAGTACCTTGTCTTCAGAGACCCATTTTCATTGTAACCTAAACTCTTCAGCACCATCCATACCATTACTACTCCAACTTTTCAGAGAAACAACAGCACTAACTTAATGCCTTCTTTACTAGGTAAATTCAGAGATACTAATGTGTGAGGTTGCTCTGATCCAGTCTGGGGCTTTTGGGTTCTAAAATTATGTAAGACCAATGAATAAATAATAACAATCCAGTTCTCCTAGGTGGCTAATTCAGATCCAGAGTTAGATACACTGATTTGTGTGGTTTATGCAAGTGGTTTCCTTGAGTGGGTGCTGCTATTACATAATGGAAACAATGCTACTGGAAAATCTCCTCCTTCCATTATTCCCCTGTAGCACTGCCCTTGGGCTCATTACCCTATATCACTTTTTAAAAATTATTAATGGCAAGAACCTACTCTGTGACCCAGATACCATCAACAGTGCAGTCAGAGGCCAAGTAGCACATGGCAGCAGCACAAAGCAGACTGCTGGACTCAGCCCCTTACTTGGGAAAGAGATCCAGGACTCAGGAGTAGATGAAAAACAAGAGTCCAGCTGGGCAAGTGTCCATTGTATGCCAGGACAAATGGTGAAGAAAGGACAAGGTGGGAAAACGTTTTAGAGTTGCCCAAAGTTTTGACAGAACTGGGCCCAATTCAGTTTTAAATCTACCCATGACCAACACAATTATTAAAAAAAACCAAACATGGGTTTTAGTACATGATTGAGATGCCATTTCCACAAATCAACAAGCTGTCCGCACCCGGGAAAAAATTGTTTTCCAGGACCCTCCCTTCCCCCTCCCTTTGAGATGAGATATAATTTTGGATTATAAAAAGATAAATTAGAAGAGAGTCCAGTGCTTGTATAATGCACAAAGACATTACATTAATATTTTAGCTATCTTTTCTTTGTGTAAAGTTCTACAGCAAAAAGCTGTCGGCTTGTAGAGCAGACGTCCAGTCTGTTGGATGAAATGCCTTGAAAGCTTCTTCTCACCTGTTCGACACTTTGACCTTTGGTGACATACTCATTTCCAACTTTCACTCTGGGGTGCAACAAACCCTTAACCAAATCAGAGGAGTTAAGTCCCATCAGGTAAGCAGCTTTATCAGTACCTAGTCCAAAGAAACAGGATTTCAAATTAATTTTAATTGATACTTGAATACATGCCTGCACAGGAACAGGAATTAGATCTATCAATTTCTAAACTGAGAAATTGGATAATGGCTTCTGAATTATTTCTAGGTTTGCCTTACTTTCAGTGCCATCAGTCTCTGCTTGCTCCTCCCTGGGTCTTTGTTTAAATTTCATGTTCCCAAAGTGCATGATCGAACCTGTAAGCTTGTAGGCACCATACTTTTCATCGGGAATAAATCCCAAGATGTCCATGGCTTGCTATAAAAAGGAAACACAAGAGAGTATTTTGCCTCTTTGATAACACCAGCATCTTACAGTTCCATAAGGTATCTCTGAATGGCAGGCATAACAAACTGTTCTGGAGATCCTCTCTGAAACAGGAGCTATTGTAACAGTCTTGAGACCACTCATTACAAGGGGTGTTACTTAGTTACACTGGAAATCCACATTCTTCTCTGTGTCTCCAACCCCATGGGCCTTTTATATGAAAGTGAAGAAGATTTTGTGCCCAGGAACAATACCTGCAGATGTTCAAGCCCAAATTGTAAGAATTATCAAATCTCATTCTTCATGATGTGAAACAATTAACACCTGGGCTCCACTCCTGCTTCCATTTACATCAATGGTAAAAATCCCACTGATTCCAATTAGAGAAGGACTAGGCTACTGACAGCACTCTTCCCTCAACACACACACTCATTTAATGTATCAAGCAAATGCCAAATTAACGAGGTCTTACATCTGTTGCCATCAGCTCTTCTCCGTCATCCAAATTGTCCACAGTCACTGCCCCTTGTGAAGAAAAGTGGAAGTCATAGGGATTGGTAGACACCAGCAACATATCTGCAAAAGAACCACCATAGTCAAGCAGTGCCACTCCAAATGGCCTGAAACTGATTCAAGATGAAAAAGAATCCACTGTTTGACATCTCTCTCTCTCTCTGTACAACTTCACTCACTTAGAGCATGCGTCTCCTGAAGAGACAGTTTTTTGTTTTAAAAAGAGGAAACTAAGACTTGAAAACATTCAGAAGTTACACCCTGTTGGCATTTTCTACACACAGGTAATCAGCTGGTACCCTCTCATAATCCCAATTCCACCAGTCAAGAACATTGTTTTCATTATCTGTGATTGGCTACTGACTGTAAACACAACTAGGCTATGCTAAAATATCTTATTTTGGTTACTCCATCCTTTCACCCACTCCCCTGTGTTTGTTTCATTCACCTTTTATTATTGTCTTTTAGACTGTAAATTCTTTGAGGGAGGGACTGTCATTAACTAGACATTTGAACAATGTTTGGCTCCAACCTTATTGAGGCAGTAAGTCAGTGGCAGAGCCAGGAATCAAACCCAAGAATCTACCCTCTCAGTTCTCATTTCAACTGCTGTACCCTACTCCCTCTCTCAGACTAAAGACCAAGAATTGGAGAGAGCAAGAATAAAAAAGTGTCTGTAAATACACATCTATTACCCAGGAAGGCTGTTTTGGAGTATGTGAACGTCATTGGTCACGCATGTGAATGTGTGTTTTTGGGCATATGCCCACTGTACATCTTTAGAGATAATAGGACCCATACACATACAGAAGAGCAAATATCTCAGCATGATCCAAGACAGGGGCGTTAGACAATAAATAAGGTAGAGGACCAAGTATGGGTATTCTGTGCTCTGCCTTGTTTCCAAGATAAACTCAGAGAATAATGTATTTTAAGAATCCTTGGGCTGAGCTGTCCTTCACTAGCCTTGTGTTTTAGGGGAATTCTTACTATCCCGAGGCGAGTAGAAAAAATATTTCACACTGTCGTCGATTAACAACAGTGCAACTAAGCTTCTGCTCTACTGCTTACTTCTCTTCCACAATGAAAAACAAAAATTAGAGATATATATTATAGAAAGTACTTTGCTCTGCAAATGTTTGTGGAATTTGCATCCTCTAACAAATGTGAACACCCTAATGGCACAAGCAGGGAATTGGGTTATCTTCCTGCCTTTACTACAGATGTCCTGAGTGATCTTGGGCAAGTCCTTTAAAGGCTTTGTCCCTCAATTTTCCCACATTTAAATGGGGATACCCCCCAAACCTTACTACCTCAGATGGTGTTTTGAGGCTTATTGTTTCTAAGATGCTTTGTGATCCCTGGCTACATAAATGTTAAGTATTACTGTTTATTATCTATAGTAGAAGGCAAAATATTTTAAAAATCCAACCTGGGATTCCATTCTCCTATTCTAACATGTAACACTTGTTAACATTACTGGGCATTCTGTATCTGCATGTCAAAATGAAAAATTGCCCTTCATGTTGCTGCTATTAAAAAAACCCTCATTTTAAAAGATCCACAGATTAATGACATTTCATTTTGACAGACTCCATTTTTTTTGACAAGTGGAAGCATAAGGATCCTCTTGAACATAACAGTATTTTTTTGCCTTTGGCCATTTACCCAATCAGGTAAGGCCTGTTTTTTTGCGCTCACCCACCCAATATTTCAGGCTTACCTTGTAGCTCTGCTTTCTTTCCTGACAGGATTTGGTAGAAGATATGATAGGATCTTTCACCTGGCTGCTGGAAAATCACTCGGGATTTCTCCAGCAAATCTGGGTAGATAATAAAAAGTTCAGTAAGAGAAAGCTTTTTCTCGCAAGTGTCAGACACGAATTTGTGATTCTATAGCAAGGAGAACGATTGTTGCTTACAAATTTCAATATCGGCAGACGACAGCTTGCCTGTGGTTCCAAAATGGATTCTGATAAATTTACCCTAATTTTGCAAAAGAACAGTCTAATTACTGCAAATAAACTGTAAAGAGGTACAACAAATATCAAAATACAATGCCTACATGATAGTCAGACTACTTAGGATCTATTAGCTTTCTGATGTGGGGAGAGGGTATTTTCCAACAAGATATGCTGAATGGACCAAATGTAGAGCTTAACTGAGTTATATATTATGCTTAACAGTTTTCAAAGCCGAAACAAACACACACACTGATGCGCACGTTTGTTTCGGCTTTGAAAAATGTTAGGCACAATATATAAGTACGTTAATCATAACACTTAGTAGATTTTTTTATATATTACACTTGCAAACACACTCAAAAAATACCTGTGAGAAGGCAAGTATTATCATACACATTTGACAGACTAATATACAAACTGGTCCACCTAGCAAGTCTATGTGGTGTTCAACTGCCTGGTGCATCTTCACATTTCCCTTGGTTTGGGTGGTCGTCTAACTCAGGCAGAGCAGTGAGGCCATCAACGGTAGTGGCTCTCTCCTGACCAGTGTTCTTCTTCCACTTCCCTGTTGGATTGTTACTTCTGGTCTTGACCTTACATCATGCTGCCCAAGCTGTTCTACCCGCTAGCTTATCAAAACAGGGCTGTTTTCATGGTCCCTTGCTCTTGGAATTTGCCCAGAAAATAGGGCTCAATATCTCATTAAATTGTACCCAAATTATTTACTTCAGTTGTTGTATGCCCTGTTTAATTATGTGCAGTCTCTGTGAAGGGCTACTATATGCGTACCCCCCTCTCTTTTTAAGTTATGCTCTTTGATGTGGCATTTTTTTTAAATATCATCAACAGTATTTTTTCTCGATTTGATCATTGTTAGTTACATTTCAACCATGAAGCAATCCAAGCACCTCAGTGGAGGAAATGAGAGGCGCTTTATAAATAGGATGAATAGATTATTATTATTATTACCACATTACATATTATTATTCTATATGTTACGAATAAGGGCAGGTTAACAAGACATTTGAACTACAGACTGGACTTACAAAACGTGAGGAGTTGTCATTTCTCAGGGTTTTGGCATTCCCAAAGGCTTCTAAGGCAGGATTTGCTTGGATGATTTGATCTTCCAAGGTTCCCTAAAAATCAAAGGGTTGAAACACGGTTAATAACTATCAGCATATAAACACATTATACAAATCTAACTCAACATGTGTAGCTCACACCTGTAGCTAGTACAGCCTGGACAGAGCATAGGAGCAAGATAGGGGAGAAATAGCTCAGTGGTTTGAGCATTGGCCTGCTAAACCCAAGGTTGTGAATTCAATCCTTGAGGGGGCCACTTAAGGATCTGGGGCAAAAATCAATACTTGGTCCTGCTAGTGAAGGAAGGGGGCTGGACTCGATGACTTTTCGAGGTCTCTTCCAGTTTTAGGAGATTGGTATATCTCCAATTTAAAAAAAAAAGATTCTCAGCCCTCAATATTCTAAAATCCTTGAATCCTAACAGCTGTCTTCTAGATTTCATGCTGAACGGCAACTGAGAACAAGTAAACCAACCCTGTTTTTGAAGTGCTATAGCACAGGTGTATACAGAAGTGTGTACATGCATGGGAGACACTATAGAATAAAGTGAAAAGCATTGACTAAATAACAGATACGTTAGTATTGGTTGAAGGCACTCAAAATTCCTAATGGGTAAGATTTTCAATCACAGCTAGAGGATTTAGAACTCCACATAACTCCCATTAATTTAAATTAGCTTATGACTATGTGCTGAAGTGAACTTAATTTGAATAGTCTAGGCTCAGTCGGAATATGGGACAGTATAGAATGGAATTATATTAAACAGAGGCTCATGACCTGCCCTTGCAAACTAAGTACCATTTTCAGATTGAAAATATAAGACAAAATAGTGAAGTCATCTACTTACCCCAGTCCTGGTGGCTGGTTGCTACCAAAGGAGCAATTATAACAACAAACAACAACCACCACCACCACCAAACAAACAAAAAAGAAAGAAAAAGAGGGACATTATGATTACTACCATGAAAGAGTTTATGAAAGACGGAAAGATTAGCAAGGATTAGAGATCTAGTCAGCACAAACCAGGCAAGCTCTAGGCATATACAGTGTGTGAAGCTCACACATTTTGTGGGGAGTGGGGCCAGAGGTGAAACTAAGCCAGTCTGGTATGGTGTACCGACAAGAGCCAGTACACCGTGCCGGACTGGACCGGCTTCCCCAGGCTGGCAATTTAAAGGGCCCGGGGCTCCCTGCAGTGGCTGGAGCCCTGGGCCCTTTAAATTGCTTCCAGAGCCCTGCTGCTGGAGCCCCGACTTAGCAGCGGCAGGGCTCTGGCAGTGATTTAAAGGGCCTAGGGCTCCTGCTGCTGCAGGGACCCCCAGGCCCTTTAAATCACTGCTGGAGCCCTGCCGCTGCTACCAGGGGGCTCCGGCAGTGGGGCTTGGGTGGTGCTTTAAAGGGCCCGGGGCTCCCCACAGCAGCCTGAGCCCTGGGCCCTTTAAATCTTGATTTAAAGGGCCCTGGTATTTAAAGGCCCCGCCTCTTCCGGTTGAGGCCCCACCCCCTGCTCAGGACTCCGGAGTACCGGTAAGTCCTTTAAGTTACTTTCACTCCTGGGTGGGGCTCACTGACAGCACCCCCGCTCTCAGTGTGTACTGTTGGCTTCCCTCTGCTGCTATTACCCCCTGCTCCTGGCACATCTTGGAATAGGAAAGTATGGGTCCAACCTTGTTTGTTCCCACAATCCCTTATCCAAACCAGCTGCCCCAGCGGATTCCAATCAGAACAACAGACAAACCGGATGCAGCGCTAAGACATGACATCAGAGAACAAGAACAAAGGGATACAAGCAGAAATAGACAAGCTTTAGAAAACTGGATCCTGTGGCATCTGAACTTCTGGAGCTGTAATATCTATTATTGATCATGATGAAGACAATGGAGATAAATACCTCCTTTGATACCTCATTTATCAAACTATGGCCAAACTTCCAATTTCAGTCTCCAGTCAGCATGACTCAGTGTGTATGCCCAACTGACTCCATCCCTCAAAATCAGGCATCCACCTGGTTTGCACATATAAGTTTGGCTACTGGGCACTCAGCTACCTGGTACTTGTTTTGTATGCACAAAATGAGTGCTTGCATGGTTTTGTCATCATCATCAGTTACATGTACAAAATCAGAGACTGACTGACAATTGGGCCCTGTATATGCAGTATAGAGGACTCACTTAATCCACCACAGAAGTGTATTCAGTGTAGAGGTGAAATGAGGCAACTGTTGGTTGAACAGCTCACAACACCACTACACAACACTATTCAAATGGAATTCCAGGCAGTGAGTACAGGCAGAATGTAACTTACCAAATTGGAATTTAGGAAAACTGGTTGAAATTTTTTTGTCAACATTCTTTTTTGACAACCCTTTCTCCCCACTTCAAATAAACAATAAAATGTTTTTCAACAAAACAGAAGTTTTGTTGAGAAATTTTCCAAGTTTTTGACAACCAAAAACATTTTTAGTTTTTTTTAAACAAATACCCAAAACATTCAGCAAAAAAATTAATTGAAAACAAAAAGTTCATTTTTATCTAAGTTTTTCATGGAAAAGCAAAGACAGTTTTTGATCAGCTCTAGAATCCAGTCAGGACACCAAGGCTAATGGTTTCTGGAAAAAAGTGCCATGCAGTCTTCAATAATCACAGGTGGTAGAAGCCTTGGCTTTGCTGTCCCATCTGGAAGGCAGCGGCCTAAGCAGAAGCTATGCCCCTAACACCATGTTGAGGAAGACTAGTGCTGACTCAGAAGGAGAAATGCCACTTATTGAGTCATTAACACCTTTTCCTCAAGCACCCAGTCTTTTTCTTTTGGATCTCCAAGTGGTGATCATGTCCACTGCTGCTTAGCATGTGAGATCTGATGGTATGATTACGGACTCATAAGGTAGGTTTCACACAATAGGATAATCTTGGCCATCATTAAATAGCCCCTTGCATACTCACACTTTTTTTACCAGGTTCCCCGAGTGCTGCGACTGTGGCAAAATACTGAATGACACGCTTTGTATTCACAGTCTTGCCGGCACCAGATTCTCCACTAAAAGCAGAGGGATAATAATGACACTCCTAAAACCAACTATATTTCACCCTCCAATCTTGCCAACTCTTCATTCCTGACAGGCTCTTCTCAGCTGCTTATTGTGCTCCTACTGCTGATGCTTGGCCTTTTGAGTGGCAATTCATACCACACTGACAGAACGAACAGGGATGAATATTGGCAATAGCAATAACTAATTATTCACCTGACTGAGCTCAGAAATGTAATAATAATCTGCACTGTGTAGTGACTTCCATCTAAGTACAGCGAGTCACATTACAAATGTCAAGTCTCAACACTAGAGATAGGTGAATGTTACAGCCAGTAGGGTAACGGATCCAGAAAGGCAAAGTTACTTGCCCAACATTACACAGCAAGTAGCTGAGCTGTGAATAGTATCCAAGCAGTGGGCTCTCCAAACTGTGCTCTAGCCACTAGACCATGCTTCCTGCTTTGATTGACGTGGTTTGTGCCCTCCCGACACATGACTGCCTCGTCAAAATGCCTAGCTTAAATACATTTTATGCTGGTGAAAGGTGCCAAATTAACCACTTCGGGAAAAGAGGTCTTCTATCTACCCATAGGACAGACAGAGCAAAGGCAGCAACAGCACACCTTTCATCTGTGCTGCCTTCCCAGCGTGCCTTGTGCCTGGACTGAAAGGACCACATCTAGATGGTTAGAGAAGAGGTCACATTCAGTTAAGTCCTAAGCTACTCATTTCAAACTGGCTACAGCACGGCCATCTGATGGCAACAATTTCCAATCACAAACACAGACTCAGACTTTAAGGTCAGAAGGGACCATCATGATCATCTAATCCAGTGGTCTCCAACCTTTTTACACCCAAGATCACTTTTTGAATTTAACGGCAACCCAGGATCTACCCCGTCCCCTCCTTGAGGCCCCGCCCCACTCACTCCATCCCCCCATCACTCACACTCCCCCACCCTCCCTCACTCTCACCAGGCTGGGGCAGGGGTTCGGGAGGGGGTGCAGGCTCTGGGCTGGGACCGAGGGGTTCGCAGTGTGGGAGGGGACTCTGGGCTGAGCCTGGGGTGCAGGAGGGGATGAGGGGTGCAAGCTCTGGGAGGGAGTTTGAGTGCAGGAGGAGGCTCTGGGCTGAGGCAGAGTGTTGGGGTGTAGGAGGGGGTGCTGGCTCTGGGAGGGGGGTCAGGGCTGGGGCTTGTGGTGCAGAAGGATGTTCGGGGCACAGGAGGGGGTTTGGGGTGCTGGATCCGGGAGGGAATCAAGGCTGGGATGTGGCCTTCTGCCGGGCAGCACTTACCTCCGGCAGCTCCCGGTCAGCGACGCAGCATGGCTGCTGCTAAGACAGGCTCCCTGCCTACCCCGGCCCCATGCTGCTCCCAGAAGGGGCGGCCCAATGAAGTTCTGCATGCTGCCTCTCTCTGCAAGCACTGCCCCCGGCGCTCCCATTGGCCACAGCTCCCCATTCCCGGCCAATGGGAGTGGTGCTTGTAGACAGGGGTGGCTCTACCTTTTTGGCCGCCCCAAGCAGTCAGGCGCGGGAGGCGCCCCGGAGCCGCGGGAGCAGCGGACCTCCCGCGGGCATGACTGCGGAGGGTCCGCTGGTCGCGTGGCTCGGCTGGACCTCCCGCAGCTGCGGACGGTTCGCAGGTCCGGCGGCTCTGCTTGAGCTGCCGCAGGCATGCCTGCGGGAGGTCCAGCCGAGCCGCGGGACCAGCAAACCGTCCACAGTCATGCCTGCGGCAGGTCCGGTCGTCCCGGGGCTCCGGTGGACCTCCCGCAGGCATGACTGCGGCAGGTCCGCCGACCCAGCCTGCCGCCCCCCGGGAAAGGGCCGCCGCGCTGGGGTCTGGAGCCGGCCCTGCTTGTAGACAGAGGCAGCATGCAGAGGGAAACCCTGCCGCCCTGCCCTCGGGGCCGTGCTGGCTGCTTCTGGGAGTGGTGTGGGGCCGGGGCAGGCAGGGAGCCTCTCTTAGTGGCAACCACGCTATGTCGCCAGAGATTGCAATCAACCGGTTTGCCGCCACTGATCTAGTCTAATCTCCTGACCATTGCAGGCCACAGAACCTCCCTCACCACTCACTCCTGTAATAGACCCTAACCTCTGGGCTGAGTTACTGAAGTCCTCAAATCATGGTTTAAAGACTTCAAGTTGCAGAGAGTTCACCATTTAAAGGTCAAGTTCAAAACAGTCACTCTAGAAGTGCAAGACTGTGTACTCCATTCTTAAGCACATTGAAACTGGATGTCCAGGATGTCATTCACCTGGAAATTGCTCGGCATTCAAGAGTTAACTGTGTTTCCGTCCCACCCATTCACTGACATTGCATTTCAGGAGGACTTTTTTTCCCACTCCCTCCCCCCCCCCCAGTAACAGATTCCCAAAACAGATGAAAAATAAACACCTACGTGATCAGCATAGACTGGTTCTCTCGATCTAAGGAAAAAGAAAAGGAGAAGAAAGGCAGGTTATTAAAAGTATGAGCGTAATAGGAAAGAAACGGAAGGATCCAATCTTTAGAGGCCACTGAAAGTATAGCTACATTAAATGCTCCAGTGCTTTGTCCAATCCAGTTTCAAAAGTCAAGCGACGTTCATTCTGCCACTTCTCCTGAGAAACTATGCCAGCGTGTAAAAGCAAAATGTTCCTCCTGTTCCTCCTAAGCATAGCTTTGCTCACTTCCAACTGGTTCTTCTGCTCGTGCCTCACTGGACCACCCTAAGCAACTCCTCTCCCCCCTCGATGTTTACACAGAGATGGTTCTTTTATATGTATAATTATTGTAAGTGCACTCAAGTTTTGTTGTAGACTTAAAAAAAAAAAAAAAGAATTTGGCCCAAATTCTTCTTCATTTTAATTCCACTGACCTCAGTGAATTACACCCAGGATTTATTTGGCCCATTCTGACCATAATTGTGCCATTAGTTGATAAACCAACTTCTCTTCTGAGCCAAGTTTATGTCAACATCTCTCTGTTATCCACCCTCTCCCATTCTCTTCCAGTTGTTAGTTCCTTTTCAAGAGCAGGATGAGACTTCTGTAGTTTCTAAAAAAAAAAAGTGTTAAAAATCACATGCTCCAGTAATTGCTTTTTTGCATTTCCACCTGTAATAGGATTTCCTTATTGTAGCCGGCATGTGTGCACCATCACTGCCCTCTAATGGAAGGAATCAGACTTGATCAAATATTTATTGCATTGTTTCTAGTGGATATAAAGCCTACTACTACTGACTGCTAATGAGATTTTCCACTAATTCAAGAGGCAGTGCACGTGGACTTGATGCAGAAGATCCCGCATTCCTTCCTCCGTGATTAGGTGTTCAGATTAGTGTAGAATAGGTGCATAGATGATCCATGTATAGTTTAGACCAGTGGCTCTCAGACTTATTTGATCACTTCCCCCTTCTTTGTGTCTGTAGTAGGTTACACCCGCGCCCCCCCGCCGGAAAAGTACATACACTGATAAAAAAAACCCACCATGCAACTCTCACTAATATTAAAACAGTAAGACATTGATTCAATCCGAGCCAATGATCCATTGTAATAAGAGCAAAAGCAAAACTGTGATTGTGGTTGATGCTTACAATTAAATGTGCACGCCACACTTAATTGTAAGCACCTGTGTAGTAACAGCCATTGATTTGTGGCTCTCCCTCATTTTTAGCTCTAGGTTTCCCCTCAATTTGTTAAAATCCTCTGCAACCAACTCCTCTTTGAAAGTGAACCAGCATTTCCTCAACTACGGAAATAGTACGGCCTTCAGGAAGTAATGAAAAGACAGACAGTTCTGAGCTTTGAGCCAAGGATTTCAGACAGGTTGCATCAGACCAAAAAACCAGTTACTTATTTTCACATAACATATTATGAAGGTAGGTTGCCAACTTTCTAATCGCACAAAACCGAACACCCTCGTTCCACTCCCAGCCCCCGCCTTCCCCAAGGCCCTGCCCCTGCTCACTCCATCCCCGCCTCCCTCCGCTGCTCACTCTCCCCCACCCTCACTCACTTTCTGTGGGCTGGGGCAGGGGGTTGGGGTACAGGAGGGACTTCAGGGTACAGGCTCCAGCTGGGCAGCACTTACCTTAGGCAGCTTCCGGAAGCAGCTGTCATGTCCAGCTCATAGGCAGAGGGCCCAGGGAGTTCTGCACACTGTCCACGCCTGCAGGCACCGCGCCTGCAGCTCCCATTGGCCATGGATGTGGCAGTGCGCCTATGAGCCAGACAGAAGCCACGTGGAGCCTGCCTTAGCCCACTGCGCTGCCAGCTGGACTTTTAGTGGCACAATCAGCGGTGCTGAGTGGTGCCACCAGGGTCCCTTTTCGACCTGGTGTTCTGGTCGAAAACCAGACACCTGACAACCCTATATGAAGGTGCTCATGAACCTAGAGTTAACTTCCATTTTACCTCCTATTTTTCCTTCTCCTCTACCCCTCATTGAAGTTACTGATTTCTTTGCACATTGGGATGCTTAAACTAGAGAGTAGGACACTTTTTTACTGAGAATTTGGAAGTTGCAAGATTAAAGAGGTTTATTTCCTACTTAATTGAAAGTTATGTGCCTTGAATTTTTCCTCAGGGCCTCATGATTTTATTTTTTTTTTGGTCCTCGTATTTTCAGCAGTAGTAGATTTTCAAAGCTCCAATGGTCACACAGAGATAGCTCTTCACACACTCAGCCCTGGACAATCTTTAGGGATCTTCATTATTGGTAGGGTGACCAGACAGCAAGTGTGAAAAATCGGGACGGGGGTGGGGGGTAATAGGAGCCCATATAAGAAAAAGACCCAAAAATTGGGACTGTCCCTATAAAATCGGGACATCTGGTTACTCTAATCATTAGGGACTGGAACCACAGAGAGTATAGGAAGAGATCAAACTAGTTTAAGGCAGTTTTATTACCCTATGTGTTTTCTATCCCTTGATTGGATAAGCTTATTCTTCTTATTAGAAGATTTGAACAAGTCACTGAGACTTTGTATCTCTCTGTTCTCAAGTCTAAACCCTTTTGTAGAGTACCTGGATAATACTCAGTGCTGGTAGGTTTCACTGTTAAAATTCTATCCAGTTAAAAAAAAAAAAGCGAGCATCCATCAAGTAGGCAAAATAACATAAATTCAAGTTTGAAAAGCAAATGATGCTACTTACTGCGTAGCATGTCATTGTATGCGTTATCTGCAATGGAGAAGATGTGAGGGGGAGCCTCTGACCGCCTCTTGCCTTTGTATGCACTAACCACCTCTGGGTTGTAGACTGGAAGCCATTTGTAGGGGTTTATAGTCACACAGAATAAACCTGAATAGGTCTAAAAAGGAACCCAAGACGCGGAGTAAATGGCCTTTATATAGAGTGAGATTTAAGACAAATCTATCATATGTCAGTTTTAATATCAGTCATCCATTAGCTCTTACACAGTGCCTTTTGGCCCAGATTTTTAAAGGTATGTAGGTGCTGCTCCACTCAGCATTAAAAGGCCTAGGTGACTTAAATGACTTAGGCACTTAGGGTATATGTACACTGCAATTAAAAACCCATGGCTGGCCCCTGCCAGCTGACTTGGGCTCAGTCCATGGGGCTGTTTAATTGAAGTATAGATGTCTGGGCTCAGACTGGAGCCCGCCTGTATGACCCTGTGAGGTAGGAGGGTCCCAGACTTCAGGCTGCAACCTGAGCCAGAAGTCTACACTACAATTAAACAGCCCTATAGCCCAAGCCCAAGCCAGCCAACAAGGGCCAGCCACAGGTGCCTAATTGCAATGTAGACATACCCATAGGAGCCTAAGTCTCACTCAAAGTCACTGTCCTTTATCCATTGATATTAAAGGACTTTACAAAAGGAAGATGATAAGCATGATCCCTGGTTAACATATGAAAAGCTAAAGAGCAGAGATGAATTCTGCTTTGAAATATGGACATGCAGCTTCCAATGATTTCAGTCAGAATTGCCTATATCAAGCTGAGGGGAAAATTTGGCCCTATTCAGTTAGTCAGCTGTTGAAGCTTGTCCTTGCAGTGGATAGAACTTGCAGTGATCTTTCTTTTTGGGGAGCTGCAGTACCAGGGAAGGGTTTAGAGCCAAACAAGATAGACAGACAGTGAGGCTGCAGACAAGAAAATAGAAAGCCAACTTCCCTCACCCTCACCTGCCCCCCACCCCCGCCAAAACCAAACCAAAAACAAAACAGTTACACACATTTTAAGCTTGAGCCACTGATGCCTAAGGAACTAGGAATGCCTATGGAGGGCTCTTGATTAGTACTGAGAGCAGTATAAAATGAACCAGTCCATTCTGCTGCCCCACCCCTTGAGGCAAAAAAACCCCACCGCCTTTATTTGCTTTTGTCTTTAGCTTAGTGTTCAGACACAAAATTGACACCCCCTCCTCCAAATACATTTCCTTCCTGAAAATGAATTGAGGTCAATCAATTTTAGGGTCAATCAATGTTGGAAGTAGAATACGAAGTACAGGCAACGTTGTTAGCATCGTGGCACTTGTGGAATACATTTCAAAACACATACGTTGAACCAATGACCCTTACATAAATCATCCAGTGGCTATAGCGCCTGTTCAAATTGTGCAGCACAGATGCCTCATTAAGGTGAGTCAACATAGCCATATCCTCAATCATGTCAAACTTCGGGGGGTTCATCGGCTGAACATCATCTTCTTTTACAGTGATGGTCTGCAGAGACAGACAAGTATAACATTGCTGGCAACTGCTGTCACCTTGTCTTTCCACACTACCTACAGTGTGACATTAAAAAAGCAACAAGTGAGCTGATGACACACCTTTAAAGAGATGCTCATATGTATTAAAGATTCCACTTGGGGATGGATTGACTATTGTATTTTTTAACCAGTAGAAACTAAGCATTACTATTTTTTATTTATTTATATCAGGGGTGGGCAAACTACGGCCTGCAGGACCGTCCTGCCCGGCCCCATAGCTCCTGGCTGGGTAGCTAGCCCCCGGCCCCTCCCCTGCTGTCCCCCCTCCCCTACAGCCATGCCACCACACGGGCAGTGCTCTGGGTGGCGGGACTGCGTGCTCATGCAGGGCAGCGTGTCTGGCTCTGGTATGGAAAGGGGACTGGGGCCAGGGGGTTGGATATGGGGCAGGTGGTCCTGGGGGGCAGTCAGGGGACAGGGAGCAGGGGGGCGGTTGGATGGGGCAGAGGTTTGGGGGAGGCAGGGGATGGGGAACAGGGGGATTGGATGGGGGTGAGGTCCTGGGGGGCCTGTCGGGGGCAGGGGTGTGGATAGGGGTCGGGGCAGTCAGGGAGCAGGAGGGGTTGGATAGGGGGTGGAGTCCCAGGGGGCAATTAGGGATGGGAGTTCTGGGAGGGGGTAGTCAGGGGACAAGGAGCAGGGAGGAGGGTTGGATGGGCAGGGATTCTGAGGGGGGCAGTCAGGGGGTGGAAAGTGAGAGGGGTCAGATAGGGGGTGGGGGCCAGGCTGTTTTCGCACCCTGATGTGGCCCTCGGGCCAAAAAGTTTGCCCACCACTGATTTGTATTCTGATACCACCCAGAGGCCTGAACTGAGATTGCGGCCCCATTGCACAAACACAGGGGGACAAACAGTCTGTGCCCTGATCTAACTACACAGGACTGACAGGGAAAACTACACAGGGTCAGACTCAGAGGGAAAACAAAGGAAGGGATGCAGCTTGCCCAAAGGTCATAGAGGAGGTCAGTGGCAGAGCCAGGAATAAGAAGCACGTCTCCTCAGTCCCAGTACATCACACCCTGCGCATGACATGACACCGCCTCCTTGTGCAGGCTCTTTTACTGAAACTTCAAGCGACTCTCTCAGACCACACACACATTTCTGATTCTTTGGGACCATAGAAGAAATTTTCCCAGCATGAGGAAATTCTTCTGATCAACCTGTCATACATACATGATGTTCACTGTAGGGTAACAGATGTTAGATGAGCATGAGGCATAAGAACAGGGAAAGACAGACAGAGGTGGTAAAATATGAAGTTGTATAATCTTGGAAATCATTAAGTACAATGCAGTTTAATATTTTTCCTCTGGGCTAGGATTGCTCAGTTGCGTACTTTGCTCTTCAATACCAGAAAAGAGAAAAAATGTACAGAAAAAACAAAATAAAATAAAATAAAATAAAAACACAAACATGGGCTGTGGCTATTAACTGGTTTGATTCTGATTACACCAATCATCACGCATTGATAGACAAATGGAAAAATGTTCCATACCTTTCCATCCACAGTCTCAACAGTGACTTTGCCACCACTGCTCTCTTTGATATCCCCTTCAATATAAGCGTTCTTTTCATCAGGAATCCAACACCTCCTCTTCCCTATGGAATAAAAAAGGTAATAATTTACCATATTATACGGCTATTGATTAATATCGCTAAGATAACTTCCATACTGCAAGCATACTGAAACCCTTTAGGTCATATCACACCATCAAGCCAAGTGCTTTACGTCCACCAATAGCCTTGGGAGCTGCATGTGTAGTTGTGGGGTATAAAGTCCCTTAATATTACTTTTATGTTTTCCATTTGCAAATTCAACTTTTCCCTTCTATAGAGCCTTTCCTCAGGGTATGCAAAACATTTCACAAATGTTAATTAAGCCTCAACACCCTTGGAGAAAGGTAGGCATCATCATCAACTTACAGATGGGGAAACTGTGGCACAGATGTTAAGTATCTTCTCCAAAGTCATACAACAAACCACTATCAGAACCAAGAATAGATCCCATGTTTCTTGCTTCCCAGCTGTAGGAGGCTAGGGAACCACGGAAGATTTTGTTACGGCTTAGCTTAGGCAGTTTCGCTTTCTCAGCCTCCGGTTATTGTAGGACACAGCATGCTAGCTTTAACCTGCCGCAACCGGCTGGGACTGCTGCGTGGCAAGCCCCTGGCTGTTGGCCAGGTGGGGCAGCCCCGGAGGGTGGAGAGTTTCTATTGCATTATGTATGAGCTGATATGCTGCTGTTTGTATAAAATGAGCATGCTTTGTGTTTGTTTTTGGACTTCACCCCAGGCCGAGCTGCAGGGCGCTGGGTCCCCGTCTCAGTGACAGCAACGCTTGGGGTCCCCGTTGCAGATGTGTCACTTTACCTTCATTAAAGCCAATTACTCTCAGTGTGGAGTCGGTCTCATTCTTGCAGAGTACCTCGGACCCTTTTGGGCAATAACACCAGCCATGTGGCATAATCACACTGTCACATTCTTCTAATTAGGTCTACTACTGTTTGCCATGTAAATCATTAATAGTAGTAACAATCTGTATCCAGCTACACACATCTCCTTTCCT
This sequence comes from Mauremys mutica, assembly GCF_020497125.1. Lineage (NCBI taxonomy): Eukaryota > Metazoa > Chordata > Testudines > Geoemydidae > Mauremys > Mauremys mutica. The sequence continues at coordinate 170,080,983 of NC_059072.1, forward strand.
GGGCTAGGAGTAACTGGACTAGCTCCAAAGAGGTCTAAAAGCTATTACTCTTTACTATGGAATAGTAGAAACGATTTATTGATCTACACAATAAATCCCTCCCCCTTATCTATGTATTTATACTCTCACTCATTACTCTACATCAAGATCCTCTGTGAATGGCTTGCAAGAAAAATAAGTTATGGGAAACAAATCTTACAAAGTGAGGCCTGCAGACTAAATTCAAACCATACACTGTCATTAGAAAGTTAAGTCTGTGTACACAGACTAGATTTCAGGTGGATATATAGACAATAGATATGCAATGTACAGGTAGCATAAATATAGATGCATTAGTCAGACCAGGGTAATTAATGTTTTTATTATAGCAGTATCAGTGTGCTACACTTTTTAAACAGACAAATATGAAAGTCCCTCTCCTGAAGAGCTTACAGTTGTAATGCTCCTAATTTGTAAATCCAATTAAATATTCAGTTCACCAACTATTTCAGGTTAACAGGCCAAGCAGAGGAAAACATATCCTGTCTTACCATCAAATGCCACAGTTTGTAATATCATTATCTCCTTATCACTCTTCCTGAGGAAAGGTGCAGCCTCCCCGAATTCCGACATGTCCATCATCTTGGCGAGTTCTCTAGACAGTGCAGCCCAAAGAGAGAAGAAAAGGATCTAGTCTACAAAATAGAAAATTCCCCCATTTTACAATAAGTCTGAGATATGATCCAAAACATACAGGAAAAAAAATGATTGGGATGAAAGCTGTCAAGGGTGCCTGTAATAAGGGTGGCTACAATTTTCAAATGCAAATTTGACAAGTCAACCATAGATTCTGGGCCACATTATATCCTCAGTTAACCTCTTCCCTTGCAAACTCCTGGAAGTCAATGGAGTAGTAGCCATAGTTGTGGATCACAATTTTCTCCATGGGAGAATTTGGTATAGCCTTTTTTTCCTGGCACAAATGGTAAAGTATCATTTTAAACCAAAGTTCAGAAGACAAATGGAGAGGTGAGCTCCTGCATGTGAAAACGGATGCACTTAGTCCTGCCTGAGTCATTCACAATCAAGTGGAAGAAGGGGAAGATTTTCAAAACCACACAATGTTGCCTAATTCTTCTCCTCTTGAAGTCTGTAGGAGTTTGCTGAGCTGTTTTGAAAATTCCATTTCATTGTCCTAGGACTGCTTAACTGCTAGATGTTCCAAGTATGGTTCCATGTAAATGAATTTTCTTGACATGCAGATTAAATGGGATTCAGTATTTTATTGTCAACGCACATTTTAAGACAATGGCTTTATGGTCTTTCTGATTCAGCCTCGTGGTCAAGCTTGTTTTTTTGTACTTTTGTTTTCTCTGATGCACTCTGCCAAAAAATGTGAGATGTAGGAAGCCAAACAAACATGTGTGTCTTATCCATTTTGCTTATCTAAATATTTGTTTGTCATTATAATTCTGAAGATAAATCCTGTAATCCATGCTCAGACAGCAACTGGGCTGAACAGGAATTTTGACTGAGCAAGAACTATAGGATTAGAGTCGAGTGATGGATTTCCACTCCATACGGCTAAATGCAGTGCAGACATGCATCCGACGAAGTGGGTATTCACCCACGAAAGCTCATGCTACAGTATGTCTGTTAGTCTATAAGGTGCCACAGGTCTCTTTGTCGCTTTTTATAGAATTAGACTGTCCATGAGGGTTCTTTTTCAGACTATATTAGAAGTATTAAGAAGTAAAAGAAAAGTTATTGGGGATTGAAATGACCCTAACACTGAAAAAAGACAGCATGTGAGGTATGTTAGTGTGAAAGAGACTAATGAAAAACACAAACGTGTAAAAATAGTGCAAGATGCTTAGAAGCTAGTTGGATAGCCCAGGATGTGTCAGCCATTTTTATTGCTGAGATAATGTTAGTCACCTCGAGTCAGCAGCACTGATATCATGGAAACCTGTTAAATGTTCCATGTTAGAGCACACAGAAGTCACCCTTTAAACAGCATTAACACATTCAAATAATAGGTCAAAATGTTTTAGAAATAGTGGGCCAAATTCATCTCTGAAGGCAATGGAGTTGCACCGGGGGTTAAATTGTTCCTATATATTTATGGTTTACCTTTTCATAAAGATTACATATCTGTCTTTATTACAGTAGCATGCCAAAGGCCCAGCTAGGATTGGGGAACTATTGTGCAGCATGCTGTACAGACAGACAATAAGAGACAGTCTACTCCTGAAAGGTTTTCAGTCACATTTAACAGATTTTTTTTTCTCTCTATTTTCTTTTACTCAAGGTGCCATAATGATACACTTTTTTATGCCTGTACAGTTGATTCTTGCAACAGATATTACCTTCAGAAGCTTTATTGATTGTGCCAGGACCAGAAGCTAAAGAAACATTTGCAGGAGGCATAAGTTAAGCAAGACTATCTTTGCAGTTTAAAGTTTTTTATTATTTTTGCTTATTTATTTTACAGGATTCTTATGAAGCTAAAAAGTCTCCTCCAAGCAAGAATCAGTCTCTGGATACACGTCTTAAACACCAAAACAACCAATTATTTTTAAACATGCAAAGCAATACAAACAAGGCAGCTGTGTCTCCAGAGCTCTCAGTTCTCGCCGCCATACACTAACCCATTTCTTTCTCCTGCAACTAGCCTAGGGCTCTTGTAAAGAGTCTGAGCCCACCTAGGCTTAACTGCTGACAATTACTTCAGTGTCACTCTGAGCTGACTGAAAAGTCCTGCCATGATTTAACTTCAAGATCCTCATAAGACCATCTGGATTGCTAGGGCCTCTCCTCATTGGGGATGAGTGCATCATGGTGGCAGGAAAAGACTCGCGTGGCACCAAGGATATGGCTACACTACAACTGAACACCCGTGGCTGGCCCCTGTCAGCTGACTTGGGCTCCTGGGGCCCAGGCTGCAGGGCTGTAAAATTGTTATGTAGGCTTTGCGGTTCAGGCTGGAGCCTGGACTCTGGAACCCAGGGAGGGTCCCCCAGCCTGAACCCCAAAGCCTACACAATAATTTTCAGACCAGCAGCCCAAGCCCAGTGAGCCCGAGTCAACTGAGACAGGCCAGCCACAGGTGTTTAGCTGCTATGTAGACAGACCCCAAGAGACTCATGAAACAGAACTATGAGAAGAGTATGTGTGTGTCATTCCATGTTAAATGTGGGAATAAAACTGTGGCCACTTCTATGTTAGCCCAGTATATGATTCTATAAGTCTAAAATACAAAATAAGCTATTTCTATACCATTCACATTATATATATTTTTGCTCCTCATGACAGCTGTTACCAGGCTTCATTCTTAGTTCTTAGGTGCACTATTGAGCTGCACCCTGCCAACTGTTAGTGAATACAGGGCAAGCACATAAGTTAGGCATTTGACACTTTTACAAAAGCAGCACTACTAAAATGTGGGGGCATGAGCCTGTAAGACATCTGTGTGTAAACATCCCATTTACTTTAAATGGAATTCTGTGAATGGAGGGCTTGCAAATTTGGGCCCTTGTATGTATATAGAATGCAATATGTTTTAGAAGTCTGCATGACAAAATCATTATAAGACAAGAAATTGAGGTTTTTGTTCAGTCTATTGCATCTACACAAATATTTTTAAGTTACTATAACCAGCAAATGTTAGCTTGAAACAAATATTCTGAAATCTGGGAAGCCTAAATCTCAGTCCATCCTAATCAGTAATAAAATACTACTACTTCTTCACACTTGTATAGTACCTTTCATCTGAGGGACTCAAAGCACTATATAAGCATTAGCTAAGCCCCACAACACCCCTGGGAATTCTGTTAAATCCGTTTTCTAAATGGAGTAACTGATATACAAAGACGTTAAGTGACTCATCCAATATAATCAATAAATCAGTAGCAGAGCTAAGATTAGAAAGCAAGAGCACTAGTTTACCAACCCTGCCTTTGCTTTAGCCACTAGATTACACAGCCAGTGAAGTCTGATTTGCAGGAGCAACGAAGGCAATCAGAGTACACATTTGAAATGGTACCCAACGTTTCTCAACGGATTTCAGCTCAGGTCAATCTTAAGAATTCCTTGGATAGCTGAGCTGCTTGAAAGTTTGAACTACATAATTCATAATCTTCCTGGGAACATGGAAAATGTGACTTGCATATAATAGCTGATCCATCCACCAGCTGCATTATAACGAGGAACCTGCAGTTTTGGCTCTTCCAGTTGGCTAAATGAATAAGTAAACATTAGATAGAGAACATTTCAAGAGCAAGACATGTTTGCTACCTTACCATTAAGGTAAGGTAACCCAGTACCCCAGGGTTAATAGAGTGCTGTGTATTTATTGACATCACCACTAAAACCTTAAGCTGGTAGCAGCATAAAAATCAATGATACAACTGTAGAGCATAGTTGACTATAAGTAAGTACGCTTAGCAGTAAAAGAGATAGGTACCTACCCTGTAAAGCAAAGATGAAAAGTATCAGGATTCTGCTTGATACAGACTTTTTATACACCTTCCTCAAGGTCACTGGTGGTGATAACAATTTAAAGGCATCAGTAGCTTTCCTTTGTTTCTATATTTGTCTGCTGGGTCCTGGAAGAGGCGGCAATGCTACAGCAGTGTACATGTGAGGGTATGATTCTGGAGACTGTGGGGGAGTGGCATGCTATTGAGTTGCTTCCCTATCCACTCCATTCTTGCTAGATGACTTCATGGAATAACTCCTATCCTTACCAGACTGCCTGTATTTTAACAATGGCAAGTGTTACTTTTTCTGAGAACCAAATTGTAGTTGGCTAAAAAGAGAAATAAGAAAATTCAGATGTCATTACTTTGGAAAAGGAATTGCCCACCTTTCTTATACCAGAGATAAGTGATCAGAAGGTGCTTTAGGTTCTATGTGCGTCTAATGACTATGGAACAAATATATACTGTCCGCAAATAACAAAGCTAGGAACTGATCCCAGGGCTTCTGAGATCTCCAGTACCTTAAGCACAAAACGATCCTTACTCTTACTTTGATGGCCCCAGAGCATTAAAACCAGGCTCAAGGACTTTGCAATTCCCAATTGCACGCAAGGGCTAGAGAATGAAGATGGTGAAGAATATAATGTTCCTATCTAAAAAGTTAAACACCAGATAGTACTTTGGTAGCGTACAAATTAAGGGTGGATGTCGAGTATTGTGTTTCAAGAAATAGTCCGGGATCAGGACTTCTTGTGGTAAACTCAATTCCTGAACAGAGGAAATAGCCTAACAAGTCCAGATCTCACTTTGTTTCAGCCCATAAATAACTAAATGAACCCAAATCCCTGCAAATATTGAGATATCCAGGTTTATTAGGTACACCAGCATACCAAGTTATCTGGGTATCTTTGAGTTCCAGTATAAGTTGAATGTATGTACTGGTGGAATGTGAAAGTTGCAGATAATGTTAGTTGACTACAAGACAAGTAGCATAACAGGGCTCTGAAGAGTGCTAGTAGGAAAACCGAATTCCAGGAGTTAAAAAACTTTAAAAAAATCCAATGTTATATTCCTAGATTTACATTGAGGCAATTATTTTTGTTTGTAATCAGACCGGAAAAATGACTTACAAATTGAATCTGCTCCTTTAAAGCTCCTGCCCTGATGGAACAGACAAGGACAGGTTACAAAGACAAGGGGAACGCATGAGAAGAGATAGAGGAGATGTTGATGTGCTATGCTTTGAGAGTGTGGGCTCTTTACAGACAGGCTATGCTGAGTGTTCCAGGAGGGGAGGGAACACCAATCCATACAAGGGAGGTTACCAATACCAAGAGATACAGAAGCAATATTCCTTAACTAGAAACTATGTCCAGTTGGGTTGAAGGAATTAAGAAGATAAAGGCAAAAGTTTCAATATGCTGTTCAATTTGGTTGCATTCATACAAGGAACATGCATTCAAACACAAAGCTAGCTACGTTTGCCATGTCCCCTAAAGTCCAAGCTGCTGTGGCAGATGTGTTCTTCACATTTCCATTGATCCAGTTTCATTTCACTCTCTCTCTCAAACCACTGCCCTAGAACTACTTGGCACTTTTCAACATGAAAACACTGTTACATAATAATCCACATCACACAATAAGAAACTTGCCTAAAACCACAAAAGAAGCCAGTGGCAGAGCTGAAAGGACAATTCATCTGTTCCTGGGTCCGACTCTTGTACCTAGAACACTTGACAACCGTTTACTACAGTTTTTTTTCCCTCCAGATCAATCCCATACTTCAGCTATCTTGTGCTCAGGCCTCAAAAGATTTGTTCTAAGGCCCTGCACTTTGTAATTTATTGTTTTATATCTGGCTCAGAACAAACCGATTTGATTGTCTGATTTAGACTATTTAGGTGAACAATGAATGAATGACCCTGTAAAACTTGATTGGATGCTCCTGATAGTGCAAGGCAAAACATGATAGATTGTATGCATAGCCCCGATTAATGTTTATGGGGAGGCGCTTAATCTGCTACTGAAGACTGGGAATGCTATAGCATTTCACATCACTCATGGCTGCGGGTGTAATACACACATAATCTCTCCTCATGTCTCCTTTCATACTCGATTAGTAACTATATTTCCAAACACAGAATTAAACATTAACAGCTTCTTATGTTAAAAAAAACACCTATTATAACCACTGTATTATTTTTACATCTTCTGTTCTGAACATATTCATCCTCCTTACACCTGTGTTCACGAGGAGGGCGAACTAATGGCTGTTCCAGCAGCTGGTGCCAATGCCATTTCATGGGTTGTGTCATTTGAAAGTGGCGTAGGTAGCACTGGGTCCAGCATGATCAATCTGTTTTCCTAGCAAATGCTGAGATGGTTGGTCACTGCTCATTTGTTATTCTTGCCTTGTTGGGCTTCTCTCTCTCTTGTTTTACTACTCACTCGAATAGACAACTTGATTACGTTTGGTAACAATGACAAACAAGGGCATTAGCCCCTGCAAAGCTACATTTAGAAAGGTTAATGCTGCTCACTATTTCTTTAACAGATGGTTAGGTTTGGAAAAGGAGAAACTTTGATAAAGTGCACTTGTGACTAACCTATTTTTAATAACATTACATATTGGAGAAGAATGCAATGGTATTTATCTCCTCTAGAGCCAGATAGTGTCAACATGGATGCCATGGTCTTAGAGAGGTTGTCGTCTGGTTTGTGTAAAAGCCCATTTATGACACCTTACTGTTTTCTAAAACACAAAATGCATCTGATCAAGGGCTGGCTGTCCCTTAAAACATGACATGCATATTAAAGTTCTTTAATAGCATGCCTTGGAAATAAAATAGCTTGTTCTACTGAAGAGAGCTCTGCAAGTTAGAGGGATGCTACTGCTAACAAAGATATTTGGAGACTGTGTTTTTTGATTCACAGTTCCTTGGTCACTCCATAGAGTAAGTGTAAAAGAGTATCCCTCGATGAGGTGCACCTACCATAGCTGTATCTGAAGAGATTTAGAGCCCATTGTTTACCCAAGGGCCCAGCTAGGTCATTGCTGATGGTGCATTCACAAGTGAGGGGTGTTGTATTAATTTAGATGGAATATATGGGCCCAAAGAATCAAAGGTGCTGATATGACCTTGTCACCATCCAATTTGAAACAGTCATAAACAAGGCTTGGTATACAAAGACCTCAAGCAGCTTAGTATCATGGCAAACACATTATAAATCAGAGGTGCTGGGCCAATTTTTCTAGTGGGGTGCTGAGACCCATTGAACCAAACTGTAAACCCTGTATGTGACGGAAACCACTTCGAGCTAGGGGGTGGGGTAGCACCCTTAGTTCCAGCATCTATGTTATAAATCCTTTTAAACCTTTTATTAAAGATACAGGAAAAGAAGAAAAATCAGTTAAAGCCTTTGAAATGTAAAGTGCTAAGCAACACTTTCATTGTAACACCCCTCATTCCCTTTCACTGGAGTAAATTTTTAGATGGATACCCTCTCCCCTTGTTTGACAGTCTTTTGGATGGCATTACCATTATATATGATAATACTGTCTTTGGGGAGAAGAGAAGTTAGCTGAGATGGGTTGGAGCTGTTATTGGTAAAGTCTGATTCCATTTCCTACAAGACAAGAGAAGACAAACACACACAAGAGGGGAGAGAAAAGAACAACAAAGACAGAAAATGCAGCTTCTGTCTCTGGTGTTGATTTTCTCTTGCAGCCTCACTTCTGGAGAAACACAGACACAGCCCACAGCCTTATCGGGCATTCTGAACCGTGGCAAACTTGAACCAGCAGTGGGCTGTTGAGGGCATTGCACTTAGCTGCCTTTCTGGCCACAGGTTCACAGCAGTGCTGAAAAATATATAGTCTTAGCTGGCTAAGCCAGACCCTTCTTAAACAGAAGGTAAAAGGAGAGGAATAGGAAAGAGACACAATAAAGCAGGGAAGAAAAAAAGACACATGGAGTGTGTGGGGAGAACAACAAAGTCTCACATCCCAGGTAGTGTTTGGGATTTAGCCAGAGCTGGTGGAGGTAGTGATGTCATCCGGGTCCCTCTCATGGCCCAGTCTGGTCAGGACATCTCTGAGGATCAGGACAATGAAGGCCCAACAGCGTTACAATAGAGCCCCTGGTCCCTGCAGATAGCTGACAGCTATCATGACACAGCTCACTCTTCCCCTATTCAGACAGTCACCACTGAGGTAGTGAAGTTTTCCCTAAAGTCTCTTTTTGAGGACCTCAGGAGGGAATGATGGGTGAAATAGCCCTCTCCTTATTTTGTCATCCAGTTAGGCCTGACTTCCAACACACCAGTTTTGGTCCATTGATTTCCAGTCCCACTCTTCTCTTACTTACTAGAGAAGGTCCTAACACAGTCCTTCACTTATATCAGTGGGCCTTTTTTGTTTCAACTAATTCAATCTGTTCCCTTTTTTCACCTTTCCCCATCAACATTTGTTATAGGTTATTGTGACACTTCTGAACTTTTATCCACTTTCCCACAGTTAGGCTCACAAGTGGGGTACATTTGTAGACTCAATTATTACAACAGGGGACAAATGAGAAGAAAGAGATCGAATGAATTAGAGCAGTCTGGTGTGCTTTTTCGGAGACAAAGGTCATCTGCACAGTAGTCATTCCATGGGGAGAAAAATGTTCAAGTCACAGAGAGGGAAATTCATGGGCATTATGTATGGATTGGACCTCTTTCCTGTTGTGGAGAATCTTGGTTTAATTCTTTAAGGATTTGTGCTCTTTAAGATAGTTTTGGGAAGGGACAGTAAGAGGAGTCAGAGATAAGACTGTTGCAGAATGGAGAAAAAAAAGCTAAACACTTGTGGGGGGGGAATCAGTACCTATTCTTTTTAAGTGGGTTCAGGAGCTTATCTGCCTACACAATTATGCTCTGCTACACCAGTAAAATTAAGCATGACAAAACTGACATCATTATACACACAAAATTAAATTACAAAACATGATTGTTGTTTTAGGAATGTGTAAGACTGCTAGATCAAATCATTAGCATTGAGGGTTTTTTTACATGCCTCCCTGCATTTCATCGAGAAGAAGCAGGCATGCTAGACAGCTTTCTAGGAGACTATTGAGTCAAATGGTTGCAATGACAAGTACTCCCAGGTCTTTCTGCTCACTATAGAGAAATACATTTCACAATACTCATTTCTGAAGAGTTAAAATGGTATCCGTTTAAATTATGTCCAACTTTTACAACTTTGCTGCTAGCTAGCTCAGTTCTCTGTTGTGCAGCAAGCAAGCAAGCTACTACTGAGAAATATATCTGCTCCTGCCCTCAAATGTATTCAGGCCCTACCTATTGGGAAACAGTCCCTCAGGTCCCATACTAGACAATCAGATCCTTTCTGGAGGATAATATTACCTTCCTCATCTGTGCCTGTTAATCAAGACAAAAAAAGCTAGATTCCAAATGCTAAGCAGATATGAAGCAGTGCTCAGCTGTGGTTGCCAGGCTGCTCAGTGAGAGTCACCTGCAACAGCATCCTTTTTTGAATGACCACATGCAGCTAAGGCAGATTACAGCATCCCATTGAAAATGTTTACTTACAACTACCACTGTCAAGAACCACCAGCTGCACTTGGTAACACCCAAACAGCTCATAAGAACAATTTATAATTGCAAAACACCTGTAGATTTCCTGCAATGCCTTAAATGTCCTCTCAGTTTTTCCTTATACCTAATGGATGTAGCTGAAATCGATGTCTTTGTATGGAGTGAACTTTCAATAAGTTGCACAAGCTCACATTCTGTCTAAGGATTTTACCAGATAAAAGCAACTGAAATCATTTAAAAAAGTTACTCATTACAGAAAATAGTTATATTGCCATTAGTTTACATAGCATTTACAAACAAAAATATGTTTTCCTGCCTTAATGAGCTTACAGTTGAAGTAAAAATCACCAGTGCCCTAAGAAATACAGTATCAGATTAAAATATGAAACTTCAAAGGAAAATAATCTAACAGTATATCAACTTCATACCACAAAAAGGTATTCACAGTCTCTGTTGTGTTTTCAGAAGACCACAATATCTAGCACATGATAATGCACTATGTTTCATACTGAAGCATCATGTGTGCTCCTTTTCCATCCCAGGCGAAGATAATATACATTTCAAAGCTGTCATTACGCTTTCCCCCTTGCTGACATTTGATCATTACTGTATCTTAAGAACTTCTAAATAGGTCATGCCTTTAGCGGGAGAAATCAGTTTCAGGAAGTGAGGCTGACAGAGTTCTTAAGCCTCTTACTAGTGATTACTGACATTGATGGATCCATCTGAGATTCCAGTGATGGACTTCTATACCCATTAGAGAAAGCAGCAAAAACAGGAGCCAGCTAAACAAATGTCTATGAGCTTTTTTAGTTCTGCCCACTTCTCCAAAAGGAAGGACTTTATCACATTCCCTGTTTTTCTTCTTATTTCTAAAAGCAAAAATGTCCTCTTCCTTTAAATCTCTTCAAACAAAAGCTTTTCCATGCCTCCAATCATTTTCATTACCCTACTCTGAAGCCTTATTTTGCTCGCATAAGACCAGACATTAATTTATATAATGACATATTTTTAGAATTATTCTTTGAACCTTTCTTAATACAATTTTTTTAAATAAATACCATATATAATGAGTGTTTTTTTTCCCTTGAGCTGTCAGTTTAGGTTCTAAATTAATTATGGTCACCTAAGGAAAAGACCTATCAATGTGTAAGTAGTTCAGGTTGTTCTTTTCATTATTCATTATTTGACAAATGAGATTTTATGGAGACATGCTATCATCTGGCCTATTCACCAGCATTTGTAGGCCCTGTTAAGTTCCTCAGAGCCTGACCGTCTTCTCTAGTCTTGACTAGCCAATACAATGATGTTACCCACACATTTGGTCCAAAGCTTTACATTCTATGATCTACTTCATAACACAGACCATCTCATTATCCCTACCTTTCACCTTGCTTGTGACATTGTCTCTGCTCAAGTAGTTCAAGCACCATCTTGTGATAAGAGGCTCCATCCTAAAATACACATACGCCTTCAAACATGAGAGATACTCAGCTGAATTCCTCTCGGTGCCAATATCTGCTGTGGCAAATTCAACTTGGCTTTGCTTTTTATATAAAGTCATCCCCTTCACATGGGGGCAGAAATAGGGATGGTCGATGCTGGTCCCCTAGGTCTTTTGAACATAACATTTTCAGGTTTATTCCCTTCAGACACTCCATATCAAGGAACAATCTTGCTAGCAGCCAAATTTAAATGTTAGTTGGTAGCTGTGTCTGGTTGAAGCTAATATCAGACTGTTCTATACATTTAGAAAAAATAAGCAGTGACAGTTTAATCTGTGAAATAACGTTTTTATCAGGATACTTTGAATACCTTTGCAAGTGCCAGAAAAACAAGGCTTACATTACTTAGGTTGACATTAGACATCAAGGAGAAGTAATAGCAAGAAGCAACAGATGGTTTTCCTTTAGGTACGCTCTGTATGTAAAGGGAGGATTTTTTTATTTAATTTTTTTTTTTTTAAAGGTACAGCTGCAGTGAGCTGTCCACCTTGTCAGGAAGCTCAGACAGTAAAGTTCCTCAAAAGCAGGTCATTGTATATACTACCAGAAACCTCCTCTGCTCTTCTAGGATATTCTGATGATCTCAAAAGGGGTTTTACAGATATTACCACAACAACCTTCGCAAGATAGGCATTATGGACTTTTTACAGAGAGAAACTGTCACAAATCAAACGGGTGGTATGACCAGGAATGAAACCAGGGAATTTAGTGCTCTGACCAATAAAGCACATTCCCTCTGAAAATATGATGTTTATAGAGTAAGACTAGACACAGTGAATTCGCTGATCCATAATCTATGTGCCAAAGGGCCTTTTACATTAGAGAACTGCTAGATAAGAGGAAGGAGTTTGAGCTGATCTAAAGGCCAACCCATATGCTGACCTTCAGTTAAAGTGACCAGCTGTCCCGATTTTATAGGGACAGTCCCAATTTTGGGGACTTTTTCTTATATAGGCTCCTATTACCCCTCACCCCCTGTCCTGATTTTTCACACTTGCCCTCTGGTCACCCGACCTTCAGTGCAGTGCTCAGCTCCGCTTCTGTCACACTCAGATATGCCCCTGGCACTTGCTTCCAGAGAGTGAGCAATGAAGATGAAAAGTTTCACCTCTAAATACGCATTAACCCAACAACCAGCAAAGCTCCTGAACTGCCAGAGGATATTCCTTTATCTCTGTAATCAGTTTCTTCTGAACGGAGTGTCTATATTTTCCTTCCTCCCTTCCAACTGTGCATGAATATGCCAAGTCTGGGGCCAGATGGGTGCCTATATTGAAAAGCCAGGGAGAAAAGAGAGGTAAGACAGGTAAGATAGGCAAGGTAAGGGTCAGAAGCAAAGGAAGTATAAATTGAACTCCAGCATATTAAGATACTAGACAAGTCTGATGTAGCATAATTCAGCTGCAGAACAGAGTGGCGAAAAGAACTAAACTGTTTGATGGAGTACACGATAGGTTAAGGGGCTGAGCAGAGCATCAGAACTTTGGGTATGATTATTCCGATTTTACAGAAACTGATTTCTGGAAACAGATTGTATAAAGTCGAGTGCACACGGCCACACTAAGCACATTAATTCAGCGGTGTGCATCCATATACCGAGGCTAACGTCGACTTCCGGAGCGTTGCACTGTGGGTAGCTATCCCGTAGCTATCCCATAGTTCCCGCAGTCTCTCCTGCCCATTGGAATTCTGGGTTGAGATCCCAATGCCTGATGGGGCCAAAAATTTGTTGCGGGTGGTTATGGGTAAATGTCGTCAGTCAATCCTCCCTCCGTGAAAGCAACGGCAGACAATCATTTAGCGCCCTTTTCCCTGGATTGTCCGGGCAGACGCCATTGCATGGCAACCATGAAGCCCGTTCAGCCTTTTTTCACTGTCACCGTATGTGTACTGGATGCTGCTGACAGACGCGGTACTGCAGTGCTACACAGCAGCATCCTCTTGCCTTGCAAGTTAACAGACGGTTACCAGTCCTACTGCACCATCTGCTGTCTTGCAAGTTGACAATGACAGTTACCAGTCACACTGTACTGTCTGCTGCTGTCATGGGTGCTTCTGGCCAGCCTCGGTGAGGTCGGTCGGGGGCGCATGGACAAAAATGGGAATGACTCCCCAGGTCATTCCCTTCTTTAAGTTTTGTCTAATGGAGAGTCAGTCCTGCCTAGAATATCAGGCAAGCCTACTAAAGAACCAGAGAGGCAAACGGCTGCTCCGGGTCAGAGCCCCAGACTTCCCGCAGAAATGATGAGCTGCAAGCCATTCTAGGGGGAGCCCCTGCAACAACGCCACCCATTCCTTCCCTCCTCCCCCACCCCTCATGGGCTACCGTGGCAGTTATCCCCCCATTTGTGTGATGAAGTAATAAAGGATGCATGAATAAGAAACAACACTGACTTTATTGCCTCTGCAAGCAGAGATCAAAGGGGGGAGATGATATTCCAGGCAGGAATGAATCTCCATTAGACAAAGCTTAAAGAAGGGAATGACTGGGAGTCATTCCCATTTTTGCCCAGGCGCCCCCGACCAACCACACCGAGGCCAGCCAGGAGCACTCAAGGGACGACGATGACGGATATCAGTCCTACTGTACCATCTGTTGTCTGCAAAGGAAGGGGATGCTGCTGTGTAGCGCTGCAGCACCGCATCTGCCAGCAGCATCCAGTAGACATATGGTGACATTGAAAAAAGGCGAGAAAGGATTTTTTTCCCCTTTGCTTTCACGGAGGGAGGAGGTGGGACGATGACATATACCCTGAACCACCCGCGATAATGTTTTTGATCCTTCAGGCTTTGGGAGCTCAGCCAAGAATTCAAATGGTTTTCAGAGATTGCAGGAACTTTGGGATAGCTACAGTCGTCAGTCGCCCCTCCCTCCGTGAGCATCCATTTCATTCTTTGGCTTTCTGGTACGTTTGTCTCAGCTCCTTAAGTTTCACGCAGCACTGTGTCGAGTCCCTGTTGTGGCCTCTGTCCCTCATAGCCTTGGAGATTTTTTCAAATGTTTTGGCATTTCATCTTTTGGAACGGAGTTCTGATAGAACAGATTCATCTCCCCATATAGCGATCAGATTCAGTATCTCCCGTACAGTCCATGCTGCAGCTCTTTTTTGATTCTGGGACTGCATGGTCACCTGTGCTGCTCAGCGCTCCATGCTGGGCAAACAGGAAATGAAATTCAAAAGTTTGCGGGGCTTTTCCTGTCTACCTGGCCAGTGCATCCGAGTTCAGATTGCTGTCCAGAGCGGTCACAATGGTGCACTGTGGGATAGCTCCCAGAAGCCAATACCGTCGAATTGCGGCCACACTAACCCTAATTTGAAATGGCAATACCGATTTCAGTGCTACTCCCCTCATCGGGATGGAGTACAGATATCAATATTAAGAGCCCTTTATATCAAAATAAAGGGCTTCATTGTGTGGCTGGGTGCAGGGTTAATTCGGTTTAACGCTGCTAAATTCGAAATAAACTCGTAGTATAGACCAGGTCTAAGCTGGAGGATATTGGGAATGGGTTTATGTTGACACCAGACACACAAAATCCCATACTGTACTGTGCATGCCTGAGACTGAGTCCCACTTGGAAGGTTTTTCTGTTAGTGCTCTGATCAGAGATCTGCTGTGACTGGACATTACAACTACTGTCAGGTAGTGCAAAGTCAAGTTACCTTTGCTAGGGCTAGTCTACACTTACCTGCCGGGTCAACGCGGTGAGTTCGACTTCTCGGAGTTCGAACTATCGCGTCTAATCTGGACGCGATAGTTTGAACTCCCTGCGCGCTCCGGTCGACTCCGGTACTCCATCACTGCAAACGGCGGTGGCGGAGTCGACCTTGGAGCCACGGACTTCGATCCCGCGGCGTCTGGACGGGTAAGTAGTTCGAACTAGGGTACTTCGAGTTCAGCTATGCTATTCACGTAGCTGAACTTGCGTACCCTAGTTCGACCCCCGCCCTTAATGTAGACCTGCCCCTAGAAAGGAAAGCAACGGTTTAGTTTTCCAGCCACGCCGGAGTAGGATGTATAGCAACTTCTACAGTTGAACAGTTCTACAGCAGAACAGTTTGATTTGATTTTAAATGTATTCTTATCTTTGAAAACTTAAAAGGATCTTTAGAGGAGAAAAAAAGATAGGCAGAGAAAACAGATCAAATACTTGATCATATACTTGCACCAAGCTGCAGTAACCACCATTCTGATGGAGTCATGTACTTTGATCCCATACAATGGTCTAGTGACAAAACACAATTTGTCCTTGTATGGTAACGTACAGAGTGACCCTCTGCTAGACCACTTTACACACATGGAGAGAGGATGGAAAACGGAGTGTCTACTTCAGTGATTGCCTCTAAAATTGCACATAAAATACCACCACATCCCAAACCAACCATGCACACACATGTAGAACAAAACTTTAAATCCAAAGGCACCTGAGAGCTGGTTGAAAGTTTTTTCATTAAAGCTCTTTTTGGATGGAAAACTGGGTTTCTGACCACTTTGGGGTCCCGACCCACAGTTTGAGAGCCGCTGATCTAGAGTCAGTGGCAGCCTGCAGCACCAAGCCTCCCAGCTCAGGTTAGCAGACTCAGGCTCATGTTACCATGCTAAAAATAGCTGTGTAGACAGAGTTTTTTATTGCAGCTTGGGCTGGAGCTAAGGCTCTGACACCCACTCCCATCTGTAGGCTTCAGAACTTGAGTTCCAGCCCAAGTCACAACATCGACACAACTACTTTTAGTGCAATAGCATGAATCTGAGTTTGTACCGTAAGTGACTTGCCCAAGATCACATAGCAGGACCAGGAATAACCCCTTCCCCACACCGCACCACCACACAAACGAACAAAATGGACCCAGTCGTAACAAGTACTCAACAGCAGTCAACTTTAGAGGAAGGCTAGACTGCAAGATCACAATTAGATTTCTAGCCAGAATTGGAATTTTTACTTGAATTGGAAATAAACGTTATTATGCAGTCTCATTTCTGATTCTCAGACTAGTGGTGGTAGAGTTATCATAATTTATACTGAAGCCAGGATAAAACTAAATGTGTCAAACCAGGGGAGTCAGACAATTAAAAAACTTGGCACTATAGTCCAAAAGCAGAACAAGAAAAATGCAGAAAAATGCCACTGCATAATAGTAGTGGCCACAATGTTTCATTTCGAAGTACGTGACAGAATGAAATGATGTCAGAAAATGTGGGTCACATTTCATCAGATAACCAAATTTGAAGATTTAGCCACCAAGTAAATAAAAAATAGCTCCAACCTGCACTTTTTTTTTAAAAAGGTTTCATCTTCTCTTATTGATGTACACGTGGAAATTCCATTAGCGTTTATGGAAGTTGCAGCTAATGTCACATGGAGTATAGATGCCCTAAGGGAGGGACGGAAAAAAGGAACATGAACTGAGCTACAAAACAGCACTTTATAATTTATTGCAACTTTGAAAGGCAACAGAGAAGGATCAGGAGGCAGCTGTATGGATTTAATCTCTAAAAACAATCAGCACAGAAATTCCGTTTAACAAAGCCTCTAGCACCTGGAAAGGACTCTATTCTGTAGCTATTTCATGCATACAACTCCCATTGACTTAATTATGTGAAGTAGATATAGGATCTGTCTTGGTGCAGGAGAAGAGCAGAGAGCAAAAGGGAGCATGGCCTGAGAAACAAAACATTTTATAACACCAGTCTCACAAATAGAAATGATGCAGTGTTTCAAATTCTGACTTCAAGCATTCTGATGCCTTCTAAAGAATACCTTACCAAGTACATGCTTTCTTCCTTCTGCCAAATTATTTGTCTGCTCAAAAGCCAAAGAATCCAAGACTGGCTCTTGCTCTAACTATTAGTCAATACTCCCTAATATGGAAACATTTTGAAAGTGAGATTTCAGAAGAGCACCACATGGGTAGAGAAAATAACATCTCATCATTTCCAGCTCTCTACTCTATTATTCCATTTTATAGGCCACATGTTAAAGGCCATTTGTCACATATTATTATGGCAAGGGTGTCACACTAGGTTTTCAGAAGATTGAGCTTTGTGCCTCTGATATTAATGCCAATATATTTTGTTCAGGTTATCACATTACTTTAATAATAATTCATTCTGCTCAGTTTGATCAAGACTGTTTCATCAGACCTGCCTCAGTGCCTTTTACAGACAACAATTCACGAGAAACATTTTTTTCGTTCTCTTTCTTCTAAGCTAAAAGAAGTTACATCTCCTTTCTGTACTTGATTTGCCCTTTGGCAAATCGTGGCAACTTGAACTTATTCCCATCTGTAAAGTCCCCACTTTAAAAACCTTTCAAACCCTTGGGCACTGTAAACTGTCTTATTCCAGTTGCTCTAAAAATAGACCCTACACAACTGTTGTGATTATTGGGCCTTCAAATTTACCCTAATTGTAAGCTCAACGGTAATGAGTGAGTGAAAGTTCATAGGGTTTCACAACAACCTATAATAATAAATATTGATGGGAACAGTTGCAAAAGGGAGACTGAGTAACTGAATTAGTAAAAACAAAAAGGCCTTCTGATTAAATTGTGGAGGTATACCTATCTCCTAGGACTGGAAGGGACCCTGAAAGGTCATTGAGTCTAGCCCCCTGCCTTCACTAGCAGGACCCAATACTGATTTTGCTCCAGATCTCTAGGTGGCCCCCTCAAGGGCTGAACTCACAACCTGGAGTTTAACAGGCCAATGCTCAAACCAATGAGCTATCCCTTCCCCCAATGTAACTCAAGGACTGTGTTAAGATCACACCTGGTAAACAAGAACATTGTGAGACCAAATATCAATGACCCAAAACTGGTGTTATGGAAATGAGCTCTGTTGGTGGCCAAAGTAACGAGGGGATGAGCTGCTCTGCCCAACACTTCCTTTTGGATTTCTTAAAAAAAACAGACTTTGGGAAAAACGTTGGATCCAGAAGTGAGCTTCACCTTCGTGACTGCCATCCCTAGACATTCGTCATCCTAATTCTCAGAGATGTCCTGACCAGACTGGGCCGAAGAGAGGGACCCCGATGACACTGCCACCTCTATCGGCTTCAGCTATATATTCCAAACACCACCTGGGATCGGAGACTGACTGTCTGCCCCTCCCTTCACCCTCTCCACTGTGTTCATTTCCCTCCCTAGCTTATTTCTTTTTTCCTATCTCTCTCCTTTTGCCTTTAGCTGGCCAAGACTGTATATTTTACAACACTGCTGTAAGCCTGTGACCAGAAAGAACCTGCTAAATGCAATGCTCTAAAGATCCCCAAGCTGATACAAGTTTGGCAGGTCTGATAAGGAGTGGCTGATAAGCCTGTATGCTGTGCTGTTTTTTTTTTTCCAAGGCTGACGCTGCACGTGAGTCAACACCAGAGACAGACGCGGCATTTTCTATTTTTGCTGTTCTTTTCTCTCCCCTCTTGTGTGTGTTTGTCTTCTTAACTAACTACTTCTCATTTTCCTAAAAGGACAATTATTACCAGCTTTAATACTGCCTAAAGACTGTCAAACAAGGCCTTTTTTCCTTCTAAAGGCTCTCTACAGCTAAGAGGGATGTTAACAGAAAAGCCTTTCTTAATGCCTTACGTTTCAAAGGCTTTAACTGTTTTTTCTTCTTCTGTGTCTTTAATAAAAGTTTAAAAGGATGTTTAACGGGGTGTTTGCCATGGTACTAAGCAGGCTGAGCTCTCTGTACAAACCCTGAACCTTGTTTAACACGGTTGGGCAGTGACTGGGTTACGTTAACACCCTTTAGCCCACATAGTCCATCTAAATTCATACCGTACCACCGAGGATGTCTTCATGAGGCTTCTGAGGCCATTTGCAGGCTGATGACTAAGGCAAACAGTACAGGCTTCTGGAGCTAAAAAGTCCATCATTGCCCATCATTATCAGAGCTCCCAACAGTGCTACCCACAGCTGGAACTGAAAAGGTGTAGCACAGGTAGGACATTTTTACCCAACGTACCTAGTTTAAACAGGACTTCTGCAACTCTTTTTTCCAGCAGTGCAGTAATAAGCTAAGGTATGGCTCAGAGAGGTATGCACAGAGAGAGAGAGAGAGAGTGTGCACAAGCTGCTGCTCAATGGCCCTGAGAGCCAGTTGAAGTGCAGGGAAGAAGCTTTTCTCTTTCCTCCACCACTTCTTCAGGAAGTAGGGGAAGGAAGAAGCCCAGTAGAAACTGTTACTTAGTAGCACTATCATTTAATTCCCACAAGTGGCAGCTCATTTCTCTCTTTTCTACCAGTAAGGGACGGAGAAACCCAGAGGCAGCTTAGTAAAGCAAAAGGAGAGCACAGCATGACTTCACTGCTCATAGCAATGCATTTATTTACACACACACACACACACACACACACACACACACACACACACACACACACACACACAGAGAAAGGGGAGGGAGCAGAAAAATTAGCTGATTGCTTTCCCACACGGCCTCCCCCTTTTCAATCACTGCTTTTGAAAACAATGAACATGTCACATTGGATGTTTTCACTGCTGATCATTTCAATAAAAAGCTTTAAAGGTTGATGTTTAACTTGTCAATGTTTGGTTTTAGCATTAACACTTGTCCACACCTGTCAGAGCTACTTTTCAGACTGGCTGCTGATTAGAGGTGGGGCGGGGGAAGTAAAGCATCTAATATTAGTGGCAGAGGTGAAAGTAAGCCAGTCTGGTCCAGTGTACCAGCAAGGGGCAGCTTCCCCAGGCTGGTGATTTAAAGGCCGTTTAAATCGCCACCAGAGCTCCACTGCCAGAGCCCCGGGGTAGCAGAAGTGGCTGGGAGCCCTGGGGCTCCGGCAGTGATTTAAAGGGCCCAGAGCTCCCAGTAGCTACTATCGCAGTGGAGCCCCGGCCCTTTAAATCGCCCCCAGAGCCCCGCTGCTGGAGCCCCAAGGTAACTTTGACAGCCGCGATTTAAAGGGTCCAGGGATTTGCTGCAGTAGCAGTGGCCGGGAGCGCCAGGCCTTTTAAATCGCTGCCAGGGCTCTGGCGGCGATTTAAAGGGCCCGGGGCCCTTTAAATTGCAACACGAGCCCCGGGGCTCCCGGCCGCTGCCACAGCTACTGCTACCATGGGTCTCAGGCAGTGATTTAAAAGGCCCGGGGCTCCCAACAGCCGCTACCACAGCTGGAGCCCTGGGCCCTTTAAATCTTGATTTAAAGGGCCCAGGGATTTAAAGGCCCCGCCTCTTCTGGTTGAGGCTCCGCCCCCTGCTCAGGACTCCAGCCTACCAGTAAGTCCTTTAAGTTTCTTTCACCCCCAAGTCATGGTAAGTTAACTACCTTCAGAACCAGGAAGGACCTCACTTTTAAAATAAAATCTAACGCTTCAGTTCTGCAGAAACTGATTGGAGAAGTGTTTTCCTGTTAAAGTTTGAGGGTGTTAAATCACCATCCCCATTTACAGATAATTGTCTCTGCTGAATAGATCCATGTAAATCCTGCCTGGTCCTTCATTATATAAATATATATTAATACCAAATAAAACTACATTCAGATGGAGTTATATTTGAGCATATGTACCAATAACTTAAGTGTGGAAAAATTACACAGATGTTGTAATTATCTTAAAAGTAAGTATCACAAACCCAGGAAATTCAGAGACAAGGTTACACTCAAAAGAAATCCAAACATGTTAGAGTGAGAAAGGCACAGTTAAGACACCCAAACAACTGTAACTCTCCTGCACAGCGCTGTCATGCAATAACTGTATGATCATGATTAAGGCATTTTAGTATTTGTGGGCCCCGATCAGAATAAACTGTTTTTTTTAAAGAGACATTACATTTTAACCCCATATTTTTCCCTTAAGTGATTTGTACTCTCAAGCATAACTTCGTCTTAACAATTTTTTCTCTGAGACTTTCCCTAGATTTTTTTTTAAACTAAAAAAACTCGTACACAAACACTAAACAAGAAACCTAGAGACTGCTACCAAGTTTTATTTCTAATGGTTTGAAGGTATGTAGAATCAACCTGAGCTCATGTTGTAAAATGTATTTACTTATTTATCTAGTTTTAACTTTTAAGGGCAGATTCACCAGTAGACCAAAGGAGCACAGAGCAGCCAGTGCCTACTGGTCAGTTAAATTGAGTTGACCGCTGTTTCGAGTTGCTAGAGCAGTGCAATACAGCCAAAGCGCAGTGGTGAATCTGGCCTTTTGTTTGCAATTGACTTATTGGCTTGGAGGGCTGTGTTAGTGAGACCAATGCTATGTGAAGGGAGGGCAGAGAGAGCCCAGTCCCTGAGCCCCAACAGCTCAGAGTCTTAAGAGCTCCCATGTGCTCCTGCCTCAGTTTCCCCAGTAGTGCTCACTCAATGGAAAGTGCAGTCTATGTATCTGTGCCATTGAGAGCTTTGATGCTGCATGTGGCCACAGGTGCTTTAAAGAGCAGGGACACTTGGGACAATAAATGTACCAGTGAACTCTTGATGCATATGCCCTGTGTCCCTCATACCACTGAGTCATTACAGCCAATTTGTTGATTTGATTAGTTGAGTTACATGGACCCACTTAATTGTTATTTGAGCCTGTCTGTAGCCCATATAATCACAACAATTAGATATAACAGTTGCTTATAACTTAATTATAAACTAAGTTCTTCAAATATACCCTCTGCACAAGATTTCAATTAGTTTAACTATATGGAAAAGGTCAAGTGTCTGTGTTATTCCATTTTTATTCAGAACAAAGTAAACAGTGAGATCTAAATTTCTTAAAGGATCCAGTTTGGAATGTATTTGAACTCTCACTAATTAATGGACCTGTAAATTCTCCGTACATTTTATCTATTCTCAAAGAGTAAGTGCTGTAACTTTTGGGATGCTACACTTTATCTTTCATATAGGAGCTAGAAACACAAAGATATGTATAACACTTATTGATACAAAGGTCTATGAATATTCCATTTGCCCATAGCTTCTGGCACATCTCAATATAATAGTCTGAAATCTCCATGCTTCCAATGTCTCACATCTGTCACATCAGTGACAATAAGAAGCAAAAGAAGTTAACCCTATTCATCCTGGTAGGTAACAGTATGTATGGCGGGGTGGGGGGGGGGGAGAGGACCAAATACATGTATTCTTTCATGAATATAAATCAGAAGTTTCCGAGTTATCTACCCCTGGCAGCAATCTATTTGCATCATGAAACAGATTTGATTTCCTTTCTTTCTGTTTTGGCATATACTACTAAAATAATCCAACTGTTTTAAAGAACTACATTATTTTACTTAATTAAAAAGAAACTATGAAAATATTAAATCCTTGACTGTGGTGACCAAAAAGTCACATTTTTACCCATGACAGAACTTCTTGAACTAGTTTTCAATGAGGTCATCATATCAAAATATATGTAATGTACAGTGCGATTTATTAGCTTGCTGTATCAACTTACTGTGAACAATGTAGATAGCCACAGGAAGTAACAACCTCCTGCCTTTGTGTTTTACCTCTCTTTAGAAGACAGTCTGTTTACACTAGGAATCTGTGGAAATCAACTGACTGAACTGCAACTGTAATGATCCCAACTGGAAGAGTAAGCATAAGAGAGAACTGGGTTCATAGTCCTGCAACACCCTGCCTAAATGACATGAAGTGACCTTGTCTATTGTTCTCTAAGTGGTTTTTCCAGAATGTCACATGCATCTATTACCCACTTAAACCACTTGAGTATATATAAACCAGACAATATTCTCCTTGCTACATATGGTTATTAAAAATGCAGTATCAATGTGCATTCATTATCTCTAAACAACATTCCTAATCCATATACTGTAGAAATTTTATAATCTTAGATTAAAAATTTCACCAAAACATTTAATCTGAAGAAAAATGTTTATATATAGCAATATACATCCAAAGGTTTTTACGCTTTTAATGGTTAAGAAGCGAGCTTCATAAAATCATTATGACGTGAGAGCTATGCCAATGTTTCACAGGGAAGCTGAGGCAGAAAGTCCAAGACTTATCCAAGGTAATACAGGAATTGTATGGAAAGTCTAAGAGCCGAACTCCTTAGTGCCTAACCCTAGTCTTTATTAATGTAAATATTTTCCAAAGTATACTAGAACCAACACACCCTGCCCCTTGTTTTCTTAGTACAGACTCATGAATAATGAACATACCACAAATGGGGGAAACGCAGGGGTGAGAGGTCTGACAGGGTTATAACGAAAGGACTTGCAGTTACTTTGGTGAGTTGCCTGCATATTAAATGGTTGTGTTTATAAACAAATTTTAAAAGTTAGATTGTTACTTGGGCTACTTACACCCAGGCTAGGAAATAAAGCGGGGGAAGAAAGGAAGAGAACCCTCCCTCGCCTACAGCTGTATGTGGACTACCCAGACCTTGGGTGTGCGCATGCCAGAGTAAGGTGGGGCACTAAGGAGTGAGAGGAATGGACCACCCCTCCTCTTGCTCTCTCAATTTCTTTGCTAGGATGTTTCTGGCGTAGCACAGCTAAACGTCCCTTAATATGAGCAGTGTCCTTGGGACATAATCTAGCCCAAAACTGTTTTTGTGTTTCCAGTTTAAGTGATCACTAATTTAATATTTCAGTTCATAACATATTTATGGGCATTAGGTTGATTGCCACTGTTTACATTTCATGAGTATGGGTTAAATCCAAGAAAATGTTACCACTTCACAACAGTCCAAGACTAATGCCAGACTTTAGCTACATTATTTAAAACTTTATCTCACTTCTCAACACTACAGTGAATGGAAAATACTTACCAAAGATTAACACCACTCCTTGCAATCTGACCCTTTAGTTACTTAAATGGATTTGTACTCTAGGTGCTCTGAAGCAGAAGATTGTAGGAAAAATCTATAATTTTACTGTGCAGGTGATCTGACATTTGATAATCTGTAAGAGAGGAAACATTCATATCTACTGTACATCCACAGCAGCTGTGCTACAGAAATACTTTCAGTCTCAAAGACATTAAAAGTTTCTATAGGAATTCAGAAAATTTACAATTTTAAAAATCTCCTCACCCCCAATTCTTTGGGTCTTATTCATGTAGAATGACAATATTTTACATCTATGTAGGATCATATTAGTAAGAGACAAGAGACCTATTGAGAATCCAACTTCCTACAAATGCAGAATACAGCCTTCCTGAGAAGACATTATGTAACAAAATTGATCTTGGCCAAAAGGCCTTTTATTCTAAAAGATCCTAGTGCAATTTAAGCTATAGCCATATAGCTCTGTGATGGAGAATAGCTCTGCTTTTATGGAGTGAATCAGCTTTCTTCATGGCCCTGGTATACTGGGTGGTTTCTACAGGCACACCACAGAACTCTGGCTTCTTTCTCATCAGCCACCTCTCGTGCAAAAGCTGCTGGTGCACCTGATCATGCTCCTGCCTGGCTCAAGTATGGGGAAAGAACTGGAATTCTAGTGCATGGGGTAGATGAATTGCTTTGATGCTCGAGTATAGCTAGAGATGCAGGCAAGTGTGGTGCTTTAGGGATAGCTCAGTAATTTGAGCATTGGCCTCTAAACCCAGGGTTGTGAGCTCAATCTTTGAGGGGGCCACTTAGGGATCTTGAGCAAAATCAGTACCGGTACTTGGTCCTGCTAGTGAAGGCAGGGGGCTGGACTCGATGACCTTTCGGGGTCCCTTCCAGCTCTATGATATAGGTGTATCTCTCTCTCTCTCTCTCTCTCTCTCTCTATATATATATATATAATATCTTGCGACTGGAGGGGCTGCAAAAATGTACAGGTTTGGTGTTATGCCACTGGCCATGTCTATGCTATGGCAGGTGGTAAGAGCCACAAAGAAAAGCATGTTTATTTCTTATCAGATATATACTGAAGAAATTAACAGTTTTTCACAGTATCAAATAGGTTCATTGTCTTCCACTTTTATTAAGTGGTAAAGTTGTATTATGGCCAATGTAACGAAAACCCCGATATATGTTATGGCATGTTGCCACATCTTAGTGTGCTGGGATAGTAATAATTTCCATAGCAACTTGTCTAAACAAAAATTCCTATTTAAGATAGAGCCTTTCAAAGCTCTGGTACTTAGTATCCAGTGCCACTGAACTAATAGCTTCATTTAAGGTTACTTGCTTCTGAAGGTTTTACTACGGGCCTAGGACTCGTAATGGCACCACCACCAGACGTCAAGGTAAAATGTTTAGAGGCATCCTTTGTGTTGAGATCAGAACGAACATGTTACATTTCCACAGCATTTTTTCACCCTGAAATAAGTCAAAGCACTTAAATTTATTATAGGTGGGGCAAGGAGCACCACTTATTAAGATGCCTAATGCTTCCCATTGTAACACCCTGTTTTTAATTACTTATTACTTTGCCCAACTTTAACGGCTTGGGCTAAAATTTTCCACGCTGAGTGACTGCCTCAGGCAGAATTGGGTTGCGTATGTGTGTGTGTTGAAATTTCAGTCAAAATGGTTTAGCCTTTTCCCAAAATTAGGATGAAGAAAAACACTTTGTTTTTCTATAAAAAAATTCTGGCCACCTTTTTTTTTTTTTTTTGAGAAACTCCATCACCCCTATGCTTTGGATCAGGTACTTACATTTGGAAGAAGGTGGCCTTTGTGCCAAGGATGTGTGTCTTTTGGGTGGATTGTCACAGGACCAGCAAATTTGGCCTAGTGGAAATATCCCACTTCACACATGCTTAGTAAAGACTTTAGCAGTTTTAGCAGCTAAATTCTCCAAAGGTTCCCTCATCACTGCGCATGCTCCATCTCCTAAGAGCTCCCAGTGCTGACCAGACTGAGCATGCTTCAAGCCCAGGGCTACATATGAAAAACTGGACATTTCCTGTAATTGCTGTTCCTGGCTTGTCAAGGCCATGGTGGGGCCAGGCTTCAGAACTGAGAACAGAGAGCATGTCTCTCTTGTACTCCCAATTATCACTCAAACTGGCACCCAGGCAGCATAGAGGAGAAAGCCATCTGACTCGAATGCACAGCCAGGGCTGACGAGAGTGGGGGGAAGCCGGTACAAATTACTGGGGCCAGGCAGTACGGAAGGGGGCCCGGGGCCCGGCTTTGTCATCCCTGTTTAGCCAGTCTGCCCTTGCTGGGGGGGCCCGAAAATTTTTTCACTGGGGCCCGAACCCACTCTCGGTGGCCCTGTGCACAGTGGAACAATAGGTGGACCAAGTGACTTCTCCCACATTGTCAAAGGCAAACTGCTTTTTATATACTGATGCAGTCTGCTTCTGAAAAGCAATCTTTGCTTAGAAGATTACAATCCCTCATTGAGAATTCCTATTATTTTACAAGGCCACAAGAAGAAGAGTTATATTCAGAATAGAACAAATCCACACAAGCAAGAAAATTCATAGATATTTCATTGTAACCTATATTTCAGGTTGGATATGGCATAAAAATAAACCAAGGATGTGTCTAAGCTATACCCTCAGGAGATAAAAAGAGAAACAATTAAGGCACTTGATCTGACACTAATAAGCAAGCAGCAATGGCTCTTGACCTTTTTTCTAAGATAAAACAAAATATACTGTAACTGATCGGTGTTGTATTTTTTCAGGGCTTACCATAAGCCTCTGGATTTTAAAATTACAGCAGCTTTATACTTCCTTCAAAGGTCATAGGACTTTTTGGCTATCCAGTAAAACTCAGTTGAAATGCAACACTTGAATACCAACATAAACAAACAATACACACAGATACAGTATTCTAAAGTAAAATCTAGCCAAGACAACAGCTGCTTACTAGCAAAATTAGTTTTTAATAACATAATACAGTGTGAGACCCCAAAACACATTGTAAACTCACAGTTACTTTGAAGAACAACTTAGACCTTCATGAGGTATTTGTCCTCTAGTATAAAGACTCAGTTTATGTTTGCAGGAATCAAGGAAGAGGATTACAATTCCTGAGTAGCCATTTCTGCTATGTGGAAGATCCTAGTCCTGTATAGATTCTGCTTTCCATGTTTGGGTAACTTTTTCCAGAGATGATATGCTTCGTCTTGAGGGAAAGGAGCTGCAGAATTTAATCTGCATGTATTCAATGACAACCCATTGGATGGAGTCAGAACAAAGACTACTACACATATTGGGATTAGGAGACAATCACATTAAAAGAAAACCACAGCTGTTGGTTATTACACTATAGCTAGTTTAATTAATGTAGCCTTATCCAAGGAAAACTAGGACTTTTTCTTCCATCTAGTTCCCTTACCCCCCTATTGTGAATCCCTCCATTGTCTAAGAAGTGCTGCTACCTAGAGCCAATTTGGAACTTTGTGATGAAACATTTTTGCTTAGAAAATACAGATTCATTGGGAAGGTTTCACAGCTCCGGGATGGAATTTCTGTTCCGAAAATGAGAGACCCCCACTCCAGAATAGCCAGTAGCCTGGTGGTTAGGGCACTCACCAGGAATGTGGTTTTACTCTTTGGGACTGGGGCTTTACTGGTCTTGTAAAGTGCCTAGCACTTTTCTGGATGCTCTTGAAAAGAGTATTACCTATCTCCTGCCCCCACAAACGCTAGAAGTGAAAATCCTGCCTTATCTTCCCTCTGCAGGTGAGTGAAGGTTCAGCCATTAACTTGTTTTGTTTCTTACCTATCTGGATACATATATTGTTCACATTACAGTTATGACCCAGAACCTGTAATAGCAATGAGACTGTCCATGCAGCACCTTCATTTTACATTGAGGGAACTGAGACATGAAATTAAAGTGACTTGCTCAAGACCACACAGGCAGTCTTTGGTAATAGAGCTGGAATGTCCTGAGTCCCAATCTTAACAATAAGAGCATCCTTTTTCTTCACAAATCCCATTGTGAGTACGCATGAAGATTCAACTACTGCAAGGAAAGTGCAAAAGCATTCAGTCAGTCAGTCTCCTCAGGGGTTAATGGTTACAATGAGTTTCTCCTAAAGATGGCTTCTGCAGAAGCCTTCAAGTTGAAGGGCAGGAACCTGAGGTGGAATTTCTATTGAGTTCAAGTGGATGATGTCTATGTGCTTAAGCAAAATAGAGGTGCATAAGAAGCCAGCATATTACTATTGAAAACTATTGTTAGACTCTCAACCCTACACAGTAGAGTTTACATTTTCAAGAAGTTCTTCACTGGGCCTGCAGACATGAGTGAATTGCCACCAAATTCTTGATTTAGTCCTAAGTGGAGCACAGGATCTGTTCCAAGAGGTGATTATAGCAGAACCACTTGGTAATAAGGACTATAATACAATTAGATTTAACATCCTTGGGGTGGAGGTTGGGGGGAAATACCAAAGAAGTCCACTACAGTAGTAAACTTCAGAATGGGGAACTACACAAAAAGTGAGGACGCTAAACAGAAATTAAAAGGAACAATCACAAGAGTGAAATGCCTGCAAACTACATGGAAACTTTTAAAAACCACCATAATAGAGGCTCAAATTAAATATCTACCCCAAATTAAACATAATAAGAGGATAAAAAAAAAGTATGCTACCATAGCTAAACAGCAGAATAAATGAAGCAGTCAGAGGCAAAAAGGTATCCTTTAAAAATTGGAAGTCAAATCCTACTGAGGAAAATAGAAAGGAGCATAAACTCTAGCAAGCCAAGTGTAAGAGTATAATTAGGCAGGTCAAACCAGAATTTGAAGCGCAACTAGCAAAAGACTCAAAAACTAACAATTTTTTTTTAAGCACATCAGAAGCAGGAAGCCTGCCAAACAATCAGTGGGGCCACTGGACAATAAAGGAGTATTTGAGTAAGACAAGGCCATTGTGGAGAAGTTACATGAATTCTTTGCATCAATCTAAATGGCAGATGATAGGATGGAGATTCCCACACGTGAGCCATTCTTTTAGGTGACAAATCTGAGGAACTGTTCCAGATTGAGGGGTCAATAGAGGTGGTTTTGGAATAAACTGAAAAATTAAACAGTAATAAGACACCAGGACCAGATGGTATTCACCCAAGAGGTCTGAAGGAACTCAAATATGAAATTGCACAACTGTGGTATGTAACCTATGACTTAAATCATCATTCTCCCTTGCTGCAGATTAAACTCATTACTTCTTGACCTACTTTCAATGGACATGGAGAACAAAGTCCATTCCTCATTGTTATTAGGTCCCCCCTCAGTCTTCTTTTCTCAAGACTAAACATGAGCAGTGTTTTTTAACCTTCCCTCATAGGTCAGGTTTTATAAACCCTTTATCATTTTTGCTGCTCTCCTCTAGAATGTCTCCAATTTGTCCATATCTTTGGCACCCAGAATTGGACATAGTACTCCAGCAGGGGCTTCACTAGTGCCAAGTAGACCAGGACAGTTAGCTCCCATGTCTTACCTATGACACACCCGTTAATACACTCCAGAATATTAGCCCTTTTCACAACTGCATCACATTGTTGATTTATATTCAGTTTGTGGTCCACTATAACCCCCGATCTTTTTTCAGCAATATACCACCTGCCTTCTTATTCCCCATTTTGTTGTTGTGCATTCGATTTTTCCTTCTTAAGAGTAGTACTTTGCACTTGTCTTTATTGAATTTCATCTTGTTGATTTCAGACCAATTCTCTAATTTGTCAAGATAATTTTGAATTCTAAATTTATCCTCCCAAATGCTTGCAACCCTTTGCAGGTTGATGTCATCTGCAAATTTTATAAACACTCTCCATTCCATTATCCAAATCATTAATGAAACTACTGAATAGTACCAGACCCAGATCAGACCCTTTTGGACCCCATTAGTTACACTCTTCCAGTCTGATAAAGAGTAGTTATCAATGGTTCACTGAGTACAGTCTTTTCAACCAGTTGTGCACCCACCTAATAGTAATTTAATCTAGACTGCATTTCCTTAGTTTGCCACATGGGACTGTATCAAAAGCTTTATTAAAATCAAGATACATTAAGTCTACAGCTTCCTCGCTATCCAACAAGCCAGTAACTCTGCCAAAGAAGGAAATTAGTTTCATTTGACATGATTTGTTCTTGACAAATCCATGCTGGCTATTACTTATCACTTTATTATCCTCTACATGCTTACAAATTGATTGTTTAATAAATTTGTTCCAGTATGTATCCAACTATTGAAGTGAGGCTGATTGCCCTCTAATTCCCTGGATCCTCTTGGTTCCTCTTTTTAAAGATAGGTACTATGTTTGCCTTCTGAAGTTCACTGAGACCTCAATTGTCCTCTATGCGATTATCTTTGAAAACTCAAACAGTTCTGAGATTGTTTCAGCTGGTTCCTTAAGTATTCTAAGGTGCATTTCATCAGGCTCTGCTGACTTCAATATATCTAACTTGTCTAAATAGTCTTTACCCTATTAACCTAGTCTTTCCCTATTTTGGCTTGCATTCCTTCCCACTTCTTGTTGTCACAATTTATAAGTTACAAGTCTTCTAATATGTACTAATAGAAACTTAGGTCTAATACTAATTCTAATAGAAAGCTTCTACTATAATCCAATGATCCCATCACAAATCAATTTCATAATGGCAACTTACAATGCAAAGAAAAGCTACTTTCAACCTAACAGCAATTCTTCTCCTGAAAACATCAGTTCATGAATCACATGCTAAGAAGCAAGTAGCAGAGAAATAGATAGAAGAGGATCTCTCTTTGGAAGGGTTACACAGAATGCAAGTACGAGAACCATTGACTTAACACATGTATGCTCTGATGCAAAAATCAACAAGCAAAAGAGTTTGCTTATCTCCATTGTAGGTGAATATAACAGAAGTTGGAGATAAAAACTGGAAAACATGTTCACTGACAATGTCTTCTCTGCAGTTTCCAGAGCAGTCCAGACCCATCACTCAAGCTCTGAGGCATGGCCATGTCCCTTCCCCACCTACTAGTTGAATATTTTCAAAGCTGCAGAGAAATATATATCCTGTTAAGTTCTAACCAATATTTAATTTTGAACATGACTAAACATCAGATTTTCAAGAAAATCATCCCACACAGACCAGATGGGAAATCAGGACCCCAGGAAATCTGTTATCTGTGATACACTACATGCAGACTGCTCCTGGCTTCAGTATCCCTCTGCAACAGGAAAATACTGGTGAGAGGAAGTTGGCAAGAGAGAATTCCTGTGTGTTAAGTTAGGCTGAGCAAAACTGAAGATTTCAGAAATAGCCAGGCATGGAAGTGTGTGGAAGAGTCAGTCTGTAAGTAACTCTGCAAGGCTGAATGAGTTTTCTTGACTTAATTACCTAGTATACTCTCTTTAGGTGGCAGCAAGAGATTGTTTTAGCTTCTAAAGGAACAAAGGAGTGCCTCTCTTTGAAACTGGCCTGGGAACAAGGAAGAACACTCGTTTGTTTACAATCAATAAGTTTTGCACAGACAGAATCAATGGAATGGATTTTCCCAATTTCTAACTTAACGCATGTTCAGGAGATCTGTGAGAGCCAAATTTGTGCCTTCTATAGAGCAGAACATTCCGCTAGATGTATCAAAGCATGTCTAGATAAATTTGTTCCACTTTTAAAGTCTGTACTGTTGAACAGCGTTCAACTTGTTTACAGTCCCAATTTCAGCTGAACCAGGAGATGATGAGGGGGCTAGAATGACTTGACAGAGTGCTCAAATGGATACCAACCACGTTCAGCGGAGTTAACCTAGTGTAACCCTTCTGCCCCTCTGAGTTGGCAGCAACAAGGGCCGGGTTCAGTATCCAGGGGTTCCGTTTCAATAACACAATGCAAAACCGGCTCGAGCCCCCACCCAGTGACCTGGGACAATTACATACCACCCCCCCGGGCGCCTCTAGGAAGCAATACTTCCTCACTCGCAAGCACGGAGTCTGAGTGTAGCAAAATCCTTTTAATAAAGGAGGGAAACAATGCGGCATCACGTTGGAGAAACCACAAACAGGATAACACAAACCATAAGCAAAAAAACCCCCCACCTCCAAGTACATTTGGCAATGTCCTTTCCCCCTTAGGGTCTTAAGTCCAATCACCCCAAAGTCCAACAACCCAAAAGTCTCTGTCTCTGGTCAGTGCCACCCCAGAGTTCAAAAGTTTATCTGCAGAATTTTACCCCCCCAGCCTGGGTGGAAATGGGGGGGGGGGGACACACAGGGTGTTAAGGGGCACCTTACGTGGGCCAGGGCCAACTGCTCCGCCTCTCCGTGGAGTTCTGCTGCAGCCTTCACCACGACCAGCTCCGCTCCTCCAGCTGTGCCGCTCCTCCAGCTGACCCGTGAGCCGCTGCAGCCATCTCCACAAACCGCTCCACTCCACTCACTGTTCTGTGGGCTGCTCCAACGTGCTGCAAACTGCTCCGCTCTGCCAGCTGCTTAGCGATGGATCTTCACGCTCCCCTACTAGCTAACACAGCACTCAGTGATCTCAACTCAGTAAGCTTAGCTCTTTTAGTGATTTCAGCTTGTAGTAGGGTGCACTACAATGGTGCACCATTGGCCCAACGTGAATTCAGCTCAGCAGCCTCTAGATGGACTCCTAATGGAATCAAAATTAGCTCTGCTCTTCAACAGTAGAGAGAGGAGGATGTGCAATTGTTGTTCCAGGCCCTCAACCTCTCTCATTTCACTGGGTTTTGGCACCCATGTCCCTTGTCTAGCAAGTGCTACTTAATTGATGTTGAGACATCTGTCATAAAGCAGTCTCATAGTTCCTCATTCACATAATCAGGGTGACAACACTTTATTCCTCCTGCCCCAATAACAAAGAAATTGGGGATCCCAGAGCTGTCAAAATAACCATCCCAGGCTGCCATGAGCTATGCTAGTTGGGGTGGGTGTGCCAATGGAAATACCTGAAATTCCTTTCCACACTCCCCATAATTCAC
This sequence comes from Mauremys mutica, assembly GCF_020497125.1. NCBI lineage: Eukaryota > Metazoa > Chordata > Testudines > Geoemydidae > Mauremys > Mauremys mutica. The sequence goes on from NC_059072.1 coordinate 170,114,357, forward strand.
CACCAGATGTCAGGGTAGAGCTCATCCTGACTCTGCTTACATCAGTAACATTGTTCTAGGTCAGGGGTTCTCAAACTGGGGGTTGGGACCCCTCAGGGGGTCACAAGGTTATTACCTGGGGGGGTCACGAGCTGTCAGCATCCACCCCAAACCCCGCTTTTCCTCCAGCATTTATAATGGTGTTAAATATACAAAAAAGTGTTTTTAATTTAGGGGGGGGGTGTCACACTCAGAGACTTGCTACGTGAAAGGGATCACCAGTACAAAAGTTTGAGAACCACTGCTCTAGGTGTCATCCAGTTATGTTAGACGATTGCTATATACAAAGAGGCCTCCCTAAAAAAGCACTATTTGAAACAAAAGTCTTATAAATTTCAACTAGTCAAGATAACACCTACCAGACGAACCTGCATCACTAGCATATGCCGACATCTTAAAGGGCTAGATAACAAGCTGGAAAGAAGCTGTTCCATTTTTCACCAGTGATTCCACAGTTCTTACAATTTATTTTGTCTAGTGTTTTGTAGAGTGTTGTGCACGCTTACAGCATTTCTATAAGAGCGACATGGTTTTATCTCAGCTTAAAAGACTATGTAAAATTTAAATGAAAAAATATATGCAGCCCTAAGGCTCCTGGCACATAGCTAACAGCTCTTGGCACTGCAAAGATTGTACGCTACTGAAAGCTATAGGTGAACTTTTGCAATTCTCTGCTTTCTTGACTTTTCCCAAATCGATCTGCTTATCCACGTATCTAGATCACTAGCCAACAAACTCAACTTAACATATGTTACAAATATAAACGTAGTATAATTAATATCAGCAATTCAATACATTGCTGAGTATAAGTTGAGATGGTAGCATCTCATTACCAGCTCCCAGACTGCTGCACTGGGCAACACAGTATGGGGAGGAGGTGGGCAGCCCTCAGTGGTGAAAGAACAGGTTAAGGACTGTTTAGAAAAGCTGGACATGCACAAGTCCATGGGTCCAGATCTAATGCATCCAAGGGTGCTGAAGGAGTTGGTTCATGTGATTGCAGAGCCATTGGCCATTATCTTTGAAAATTTGTGGCGATCGGGGAAGGTCCCAGACAATTGGAAAAAGGCAAATATAGTGCCCATATTTAAAAAAGGGGAGAAAGAGAAACCGGAGAGCTACAGACCAGTCAGCCTCACTTCAGTACCCAGCAAAATCATGGAGCAGATCCTCAAGAAATCCATTTTGAAGCACTTAGAGGAGAGGAAGGTGATCAGGAAGAGTCAACATGGATTCACCAAAGGCAAGTCATGCCTGACCAACCTGATTGCCTTCTATGATGAGATAACTGACTCTGTGGATATGCGGAAAGTAGTGGATGTGATATATCTTGACTTTAGCAAAGCTTTTGATACGGTCTCCCACGGTATTCTTGCCAGCAATCTAAAGAAGTATGGATTGGATGAATGGACTATAAGGTGGATAGAAAGCAGGCTAGATCGTGGGCTCAACAGCTTGATGTTTAGTTGTCAGCAGGTATCAATCAGTTTTGTTCAACTTCTTGATTAATGATCTGGATGGGATGAATTTTGCACCCTCAGCAAGTTTACAGATGACACTAAGTGGGGGAAGAGATAGATACGCTGGAGGGATAGAGTCCAAAGTGACCTAGACAAATTGGAGGACTGGGCCAAAAGAAATCTGATGAGGTTCAACAAGGACAAGTACAGAGTCCTGCACTTAGGAAGGAAGAATCCCATGCACCGCTACAAGCTGGGGACTGACTGGCTAAGCAGCAGTTCTGCAGAAAAGGACCTGGGGATTACAGTGGATGAGAAGCTGGATACAAGTCAGCAGTGTGCCCTTGTTGCTAAGAAGGCCAACGGCATTTGGGGCTGTATTAATAGGAGCATTGCCAGCAGATCCAGGGAAGTGATTATTCCTCTCTCTTCCATGAGGCTAGCCAGCACACATGGACTAACCATCCTCAGTTCCTTCTCTACTGCAGAGTCATAAACGAGAACTCCAAAGTAGAGGGGAGAAGGGCGGGTTGTGGAGTACCGGAGGGGGACACATCTCAAAGAGCCATTGTTACTGCACAAAGTGAGTAACTTCTTCTTTGAATAGTGTCCCTATTGGGTGCTGCATTGTAGGTGACTCCCGAGCAGTAGTCCTTCTGGAGGGCTGGGACTTCGGCATTGCGTCAGTCACAGATAACAGTAGCACGGAATTTGGTAGCACTGTCTGAGACCCACTTAGAGAGTCTTTGGACTGATATTGCTGAACCCTTAGATCTTTCCTCCATAGAGAGGAACACTTTCGGGACATCCAGAAGGCTCTTGTCCTATTGAGGTAGAATGCTAGGGCTGGCTCTCCTAATATCTAAGGTATGCAGTATGACCTCCCTATTGTCTTGGTGAGGCTTGGGGTAGAAGATGGGAAGGTGGACTGACTGGTTCATGTGAAAAGAGGAGGTTACCTTGGTAATGAACTTTGGATGCGGCCTGAGTGTAACCTTGTCAGGGAAGAATACTGCGTCAGGGGATGTGCCATCAGAGTTGCTATCTTCCCTATTCTATTCAAGGTAACTGCTATCAGAAAGGCCATTTTCATCAATAGGTATGTCAGTGAACAGGTAGCTACAGGTTCAAAGAGGGACCTGGTCAGTCCTTTCAGTACCAGGTTTTGGTCCCAAGGGGTAGGAAGCCGAGGTTGAGGGAAGAGGTTTGTTATTTCCTTAAGAACCTTTTGGTGGGTGGATACGATAGTACTGAGGGCTGGTGAAACGCTGTGATGACTGCTAGGGGGACCCTGAGAGATCTCAGGGATAACCCTGATTTTTTTAAGGGTCAGAGCATGTTCCAGAATATGTGGAAAAGTTGCTGACACTGGAGAGATTTGTTGGGACGTGCACCAAATCTGAAACCTTGACCACTTCTGCATCGCATCGAGGACTTTCTACTGTGTAACAGAACTTCTTGCCCTTCCCTTGAGCACGAGCTTTCTAGGTGCTGGAACCACGTAGGATCCATGCTTTGACGCAGAGAATCCCCAAGTTGGGATGTAGGGTACGCCCTTTGTCCTGTGACAGGAGGTGAGGAGTGGTCAGAAGGGAAATCAGCAAGCACATCACGAACTGCATCAGGTAAGGGTACCAGGTCTGGCTTGGCCAAGTAGGAGCAATCAGGATTATGTGAGATCTTAATCTTTAGCAGGACCTTCAACAGAAGAGGAAATGGAGGGAAGGCATAAAGAAGGTCCTTGAACCAGAGGAGGAGGAAAGCATCGACCCAAGAGCACTGTCCCATCCCTGCCTTGGAGCAGTATCGTGGACACTTCTTGTTCTGGTAAGTGGCGAACAGGTCTGTGGATGATGTTCCCCACTGTGAGGGCAAGTCGTGAAGTACTGTTGGGAGCATTTCCCATTTGTGGTTGTGCGGGAATTTGCGACTGAGCTTGTCTGCTTTCAAGTTCTGTGTGCCCGAGAGGTAAGTCATGGACAAGGTGACATTGTGAGAGATGCATTAGTTCCATAGCCTCATCACTTCTGCGCATATGGAGGGTGACCTGGCCACTCCCTGGTGGTTGATGTAGTAGATGCAAGCTATGTTGTCCATTAGGGTCTTTGTATGTGACCTGCTATCAGAGGAAGGAAATGAGTGCAGGCATTCCTAACTGCTCTCAATTCAAGATTGATGTGTAGGGCTCTCTCCCCGGTGACCATCTGTCTTGTATCACGAGGCCATTTAAATGCACCTCCCCATCCTATGAGCAATGTGTCAGTGGTAAGGAGCGACGATCGCGCCTGCGAGAAGAGAATCCCTTTGCATGCATTAGCTGGGTTCTTCCACCAGTCCAAGGAGTTTTTGATCTTGGTAGGTAGTGATAGGGATTTGTCCAAACTGTCTCTGTTTGGTCTGTAAAGAGCTGAACCATAGTTGTACGCCTCGCCTGTGTAGTCTGGCATGCGGTATCAAAGCTGTGCTTGCCACCATATGCGCCAAGAGTTGGAGGTGAAGTTTGGCCAGTATTTGAGAACTACATTGAGCTGCATCTGAGAGAGACCACGCGTAGGAACTGGTCTTGAGGTAGGAAGTCTTTGGCCTGTGGTGCAGCTAGCTCGACCCCTTTGAAGTCCAGGTATTGCACTGGCGTGATGGTCGACTTTTGGGTGCTGATCTGAAGGCTTTGATCTGTGAACAAGCATATCATGACATTGGTAAATCAACAAGCCTCCTGGAGTGACCAGGCTCTGAGAAGACAATTGTCCATGTAAGGATAGATCATTATCCCTTGTGATCATAGATGAGTGGCTACCACTGAGAGAACTTTGGAAAATATTCTTGGGGCTGACGGAAGTCCAAAGCGGAGGATTCGGTGTTGGTAATGGTTGTGTCCCAGAATAAATCTGAGAAATTGTCGGTAAGCCAGTAGTATTGAAATATTAAAGTAAGCATCCTGTAGGTCAAGGGACGAACTGATGGAATGATCGTCGATAAAGTGACCATCTTAAACTTTTGAGCTTTGACAAACTGTTGAAATCTCTGAGGTCCAGAAGAGGTCTCCAAAACTCCCTTCCTTTTGGATATTAGGAAGTAATAAGAGTAGAACTCCTTGCCTTGCAGATGTTGATGTACCAGTTCTACAGCTCCTAACTGCAGGAGTAAATCTATCTCCTGACATAGTAAACTATCATGAGAAGGGTCCCTGAAGGAGGACAGGTAAGGGTGCTGTGGAGGGGGTAAAGAGGTGAAATTGTTCAAATATCTGGATAGGATAATCTCTAGAACCCCTCTGTCTGATGTTATGCACTCCCAGGCACTGCAGGACACTGCTAAATGGTGGCCAAATGGGTGCATGGTCACAGACAGTAGTGGGAAGTGATCTTGCGGCACCTCCATCTGCCTATCAAAAGTGGTGTTTAGGGGCAAGGGGTTGGGGATAAAGATTGAAAGATAAAGACAGACGTTTATAAATTTTCCCTTTGGAGCTCATTTTTTCCTTTGGGGCCCTTGAGGGAAATTGAGATGAATGGGGCCTGTGCTAGGATTGGATGCTAAAATGTCTCTTTGGCCCCCTGAGAGTGGCCCTGGAATCCTTCAAGGTTTGGAGAGAGAAGTCGCTCTCTTCCATGAAGAGTTTCACACCCTCAAAGGGGAGGTCCTGTACTGTGGTCTGCACCTCTTTTGGGAATCCCGACAAGTGGAGCCATAGTGGCCATCTCATGAAAGCCGTGGAGATGGATATGGCAGCTGTGTTGGCGTCAAGGACCAACTGCAACAGTGTTTTTACCACAGTTGTCCTTCTGGATGATGGCCTTAAAGGATTCCCGAGAACTCTCCAGCAGCTTGTCAAAGTCACCTAACTTATTGTAATTCGTGTAGTCATATTTTAGCAATACGAAATTGTAAGGAGGCTGAGGAATACGCCTTCCTACCAAAGAGATCGAGACACTTTCAGTCTCTATCGTAGGGCATTACCTTGGAAGGATGTTGTCAGCCATGAGAGTTTACAGCATCCACAATGGAATTGGGTGACAGGTGGGAGAAAAGGAATGCTGATTCCTTTGCAGGGACATACTATTTCTTGTCTGCTGCTTGTGCATTGGGAGGGCTGGGGTTGGAGAGCTGCCTCCATAAAGATGATTTTCTGGTGAAGCTCTCTGTCCTTGTGGGTTCTCTGGCAGAACTGCTGGCAGAGGGAGCACTTCTGCTGGATGTGGCCCTCACTGAGGCAGCAGATGCATGGGGAGTGCTCATTCACGACCAGGACAGCCGTGTTGCAAATGTGGCAATTCTTGAAGCCTGGAGAGCTGGGCATAGCCTTGTCCAGTGGGGTTCCCTCCACTGAAGGTTGACAAAAGAACAAAGTCCTTCCTTCCCTTTTTTTTTTTTTTTTTAAATAAAACCAGGCATGGCTAAATAAATATTTAGCATGAGGAAAGAAACAAGAGGTTTCAAAGGAAGCTAAAATTTAGCAAAAGTAAGAGTTAATGATCAGCCAGTGAACAACTAGGGCTCTGAGACTCTAGCGGGGTGGCTGAGAAGGGACTGAGGATGATTAGCCTGTGTGCGCTGCCTATCCTGGCGGAGCACAAGCAGAGACTGCGCATGTGCGGGCCCGATGGACACTGTTACTGAAGTTCTCTGATCCCCTTCAGGGACCCTTCTCATGAGAGTTTACTATGTCAGGAGATTGACTCCTGCAGTTAGGAGTTGTAGACGCAGGGAGACAGAAACCTACAAAGGAACACCCATAGGGATGGTACTTGAAGTAAGAAGTTAAGGGGCAGGCAGAGAATTGGTACAAAGGAGCCAAAGAGTGGGGTCATTGAAATTGGATGAGGATCCCTCGGAGGGACATTGGGACTGGGAGCAGTTGCTATAGAGGCCAAAGTGAGAATAGGGAGACAGAGCAGATGAGGAGCCTGTAAGGCCTTAGGGGGGCAGGATTGGTATAGTCTGAAAGGGAAAGATTAGGACTTAATGGGTAGGAAGACTGGGATGGGAAATGGAGATGGGAATGATGAACAGGGGTGGGGAAGACAGAACCTGGCAGAGACAGGTTGAAAGGGGGGTCAAGCATAGGGAACGAGAAGGGCCTTTGCCCATTAAAAGAATCCTCCCCTGTGGACCGTGGAATGGAATCAAAGATTCCCAAGTTTTACCATTCTTCTGCAGTCACCCTATACCTGTGGTAAAAAGCGTTCCATCTCCCTCAAATGCTGGTCCACAAAGAGGATGACAACCTACTACTGCTCTAAATTACTCAGCTGAAGTGGCAGAAATCTGCCAGGGCTCTAAAGACGATCCATGATCCTGCTGATGATCCGTGTGGGTCTGAATCTGATGCCATCTGACAGAATTTGGTTTTGGTTTTTAAAGAGACCTAGGAAATTACATACACACACGATATTAAGAGCATTCAAATTGAAAGGCCAACCACTCGAAAGTTAAGAAGTGCCAGAATTCAGGTTGCTTGTGCAAACTTAATTCAGTTCCCCCTTGTGTGTATGCATTATGATGGTCTTAATTACATGTTTTTTTGTTTAAAAACAAAAGACCTCTGCCTCATTTAGTGCATATAATAGTCCTACTCTGAGGCAGGGTTGTGTAGCGAAGGAGGCGGTTGTCTGTAGGACCCTTGCCTCATTTGTTGCAGAAGTTGAAAGTGTGTAATAAATAAGGCAAGGGATTGTAGAAAGAGAAAGGAAAGCCTCCATTTAGGCATCTGAATGCTGCCTTAGAGAAATGGATTCTATCCCTGCTTCTGCCACAGAATACCTGTGTAATGCTAGACAAGTGCCTTAAACCAAACTTTTTGCCTGGAGTCACTAATTATTTTCTGGGTGCACAACTTGAGGCTCTTGGGTTTTGATTTGCAGAAGCTCCAATGCCTGCAACTGAAGTCAAGGGGAACTATGCTTAATTATAATATAGTAATTAATGCATAAACATCTCAAATTTCCCCCCACCAAAACAGGATTTAATTATGACTGGCAGAAAGTGCTTTGTTTAAAATATGCTTAAGTTACTTGTAAATTCCATTAGGTAATATTCAGTATTACAGGTTAGAGAATGCAAGTAATACCAAAACACAAGTTTGGTCAAAGTGGTTTCATGTGTGCATGTATTCGTTTAAAAGTATTAATAAGGCTCGGCTAGCAAAGCAAAATTGGGGTAGTACATTTCTACAGAAACATTTATATAGAGTGTTTATCTTTGTAGATTGTGTGTACTAAACTCAAACATTCATTTATAATTGGCTGTGGCCATGAAACTTTATTGAATAGTCTCAATTCAGTGATCAGAATGCCTATTTTTAAAAGGGGAGAAAAATGCCATATCAACATTTATCAGTTAAATTAGTAAAATGCTTGATACTTTGATTAAGTACTACCATACATAAAGGAGTTTTTGCCTGGTGAAAACATTTATCATCTTTTCACCCATGAGAAAAATTTTTCAAAAATACACCCGTGCCTGTAAAATGATTTTATGACATTCCTCAGACTTGTTAACCCTTTACGCTAAAACTATACATTTTAGCTAACAGTCTATTTCCTCAATATAATATATGCATACAAATCTAAAAAACTGACAAGCAACTGAGCTGGTAATAGAATTTTTACCTTCTAAAGCACCCATTATCAAAGTCTGGAAAATGCATCAAAACTGGAATAGATTGACTTGTAGCTGTATCTATAATTAAGGTTGCCCAATAACTTCTATTAAAGCATATAAGAAGAACAAACAAAATATGGCGTAATTTTTTTTATTCCCCTTCCCATCATGGACGCCAACGATATCTATAAACTGGCCAACAGCCAAAAGATACAGCAAGTCATAATAAATATACAATTGATAAGCAAGTTAAAATAGCCACTATTCAGCTAGAGATTACAAATGTGTCTAATATGTAAAAGATTGTGCTCAGACTCTAGAGTTGTGCAGATTTAAAAAGATGGACCCACACTACAACTGAAAAAACTTAAGGCATCTACACTTATGGCAAGACCTTAAAGTCTGGTCAGTGCAAAAATAAATAGTAAAATAATGGCAGTAATACTACAATTGTGGCACACATTACATCATTCAAAATGCTGCTATAATGTTTTTTCTAAAATGCACACAGCCATTCTTGAAATTTGAGGTTGTAGACATGTTATGTCACACATCCAATTTTAGTAAATTACAAGGAAAATAATGTTCCCATGACTCCAAAAAAAGCACATCTTCTGCGTAAAAAATGTAAAATTTTTCTTCACACGAAAATGGCAAAAGTAGTTATACTGTAAGCTTAAAACAGTATAAAATCCTTTATACAATGCACAATTGACAATGCTGAAAAAGATAGTGTGTGCCAGGTAAAACTGACAAATTAATTGCACACCTCTAAGAATCAGAAGAAAGTGCTGTAAAATTCAAGAGTAATGTACTGATGGAGTTTAAGAGATATTTGAAGATGCATAAAGAGATGTAAAGTATTCCATAAATCTACCTTTTCTAACTGACACTACTTTCTGGAAATTTGACAAGTATGCATTTTTTTCCAAATTCATATCCTTTCACAAATATGTGGAGGCATTTCTAATATTAGTTCAATTTTAATACTTAATGTAATTTCAACTAAAGCTATGTCAAATACAGTTCGCTGTAAAATAGGTCTCTTGCAACAAGTACTACCTTTTAATCCACATTATCGACTCCATTTTATTTCTAAATTTGTACCTTAGACATTTGGAATCAATATTGCATTAATATTTCTATATGTGACATCTGTATAATTCCATACGCCTTATTTTGAGTCTACTTACAGAAGTGGCAATTAACCCTTCCATAATGAAAGGCTCAGTATATCCCACTGGCAGTAACAGGATGGGTAGCAAGAAGAGAGGCCTCTTTCTCCTTTTTAGTCCAGTGTCAAGGGATTGTTAGTCACATTAACAAGACCAGGGCTTTATCCTGCTCCCACTGCAGTGACCGGGAACTTGGCCATTAAACTTCAAGTAAAGCAGCAGCAGGCCTACCTTCTGTAATATGGCTCAGATTTTTCAAGCCAAAGTGTTTTTTAAAAACAAGCACATCAAGTTTTTCTTCAATTAACAATGGTTCATGCTTGTGTCAATTTTAGGTGGGCCATGACATTTGAGCAAGATGGTGTATGTACTTTTGTGTAAGTCTAAAGTTTAAGATATCACAAAACCAAACTTTATAACTACAGAGCCCTATAAACTGAGGTTCACAGTTTCTGCATTTAGTTTACCACCACTTAAACTGTGAATCATTGCTATCATATGAGAATGTTTGCTCAGCTCTTCTTGCTGCAGTTTTACTATGGCTTCCTTTTCTTCCAAACGTCCTTCCAGTTGGGACTTTTGAACTTCGAGGGAAGATGCCTGCAACATGAACAAAAACCAGTTCAACAGTCTCTTCTCCACAACACAGATCACAGAACAATATGTTCTTGGACTGCATTGCAGACAACTTTTTATTTCAGAAGGTTGAAAAAGCTACTGGGGGGAAGCTGTTCTAGATTTGATTTTAACAAATAGGAAGGAACTCATTGAGAATTTGAAAGTGGAAGGTAGCTTGGGTGAAAGTGATCAAGAAATCAGAGTTTGCAATTCTAAGGAAGGATAGAAGGGAGTACAGCAAAATAGAAACAATGGATTTCAGGAAGGTGGATTTTGGTAAGCTCAGAGAGCTGATAGGTAAGGTCCCATGGGAATCAAGACTGAGGGGGAAAACGACTGAGGAGAGTTGGCAGTTTTTCAAAGGGACACTATTAAGGGCCCAAAAGCAAGCTATTCCGCTGGGTAGGAAAGATAGAAAATGTGGCAAAAGACCACCTTGGCTTAACCACGAGATCTTGCATGATCTAAAAAATAAAAAGGAGTCGTATACAAAATGGAAACTAGGACAAATTACAAAGGATGAATATAGGCAAACAGCACAGGAATGCAGGGGCAAGATTAGAAAGGCAAAGGCACAAAATGAGCTCAAACTAGCTACGGGAATAAAGGGAAACAAGACGACTTATCAGTACATTAGAAGCAAGAGGAAGACCAAGGACAGGGTAGGCCCACTGCTCAGTGAGGAGGGAGAAACAGTAACAGGAAACTTGGAAATGGCAGAGATGCTTAATTACTTCAAATGCCTAACATAGTGAATGCTAATGGGAAGGGGGTAGGTTTAGAAGAGAAAATAAAAGAACAAGTTAAAAATCTCTTAGAAAAGTTAGATGCCTGCAAATCAACAGGGCCTGATGATGCATCCTAAAATACTCAAGGAGCTAACAGAGGAGGTATCTGAGCCTCTAGCTATTATCTTTGGAAAACCATGGGAGATAGGAGAGATTCCAGAAGACTGGAAAAGGGCAAACATAGTGCCCATCTACAAAAAGGGAAATAAAAACAACCCAGGAAGCTACAGACCAGTTAGTTTAACTTCCGTGCAGGGAAGATAATGGAGCAAGTAACTAAAGAAATCATCTGCAAACACTTGGAAGGTGGTAAGGTGATAGGCAATAGCCAGCACGGATTTGTAAAGAACAAATCGTGTCAAACCAATCTGATAGCTTTCTTTGATAGGATAATGAGTCTTGTGGATAAGGGAGAAGCGGTGGATGTGGTATACCTAGACTTTAGTAAGGCATTTGATACGGTCTTGCATGACATTCTTATCGATAAACTAGGCAAATACAACTTAGATGGGGCTAATATAAAGGTGGGTGCATAACTGGCTGGATAACCATACTCAGAGAGTAGTTATTAATGGTTCCCAATCCTGCTAGAAAGGTATAACAAGTGGGGTTCCATAGGGGTCTGTTTTGGGACCATCTCTGTTCAATATCTTCATCAACGACTTAGATATTGGCATAGAAAGTACCCTTATTAAGTTTGCAGATGATACCAAACTGGGAGGGATTGCAACTGCTTTGGAGGATAGGTTCAAAATTCAAAATGATCTGGACAAATTGGAGAAATGGTCTGAGGTAAACAGGATGAAGTTTAATAAAGACAAATGCAAAGTGCTCCACTTAGGAAGGAACAATCAGTTTCACACATACAGAATGGGAAGAGACTGTCTAGGAAGGAGTATGGCAGAAAGGGACTTAGGGGTTATAGTGGACCACAAGCTAAATATGAGTCAGTGTGATGCTGTTGCAAAAAAAAAAAAAAAGAGCAAATGTGATTCTGGGATGCATTAACAGGAGTGTTGTCAGCAAGACACGAGAAGTCATTCTTCCGCTCTACTCTGAGCTGGTTAGGCCTCAACTGGAGTAGTGTGTCCAGTTCTGGGCACCGCATTTCAAGAAAGATATGGAGAAATTAGAGAGGGTCCAGAGAAGAGCAACAAGAATGATTAAAGGTTTAGAGAACATGACCTATGAAGGAAGGCTGAAAGAATTGGGTTTGTTTAGTTTAGAAAAGAGAAGACTGAGAGGGGACGTGATAGCAGTTTTCAACTATCTAAAAGGGTGTCATAAGGAAGTGGGAGAAAACTTGTTCATCTTAGCCTCTAAGGACAGAACAAGAAGCAATGGGCTTAAACTGCAGCAAGAGAGGTTTAGGTTGGACATTAAGAAAAAGTTCCTAACTGTCAGGGTTAAACATTGGAATAAACTGCCTAGGGAGGTTGTGGAATCTCCATCTCTGGAGATATTTAAGAGTAGGTTAGATAAATGTCTATCAGGGATGGTCTAGACAGTATTTGGTCCTGCCATGAGGGCAGGGGACTGGACTTGATGACCTCTTGAGGTCCCTTCCAGTCCTAGAGTCTATGAATCTATGAAACACTTTCACTTTATGTGTAACAGACTCAAGTAACTGATGTAATACATTTAAGCAACATATTTAATAGCAAAGGCACAGTTTCAAAACAAAAAGGGATTTGTTTTGGATGCATCTTCCCCCCACACCTATACACACATACATAAATTTTGTTCATAACTACTGCTGTTATGCTTCAGAAATGATCTGGGTATTAATTTTTGTTTTAAATAGCTATTTGTTGTCCTGTCATCTTCCTAGTCGTCAGGACATTGAGTTAAAACCTAAACAAAAGTTTGTGGTTGAATAAAAACTAGCTTTTTCCCCTTACAGAGGCAAATGTGTGTAAAAAACAGGGGCACTATCAGTTTTGTCGTGTGGTGGAAAATTAAGCTAGCCCTGATGGTCTAGGACTGCCTTGCAGCTAGCAGGCCCAAAACCTGAGCTAAGTTAAGTGTTGTGTTCCCTGACAGCGGTGGTCAAAGGTTAAGACACATTGGAGAGGGGAAGTGGACAAAGGGTAGGTGGTGGAAAGCCCCCGAAACAAGAACAATTTGCAATATGTGTCTACTGCTTATGAAATATAATAACCGCTTATGTGAAGCAATGATCTAAAATGAATTTTTGGATGCCCTCCCCTATCCCAATTGTGTAATTGGCCCCATTGTGTAACTGTACTCTGTAAAGAACAATTGTGTAAGAAGCTCCCCATAAAAGGCCAGGTTATAACCACGGTGGAAAGTACAAAAAAGACCTTAACTCAAAGTGCACCCATACTGGGCAAAGTTGTGAAAGAACACTGGAAAGTACCAAGAGACCCTAACTCTCTAATTCCTAATAAGGTCACTATTACCCAAGTATGTGTAACTTAATTCCTAATATGGAGGCCATTACTTAACTGTGTAATTTGTTTGCGGTTTTAAGCTTTAAAAGCTCCTGTATGCTTTGCTTTGGGAGAGCAGTTCCAATAGCTGCTGCCCTCCAACGCGTTGGCGTGTTATCAATAACCAGGCCACAGGCTGAGTCTCTGATCAAAAATGATGCGTGGGTGAATTTTTCCACAACAGTAGCTACCGTGACCAGATGTCCCGATAACTCTCTTCGCCTCCCCCCCCCACCATGTGTCCCAGTATTTTCACCCTGGACACCCTATTTGTAGCAGAAACTAGGGTCTCTGGATAATTAGCCTGCATTTCCAGGGAATGGAATATTACTACTGGTAAAAAGCACCTGCTGTAATTTGCATCTTCAAAATTCTGTAAAAATATCAATACCCACCCCTGAAAGGTAAGTATTAGCCCAGTTTAAACAAATTTAAAGACTAAGTTGTCTCTTGCAAGAGCCTCTTTCTCCACAACCACCAACAGGGGCAAGACCCTTGTTGTGCTCAGTGCAAGGACAGATCCCTAATTAACTCTAAAGTAGAGATGTCTGTCTTCTAGACTAACCAACAGAGCCCAACAGTGATTGCAGAAGAACATACACCACTCTCTCACAACCTGGTATAGTATGTGCATTCTTCAACATGTTAGGTAGTTCCAGGAGACATTGTGGCTCCCAGAAGCACATCTATAACTCTTACCGGACAAGGTGAATCTACACCAACTCAAAAAGAAGCTCACTGCGTTAACAGCAAAGATAACCCAAATCATACCTCTCTGGTTTACATCTCAGAAGTCCCTTTCTCAATTAACTATATAAGAAACTGGAGCAGCCTTAACTTTAGCTATTTCTACCATTTTCATACAATTTTTCATTTCTAGCAATTATTTTTTAACTCTGGGTTTTATAGTTTTCAGTAAGCTGCCAACAAAAATTCTTACCTTAATGCTCAATTCTTTCCTTGCCTGTTCCGTTTTACTTAATTCCTTTCTGAGAATGTCAATAGTTTCTTCCATATCTGTTTTTTCTTTCTGTCGGGCTTTCAGTTTTTCTTCCAGAAGCTTTATTTTTTGTTGCAAGCCTTTTGAAAGATTTTTTAGAGTCAGTTAGCAAGTTTTAATTTGTCCGATTACTAGTAAAACTCCCAGTATGTTTAAGTTTTACACACACCAGGGCTGCTAATATAAATGAATTACCCAGTACTGCCATCTACTGCAAAATTTTAGTAGGTAGTTAGACATTTCATATTCACTGAAGACTTTGAAAATTATGATCTAACCTAATGTCTAATTTGTAGCTTAGCAGAAAACTTTCTAGTGAACTTGTTCTAAAAAGAAAGTTTTCAAGGAAGCAGCTATGGTTTTTGACAGCATGCAAAATGCAATGGTTTAAGTGTAGGTTTGGCAGACTTTTAAACATCCTTGAACTTCCCTCATCTGTCTTTAAAACAATTCCTCATTTTTTAGTTTACAGGTATTTAAGTCTATGTTTTGAATAAGAGTTACAGGCTTTTCAGGAGCAGAAGGCAGCCAGAGAAGTGCATTTTGAGCCTTATGATATTTAACAAAAATGTAGCTGCCCACAGAATAATCTAGCAATGAGTCTATTTAAATCGAGTTAATTCTATTCAGTACGGATAGCACAAGATTTACAAAACCAGACAGTGACTTACTTGATATTTTACTATCTCTATCCTGTAGCTGTTTCAGTAATTCTTTTCTATGATCTTCTGTTTCCATCAATTGTGCAACAGTTCTGAAATTGCAGGAAAATCCTGATTACCAGTTATTTCAAAGATAACAGACAGATGCAAGATTCATGTCTCCATTTCTTTGCGGCAGCAAGCTAGAATAACTTGTGCAGCATTGCTCTGCACAGTCAGGAAAGTTCTTTTTAAGCTAGGCTGGCTAAAGTGCACCTTTAATTCCATGCTGTACAAATGTATTCTTTTGATTCCTTATTTGGTTGAAAGAATGCAGTATTCAAGTTTCATTTCCTTCCCTCTGTCAAACACACACAGTAGAAACTCTATATCCTAAGAAACCTCATTCGTTCCTAGAGCTTGAATCCTGGAGAATCAGTCCCCACAACTACAAGCAGTAAAGCATTTTTGATATTACCAAGGAAATGAACCCAACCATCCTACTAAGAGTCTAAAAAATTTTGTTTATCTAGTTTTAGATTTACTAATATTACACTATCCCATATTGAGCAAATTAGAAAAATCTGCTTCAAGAAAAAAAAAAAAAAGTGTCTTCTGCAACTACTGTGAAAAGTTTCCAGTACAATTTTGTTCATCCACTAAGACCAATGGTTCTCAACCAGGAGTATGTGTACCCACGGAGGTGTGCAGAGGTCTTCCAGGTTCTACATTAACTCATCTAGATATCTGCCTAGTTTTACAACAGGCTACATAAAAAGCATTTGCAAAGTGAGTACAAACTAAAATTTCACACAGAGAAAATGAGAAAGTAAGCCATTTTTCAGTAACAGCGTGCGATGACACTTTTATGTCTGATTTTGTAAGAAAGAAGTTTAAGTGAGGTGAAACTTGGGGTATGCAAGACAAATTAGACTCCTGAAAGGGGTACAGTAGTCTGGAAAGGTTGAGAACCACTGTACTAGACAATCTTTTTTGCTGGTAGCACATCTACACTTTAAAAAGGTATTAATTGCTTAAGTTAAAAATTTTAAATTGTGGGAATTTAAGTTTAGTTCAACTCTACCACTAACTTATGCAAATGCATGAGTGTGTGTCACTTTGTCTGTTATTCACCTGTTGCCTATTTTCTAAATCCTAACTGGAAATTCGCAGGGTGGGGGAGAAGGGGTGAAGGGAAGTGGACTGTTATTTATTTCACAGTACCTATTACACCAGGGTCCCTAGGCACTACCACAATAGATAATCTGAAAACGGCCATGTGAAACGCGGAACAGCTTTCTGGTGCACTGAGTAATATCTGATTGCTAATACGCATTTTTACACCTATTAATGTGAACGGCATTCCATTCTGTCTCATGAATCAGACTAGTTAACTGAATTCTGATTGCAGAATGTTTACTACTGGCACTACAAGAGCCAGGAATAATGCTGCTTGACCTTCAGGGCTGGCAGCTAGAAAAATTAAATAAATTCACTTTATAAATAAAATGAATGATCTGGCCTTACTTTGTCATTTTGCAGAACAGTACCAACCTTTAAAATATCAGTTAGAAACAATTTTTTGTTGTTGTTTACAACCAGAAAGCCTCTTCCCTCAGCTGCTGCAGTAAAAGATAAGTTTGCCCGCCCCCCTGCTCTTGTCATCCCATCAAGTTGCAACAAACTGTAGTTTCTATCCTTAAAAACCTGGGTCAGGTGGTACTCTGATGGATTAGGAAAGATGGAAGAAAAACAAAATTCAGAATTCTTGCTCATTTGGTATAGGACTATGGGAGTACACCTGTGCTTGTGAAGTGAAGAAAGAAGTTAAATTAGTAATTGATGTTTGAACATGTTTCAAGCCCTGCATCACAGGAGGAGAATGAAGTGCAGCAAAAGTGAATTATATATTGAATTACAGTAGTGATTATAGGTTGACCCACTGCAATGAAGGCCAGCCATCTACCACCATTACTTCAAGTTGTACAGAAGACCCCTGCTATAGAGGAAAGTGATGAACAAGTTAGAAGCTCTACAATTGTAGAAGAGAGAATTTAAGAGAGTCATCTTCTTTGTCAAGTTCTCTATTGCCTTGACTACTACCAGCTATCAAAGTACTAATAAAGACTGTCAAATTTAGCCATAGACTAATCAAACTCCTATTGGACTCTAATAGAAAGTTGCCTGCCTCAAAGACTGAAATTTGGCCCACAGTAGTTTAAATGATAGTGAATTTCAATAATCTCTGACACTGATTTAAGATGCCCTCTAATGAGAGGGCATTACTTAATTAGCAAAACTTTTGACCCCATCTGCTGACAAAAGCAATATTCTGCATGAGTACAGAGAATCCTTGTACATTAGAAGGGAATCTTGAAACCTATTAAGTTCCATAAAATACACTGTTAGTAGTCTCAGGTATTATACATTACCTCAAGTTCTCCTGCCTGTTTATGTGTAGAAACAAAACCAGAAGAAACTGATTACGCAGAGGAAACAGGTGAGTAACTACACAAAGCAAAATGGAGAAGTGTCCCGTCCCCCCCACACCCCTCGGGTGATACTTGAAATCACAGATAATTAAACAATCAATATTGATATGACTTGATGGTTTCCCTTGGATTTTCTTTTTAAAAAAAATGAACTAAACTTACTTATCATTCTGTTGCTTGAGCGATTCATTCAGCTTTTTCATGGCCTCAGTTTGTTTATTTAGTGAATTACAGGTAATCTGCAGATCTTTATATTGTCTTTCACTGGTTTCATGCCTAAAAGTTAGTTAACGGGTTATGGTTAAGAAGAGAAAGTACTTCTTAAAAGCTTTACTGTGTCAGGAAAGAAGAAATACTTTTGACATCCAATGAGCTATTTTTCCACTCCACTTCCCAGCAAAAATTGTTATGCCCACTTTTGGCAAAAAACTAAAAACCTGAAGGGAATAAAATATAAAAAACAAAGAGCAACTTTCATCTTAACCTCAATCCTCACTGGAACCCTTACACATTATCATTGACCGTTTATTAAGATTAAGAATTGGATTGAGACTACACATTTCTTTCAGACAAAGTTCACCACAACCAGGTGGTTCACACAAATGTAGCAAGTTATACATAGTCAGACCAGTAGCTGGGAATAGCTTGTCTGACAGAGGCCAGACCAATGCTTCAGAGGAAGTACAAGAATTCCCATAATGGACAATTACGGGATTATCTTCACATGAGATGTTCCTTCTTAAGGAGTCTCTGGTAGAAGTTAGTCTCTGCTTAAAGCACAAATGTTTTTATTCCTTTGAAATTTGTTGATCTTGTCTAATCTAACTCTGAATGGTCTCATCCAAACAAGTGCAATACTTTTTTGAATCCCATCAACCTCTTAGCCTAGTTTTTTTTTGTATTAGTGAAATAAAGACAACAACTTTAAAGCTAAGTGTCTATCCCCTTATTCTTGTATTATGAGGACAGGCAAATAAGAGCACTCTATTTGCCCTTTTCAGCCATTAATTTTGTACACCTACCATGTCCACTCAACAAACTAGTTCCATTCTTTCTTTACATAGAAATCTTAAATTACGCAAATCATCCTCACCCATTCCTTAATAGCTTTGGAATCTGCACCTTCATCCATCAATTTGTATATTCCGTTCAAGTTACAAACTTTTTCAAACAAGATTAATTTGATCCAGGAACAAATAAAATTCAAGTACATTAGCAGTGACCCACTTAAAACCTATAAACAGAGTGTTTTAACACTGTTCTGCAATATGATTAGCCTAGAAAAGGATAGTGCCTTGAACACCTCAAAGTCCTCCTTCTGCTTCAGCTAGACTGGGCACTTACTGGATTCAGACAGAGCTCTACCCAGCATTCCTTGGCTGAAAGGACTAATCAGGTCAAAGTAGGCCCTTTAAGAAGGGCCTGTGAAAACCTATTTTCTCTTTTAATCGATTATCTATCCGGAAATTTTTTGTTTTAGGTTAGTACACGAGTAGTCCAGATAGATTTTAAGTTCTTACTTCTGTAGAAGATCAACGGAAGATCTTTTCAGTATCTCATATTCTTCAGCCACTGTTTGTAACTTCCTATTGTGTTGAAAGAGCTGCTCTATGTCATTCTGTGCCCGTTCAGATTCTACCTGCTGAGCTTTCAGCAATACATCAAGTTCTTCATTTTTTCGCTCTGCATCCTTCAACATTGCAGCAAGCGTCCTTGCCTTTAAGCAAAAAGCAAATACACAGACTCCTTTACAAGCTTAATCTATATGTTGCTTAACTCACTCAAAACAGTGGGGAATTTCACATAGAATTAGAATTTACACTACTGCTAAATTATCCACAAAACCTCTATGATCAAATGCTCCATGGTCAGTGCACTATATTTAAAATTAGATAGCAAGTTTTAAGCACTTTTAAAGTTTTGGAAAATGATGGCTGACTCAGTTATTTTACACTTTGAGATACAGTAGTCATTTGTGACCTTAAAAGTAAAACAAAAAATAGTTTAGACACTTTTTTAAAGAGTATCTGAAGTGATTACACTGGTGGCTTAAGTTTCATTTGAAAGCATAACTATCCAAGAGTATAGACTGGCTGTTAGCTTACATATAAACAGGAAAAAGTTCTAGGGCTGTCTGCAAACCCGTAACATTTTAGTACTGTACTTCTAAGTACAGTTTATCTAAAATAGTGTTATAGAACAAAGAGTAACATTAGTACAGTAAATCTTATTGCATAGATGGGAAGATTATTGAGGCTGTTCTGAAAGATCAACCATTAATGGGGCATTAACACTAGCTATCCATGTCCACAAAAGGTCATATACATAACTTAGCTAAACAGTGGAGGAAGGGAGGGCTTCAAAAATCACATAAGGTCATACCTAAAGGGCATAAATGTCAAATATGGAGGCTCAAAGATCTTATAGACATAAGAGGATGAAACAAAGAATATTTACAGTAAGTATCAGAA
Organism: Mauremys mutica; assembly: GCF_020497125.1. NCBI lineage: Eukaryota > Metazoa > Chordata > Testudines > Geoemydidae > Mauremys > Mauremys mutica. Next base: position 170,134,097 of record NC_059072.1, read on the forward strand.
GAATTTAGCAGTGGCACCAGTTTGTGGAAAATATTCTAATCAAGTGGTAATCTTAATCTTTGTGTTTAGTTTTTAAAAGAAACTGAAGTTCTAGTTTAAAACACATGTAGAGAACTATTCTGTACTGGGGCCTCCGTGAGAGAATACTGGGGGTTGGACTAGATGACCTTATAAGTATCTTCCACCTCTACCGTCCAGCATGTGGTTGTTCATACTCACCTCAGATTCAGCTTGGACTCTCTGACAACGGTACTGGGCAATTAGCCTATCAGCTTGAGCAAGCGCTAATGCCTTTGCCTCCAATAGATCTTGTAACCTGGTTTCTTTGGACTAAAGATTAAGAAAGATTAGTAGCACTATTTCATTAATTTTATCTTTCATATAAGTACACATACTCTACAGTGACGTAAATACACATGTTCATATGTACTCACGGCTAATGCTGCTAGTTTCTGCTCATAGACATCCATTATATCAGACATCCTCACATCAGTGATTGGTTCCTTCATCTGTGGGAGAAGTTATAGTAGAATTCAACAGCCTGAAGATAAGTTGTCTAATTTGTAGCTTCTGGATGAAAAGTCGTTCATCTTATACATCTTTATGAGAGGATAGTAATTAAATGAGCCCACAGGCTGGCAGCTGCTCTGCCTTCAGACATTAAAAGCCTTCCTGCATCAATTTGGGTATAGCTCAGTCCTGTTCAGTTTAATGTAAGAAAGTATTGGAATTGCTGAATAAAATTTACCCAACATCAGCTATCATGATCATAAATTAGTGTTACTCCAAAAATGAGGGAAAACTCATTACATAGGCTGCTACAGTAAGCCTATTGGTTCAGCTGGGTGTGGGAAGCCTAAGTGTTCCTCCTGACAAATGGTATTTCAGTTCTGCAGGGCATTATGGCCAAAAATTCTAATTTCAGAATTCATTGACCCGACAGAGATAGGTCAGAATATTTTGATGAAAACAATACAGAGAACGTTTTTGTGAAATGTCTCCTCCATCTTTCATTAAGATCCTTTAGTATGCTAAAGAGTTTACTGACCTTTATGGCACAATATAGGGCTTATATGTTTATTCAAATGAATATATGTGTACACATTTTTCTATAGTCAGTTGAGTAGGTAATTGAGGAGAGTGTCTTTCAGGGGGGGTCTGGGGATTAATAAAGCTTTCCATTAAGGTAGTGCTTGGGGAGATTGTTCACTATATGTGGCTAGATGCAGCTGCGGAAGTGAGCCCAGCTGTTTGTGCTTTTCAGTATAGAAGATAAATATCATCCAATAGTAGTTTACCAACATCTTGTTTTCAAAACAGCACCAGCTCTTACACAGGGGAAAATTCGTACAAAATTCCCTAATGCAGAAGGAGACGAAACATCTATTCTTTTCCCCATTTGTATGTTTTTCAGCTCTCTTTATCCTCCTGGACCCTACTGTTGTTGTTACAAAGTTGAAGGATCACGTGGAGTAAGTACTTTCATTTAGAATTTTATTTAAATGTACAAACACGTCAAAGTTAATGACAAAAACATTCCTTGGAATATTCTGTTTTCTGCACATCTTGTATTTAATTTATTTAGTTTCTCCATGTGAAGAACTTAAACTACATTACAAAAAAGATGGCATCTTCTACAGCAGGGGTCGGCAACCTTTTGGAGGTGGTGTGCCGAGTCTTCATTTATTCACTTTAATTTAAGGTTTCGCGTGCCGGTAATACATTTTAATGTTTTTTAGAAGGTCTCTCTCTATAAGTCTATACATTATATAACTAAACTATTGTTGTATTGTAAGATAAACAAGGTTTTCAAAATGTTTAAGAAGCTTCTTTTAAAATTAAATTAAAATGTATATCTTATGCCGCCGGCCTGCTCAGGCCGCTGCTGGTCTGGGGTTCTGTTCACCTAGGCTGGCAGCGGGCTGAGCGGGGCCTGCGGCCGGGACCCCAGCTGGCAAGGATCCAGCAGCCAGAACCCCAGACTGGCAGCGGGCTGTGTGGGGCCAGTGGCTGGGACCCCAGCCCACTGCTCAGCCAACTGCTGCTCAGGGCTTCCATCCGCCGGCTCCTGCCAACCGGGATCCTGGCTGCCAGACCTGCTCAGCCCGCTGCCAGTCTGGGGTCCCGGCCCTGCCCACATAGAGTGGGTACCTACCTTCTCCCTGGTTCTGGCCCATTCTCTTCCTCTCTCTGCACTGAGCTGAGGGTGGGCATGGACCGAGCACAGGACTGGGGGTGAAGGGTCTGGCCAGGAGCTAGAATGAGGGAGGGGGCTCAGGGTTGGGGTCGGAGGTTTGGGTGTGGGGGCACTTACCTGGGCAGCTCCCATTTGGTGTGAGGGGTGCAGGTGGGAATGGGGGGGGTGCAAGAGCTCCCATTTGGTGCTCAGGGTGGGGATGTGGGGGATGCAAAAGTCAGGATGTGAAGAGGTGCAAGAGTCAGGGCAGAGGGCTGAGGGCATGTGAGGGGGGGTGTAGGTGTCAGGGTGTGTGGGGCTGGGTATGTGTTGGGGTGCCAGAGTCAGGGCTCGGGTCATGGGGGGGGGGGTTGTGTGTGTGAAGGAGTCAAACAGAGTGCTGAGTGTGTGTGTGGGAGGTACAGGGCTCAGGGCAGGGGCCTGGGGTGTGTGCGAGGCACAGGGTTCAGGGCACGAGCCTGGGGTATGTGCAGGGCTGCGGGGCTCAGGGCTGGGTTTGTGTGTGTGGAGGGGGTCAGGATAGAGGCCCCCCACCCACACACTCCTGCGGCCCCCAGTCGGCTCACCCACTCGGGGCCCCGTGGCGCGCTGCACGAGTGCAACTAGCGCCCCCCGGCGAGAGAGTCCCCTCTGGCTGTGTCTGGAGGAGCTGCTCCAGGTGGTGCATGCTCTTCGCCCCAGGGCTCTCTGTCCACCACCGATTCCTGCTCACCCACACCTGCTACGCGCTCAGTGCCGCCGGGCTCTCCGCTCCTCCCAACTCACGAACAGCAGGTACCGGTCCCTGGCTGTGGCCAGGTGCCTCCTCCTGGGGACGCTCAGCAGTCGGCGCTGCTGCTGCCGCCGGCCTCTCCCATCTCCACCGCCCCCGCGTCCTGCCGCCAGGAGTCGGGACCAGGTCCCGCAGCAAACCCGCTCCCCCGGCGCGCTGCCAATCCACCATGGCCAGCTATACCAAGGTGGCCCAGGTGACCGGGCCCCTCCGCAGCCCCGGGCAGGTCTCCTTGACGGGTAAGGGACACAGGAGCCCACGGGCAGGCCGTTGAAGCGGCTCCTCTCTCGAGGGGCATGGGATCTGCTGTGTGTCCTTGGGACTCCTGCAGGCAGCAGCATGCCGTTAAAAATTGCCTCACGTGTCGTCTTTGGCACGCATGCCATAGGTTGCCGACCCGTTCTACAGTGTCCACTTTTCTTCTGTAGCTTGTGTTAAACATTTAAGTCTGAAGTGTTTGATGTTCATGGAACAAAATATCAAATTTTAAAAAGTCATTCCCTCCTCGAAGGAACAACTCCTCTGATCAGAAGAGTTAAGTGCATCACTAGATATATGCCAATAAGCTTTCTGTCACAAGTTCATCTTATGGTCTGGGTTGCAGGAGCTGTTCCTGTATTTGGAGTCCCTTTATGTTGAGAAACCACAACTAATTTAATGCAACAAATTCTGCATTTGGTGCTTAGACAAATTCAAATAAAAGGAATGTTAATGTAATAAAGCTATTTGCTCAACTTACAATGCATGCTATATCAGAGGGAAGCAAGATTTCCACTGTTGTAAAACGACTTCCCTACCTCACAGGGATACTGCGAGGATAAATATCAAGATCACGAGGTGCTCAAATGCTACCATGTTTGGGGGGCACATACAAGTATCTAAAAGATGGGTGATTATGCCTGATCCTATATGCCAGAATGTCATCTGCCCCCCAGGGAGCGTCTTTCTGTAAAAAACTTCTCCCTTTGTGCATCATTGCAACAGCTTAGATTTTCTGGGACACATCTGCTAAGTCCCCATATCTGAAAGCTAGGTAAACATAAGCAATACACTCTCAAGGTAAAGGTTCTGAACTATGAAAGTCTGACAGACCAGACTGTTGACTTTTCTGGACACAACAGGGATCCTCTTTATTTGGGCTTCTGCCTGATGATGCAATAGTGTACATATTGAGGTCAAGTGAGGTGTCTGAGTTAACATTTGTCAACATACACACTGTAGCCTAAAAGTTTCAGGTGCTATACCTCTTCTGTAAATATTAAGAATGTTAGTAGTTATCCTACCAGAAATATGAAAAATACTATTAACCTCCAGTCCAGACTGAAGTTTCTGTATTAGCTCTTGAATGTTTGAAGTTGTTGCATCATCATTTGAAGGGTGGGAAGTAGAGCACTTCATGGACATAACACTAGTAATGGATGACTGCATATGGATTTTTTTTGGTGTATGCTCTGTCTCTTGTTGTCTATAGGCATTATTTGCTGCAATGCTTTCACCAAGCCTATATAACAAGATAAAGGAAGTAAGCAATAGAACCTGGCAAGAATGTTAATGTGAAGGTGGGAGACAATGATTTTACGTAAAAGAGGAGTCTACAACAATTACACACTACACTTCGAAAACATATCAACCCTACTTACACTAACATACTGTAGTAGGTACTTCAGTTAGATATTGCATGCTCATATTTTGAGATATAAAAAGGAGAAATGTTAAAGAAAAAAATAGGTTGATTGTTCACTGATAGCAGCTTCTCTCTACAATCACTATGTGAATTTTAAGGTTCCATAACTCATTATCTACTATATCTAGAAACAAGTGCCTTATCCTATTGGAAAGGATATTCCCAGCTCCTCTCAAATGGAGCATCTGTTTCTAGCTTTGATAGTTAGAGTTACTGGACTTTAAACCTGTCCGAGAACTGTGAACATGGCCCAGCATGCATGACAGACCAGAATTGGGGGTGATGAGAAGAAAGATTCAACTATGAGAGCAGAAAAAATGTTTTGAAAAAGGTAACAATTACGCAAACATTTGGAACATTCGTAGTCCTAATTTAAAAGATTCAAACACAGACTTAAAACAAGTCACTCAGACTAAAGTAATGAAAGTGAAAATCATATTACCACACCCTTACCACACATAAGAAACTCACACTATGGCAGGGAAGTCTGGTAATGGTGCTGCCTCAAACAGTATTCTAAGTCCAGCCTGTACTTGTTCTCTGTGGTCTGATGTTAAAGCAAAAGCCAAAGGTGTAATCAAACGTTGATCCTGGGCAGAAATCACTTATGTCAATTTATAATAAACTAAAGAATCCAGACATTGCAATAGACCAAAGCCAATGTGAATAGATATACATTTTTAAATTTCAGTTACACTTGTGTAAAAGAAGTATACACACATACTTGCAATTTTCTGAAAACCCATTTAGTTAACCAGAGCAATGAACTTTTACAAATCTGCAAAACTTGCTTTCAGGATTCTGTACATTATCTGCACAGAATTATGTAATACAAGCATTCAGATGATGTGTAATGAGAAAGGCATTATGGTCTCTGAGCACAAAATCATCTGATGTGTCCAAATACTAGTATTCCTCCCATCTGGCCTGGATAGAAGAGGGAAGACTAATGCCCCAAACCTGCAATCCATTAAGCATGTGCTTCACTTTGAACATGAGGGGTCATAAGCTGAAAGGGTTTACAAGATCATGCTAGACGCATGCCTAGAATAGCTTAAATTATCTACTGTCCTGGAGCTACACAAATCTTGTTTTAGAGGGTCACCCAATGAGAACTAGAAGTAAGTTGAGTGTCTTTGCATTTGAGAAAAAGGGTGCCAAATACAGGCATTATGATGATTTTTGCACAGTGAAACACTTGTCCACAAGAAAGCATACTGAATACAATTCATTGTACTTGTCAGTAATGACTTGTATTGTTCCATAGGGACAAAACAGCTAAATTGGATTCAGACAAGAGGTGAAAAGTTTCATTTCCTAGTAACCAATCCTCCGAGACACATACCTGATGTAGGAACCAAAATAATTTTCTGAGTATAGGACATTTTAAATTTCAACCCTAACACTATTACTGTAGATGATCATAAACATTATATTTAAGTATATATTAACATACATCACTGGAATAAAAGGCTCAAAACTTTAAAAACTAAATATTTTAAACAAACTTTTGGACTGAACAAAAAACATGACGAATGAGAGCTTCCTGGGCAGGTTCTTCAATGAGTTATGGACACTTGAGATTTATGCTGGAAACATTCAGAATCAAATCAAAGGTGATATAATATATATTCACCTTCTTAATCATTCTTTGTAAATCATTTAAAGCCTACCTGAAGAATTTTGTAGAAACTGACTTCCATACTAGGCACCAACTGTTTAAGTCTGCTCATAAGATCAAGTGTTTTCAAAATGACATCAGCAGCAAGTTTGCTTTAAACAAAATAAAATTGGAATGAAAAGTGAAAGTTTTAAATATATACTGAGAGTAAGTTTGTGCTTTCTTTTTAGAAAAAAGGTTGACTTGAATTTAATGATACAATGGCAAACATGGAAATTGAATTCCTCTACCAATTCATAGAACAGAAACAGATGGTAGCAATGCAGGCTTCCCCTAACTCTACCATGCAATGTGTACCAACTATCTCTAGCAGAAAGTTCAGTCACCACACTGTGGTCTCTCTGCTGTGATCAAGGATAAGGAAGAAACAAGGGAGGATTTTACATGAGACATTTGTAAAACCTGAAGCAGACATAAGAAATTCATTTCACATAAGCCAATTAATAGAGGACAAATGATAACTCCTAGTCACCTATCATATGGGATAGTTTCAGATTGGTGACATTGAGGCGAAACCTATGATTAGCCCATTCTCATGCCCCAACCCGTTTGGTCCCCCTGAAATCACGTATTTTCAATGTTTCTACCAAAATAATTTCAAATAGATTTCTGAAGTTCAGTTGTCTAAACCCAAGATGTAAAAGAATGGATGACTTGAACATTAAAGGCACCTAGGATATAAACTGATAACTAAGGTTGGATTAGTACATATTAGGTTTGCTTTTCTATATAACCAGAATTCCAATTTATCCTGAAAACTACAAAAGTTCTAACAATTTAAGGAAGACAATACTCAATGAACAGCTAAAGCTACCATTCTGCTCTCTTAATGCTGCTCTCTATTGCCAAGAAAATTAGCCTTAACAGAAGCATAGGTTTTTTGGTACTTTATAACCCTCATTTTCAGAATAAATTCGGTTTTAGCTTAATTTGATTTTAGCATGCTCACCACAGTTCAGAGTCCACCATCTTTGTCCCAAAGCCAACATCAATCCCACTGCACGTAAACTGGTGTTCTATTAGAGATGTGCATCTGCTTGCAGTCAGTGCCTTAGAGGCATGCACTTTCATCGTGTCATCTCCACAAAGCAGTACATTCAGTTAAGGATGCAGACTAATTTATTCTTTTATGCATTATAATATACTAAAAGCTTTTTGGATTAGATTAAAAAAATCAAATATTTGAGACACTTGACAAGTGAACACCACTTCTCAATTACAATGAAGCTCCTTAAAGATACAAGGGAGTGAGCTTTTTTTTTTTTTTTGTTTCTCTCTCTCCAAACAAAACACAATTTTTTTGGCACTTAAAAAACCTAAACTCATACCATATTAAGCTGTGAATCACTAGCAGAACAAAGTTTGGCTAGGCCAGTTCTTGGATGGGAATCTCCTAAGAACACCAAGATGCTACAGGAAATAACCGACGACTGAAAAGACGGCACCTTGCACTTTAGAGCTCACTCAAAAGAATACTCCTCCCTGCATCACAGGACACAGGTCACTAATGCTGTAGATGTAATTTTTCCAAATTTACAAAAGAGGACCTACAAATAAGTGCATGAATTGAAAGCTTTGTGGTGCGCCTCATAGTAACTGACCATTCCACATTGTTATGAATTTATCATCAACACTGATGTGAAATAGCATAATAGCAGCCCTCCCTCCCTTTTTAATAGATGGGGCACTGACAGGGAGAAAGTGACTTGCTCAAGGTCACATGAAGTCTGTGGCAGGAACAGAACCCAGATTGCCTAAACAGCAGTCCAGCTTAACCACAAAACAATCCTTTTTCTTTTGCGATCATCTAAAATCCATGGATTCTTTGCAAAAGCAACCTAGCAAGTACGTGCTACTTAAGTTTCCCCTGCAGTTTCAACTAGAAAAGGTTATTTCCTGTCATAATTGTGGGTAGTGGTACTATGTGCTGTTAAACAGCTGCCTGCCACATTTCACCCTACAGGCACCTGTACTGAATGTTAAATAAGGTGATCTTTGTATATTGGTTACAATAACTAATAAAAGTACTTTTCACCCTGAAGGATTTCAAGCTGCAAGGAAAAAGGAAAATTTAATTTTGAAGTTTACTTTTAAGACATTAATTTCAGGTCACCTTAATATCTTTAAAAACTGATTTTTTTTTTGGAAAAAAGCGATTTTATAAGTATCTATAAAAATAGCAATTTGTAAGATCTTACGATAACAGAGCTCATATTATACAGCCAACAGGAATAACTTGCATAAGGATATTTAGCATGACATCAATGACTTTGACCATTCTCTCACATCTCTTCTTCGCCAATAGCTCATCCAGATTCTGTTCTGGCAACTGAAGGTGATCAAGGAGGACAGGTAGCAAAAGATCAACAAAGCGTTCAGCTGAAGTGCTGTTGCCGGTATCAATAACATCCTGCAGCAAAACACATACAGATTCCAAACTGCATCAAAATTTAAACCACTAATCAAGGAGGTGTAAGCTACTCCTATCTCTAGATCAGCCTACTAACTTCCTCACCTTGGTCCCAGTAACATTCATGCATCCCAGCTTAGGGGCCTCTCCAGCTCTACTCCCAACTGATGATGCTGTTTTTAGATTTACTTTTCAAACTATTGACCAGCATCACCAGATTTAGGAAAGAATTGTTAAGTATACACAATCAGCAGAGACCACCACACTTCTGCAAGTCCTTCAAAATAGCTACAATTGTTTACTTCTTGAAGAAATTTTGTATTCCAAACATTTTAGAACTAAATGCAAGACTTTATGCATTTAGGTAACAGTTTTAATGTGTATCAGATATAAGATCTAGACTGACAGTGCCCTCTTAAGGGGAAAACCAAGTTACAAAATTTGTTAGTCTAAAAAGAAACATTACAGCAATTACACTTAGGGTTTATCTTCACGCTTTGCTTTCCAAATAAAAAATATGTATGTGATACACAATTTATGATTTGTAAAATACAGGCGTGTGTGTTTCTGAATTGGATAACATTAATTCAGATACAAGGTGACCACTAAAATGAGTCTTGGTACCTCAAATATCTCCTTGAACAATTCTAAAGCTAGAACACAACAGTTTTCAGATCCTTCCAATGGTTGGTTTAACCAGTGCACTAAAACAATAGATGGCTCTGAAGGTTTAGAACGGGCTGTAAATCTGGTACTTCCAGAGACTGGCACACCAGATGGCTCCAGTATTGTCTGACGTACAACATGGCGCAGTTCAGTCACTGAACAAAAAGCAAGTAGTAATTCCAAGACCTGTACAAATCAGAAGTACAAGAGAAGTTAAATATTTTACAGTCATGCAAATAAAGCAAATACATTGTTTATTAGAATTGTGCACAGTGACACCTATTGCCAAGGTTGTCTCAGCACTTCCATGACGGTGGATTGATTTAAAGTGATTTAAAACACTGATTGCTGAATTAAATCATAATTAAAACCAGGAAATCTTGATTTAAGTCACTGATTAGGAAAATAGCTAAAGTACAACTGGAAAACAAGATTATAAACAAAAGTTGATTTTCATTGGCATTTAACCATAAAAATATTTATTTTTGCAACTAAATATAGCCTTTACACTAAATATGGTACTTTTTGCTACTAACAGGATACACTATACACATTTGAGCAATTACATACCTTAAATTAAGAATCTGAACATATGTTAATGTTAAAAATGGTGAATAATGCATTTCTTATTTACTAAATTAACTTCAATTTGTGACTTGTGTCAAGCTGCACTTGAATAGAAATTTAAATTGAATTATTTAAACTAATATATTTTTAACTACCTTAAAGTGCTGGGTACATAAGAAAATTTATCAAAAACATATTTTGCATTTAAAAACAGATGTATTAAACATAAGTATTAGCTGTAGGCAAATTAATTGAACTGATTTTTCCTGGTTACAATGTCCTTCAAGATTATAGAACTAGCAGACCTCATCCTTTCAGACAGATTTTTATTCATAGATTGGAAGAGAAAACAAGCTTTTTCAGATCCCAGTCTGTTTCTCAGTTTTGAATGAGCTACTCATTGATTTGAACTAGCTGAATAAAATGAAATGAAGAAAATACTCTCTCACACCAGCACAAGCGGCCACCGCTGTCAAAGCTGGTTTAGGATTTCAAGCTAATTCCAGTTCCAGGTACTTAGCCAGAGACATCCACTAGTACAGTAGTTTGTCCCTCTCTAAAACGTTGGCGGCAAACATGTACTGCTTGAGTATAATTTATTTCAAGTCACTTAAATTAATAGATTAGCCAGTTTAGGCCTTAAAATAGGTTGTGAAATTCAAATTTAATTTTAAATGATATTATATTTTAAAAAGATATTAAAATAAAATAATTAAAATCAATATCCACTTTCTCATTTAAAATGAAATCATCATCCACCCTGGTTTCCATTACAAAAGATCACTCGGTTGCTTATAACTTCCTCAGAACATTATTCTATTAAAGAAATTAGGTATACTTGCTCTCTTTTTAAGGGCAATTATTTTTCTTTGAAGTTAGCAGGTTCAAATTCCCTAAGATGCAGATATCCCTTTAAATGGTCTGATGGAAACCCAACTAATTTGACCAAGTTATAAGGGTTAACAAAAACCACACCACACATTGCCCATGCACACTGGATATTAAACAATGACTATTGCCAAGCAATCTATTGGCCGTGCCCATGTATATATACTAGGATATTAATGGATGAAAATGTACACATTGACAACAGAAGAGATTTTAAATAATGAACCTCTAGAACCTTCACATATCAAGCATGTATCTTTTTGTTCACTAGTAGATGCAATGTCCAACACATTAAAATGATTCAGCATTTATCGTCTGCCATGTTGTAAAATTCATTTTAGGAAGGTTTACAAAAAAACCTTTAAAAATAGCTACGTTTACATTATATGCAAGGTATAACTGCAAAGACTATTTAACCTGTAATATTTCCAGGTTGCTGTATGACTATTACTCTTCAAAACAAGAGGAATTATTTCATTTTATGAATGGTGAAATTGATGCAGAGGTTACTGAGCCCCTTCAACTCCCACTGACTTTAATAGGACTTCGATTTCAAGAGCTACTGAACACCTGTGAGAGAGATTTACTTAAGGCCACAAAGTAACTAGAGACAGTATTAGAAGTTATGAGCTCCTGATTTAGGCCAAATGGTTGGTAAATTAGATTCCATAGTTTCTCTCACTGTAATATACCTTTGATGATGAATCAGGATCCCTTCCATGAAGAAGGCCTAATACTTGATTGAGGCATGAGGTGAAGTGTTCATATCTAGATTATAAATGAGAAAAATAAACTAAGCTCTTACTTCAATGAAGTAGTTACTCGATTAAACATTTATGAAAAGCAGTGGATTAAAAGGCCCTCTCCCAGCCCGAACCCTCGAATAGTTACAAAAAGCCAATAGGAAGAAATAAAAGCCAAAGGAAGCATCCTCAACCTTGTAACTGCAATATTTAAAAAGACTAAGCTATACTTTAAAAATCACTTTCTCCTGAAGCTTTTTTTGTATTTTAATGTTGCTATCTAGGAACTCAGGATATTAAGCTTCTTTCATCATTATTTGATCAGTGACATTATTTGAAGATGAGTCTAAAACTGCAACTGGCTAATTTTACAAAGAGAAGTCATACCTAGTAAGATAATCTGCAATTTTGGGGTTCTTCAGCAGATCCATGAGTAGATCAACAGAATATTTTCTTGTCAGTGTGCCATCACCATTTACAAGAATGTTGAATATTAACTGAAATGTCTGATGAATGTTTCGGGCATGGAAGAGCTAATAAAAGGAAATGAGAGCTATTTATGCTACACCACCAATAAATCATCTCCAACTAGTCAAAACAAACTACAGTCAGAAAAACCGACTCAGTCGTTATGGTTATTTGATAGTTTTATTCAAAGTTTACAAATTTCAATGAGATTTTCATAACAAGACTCCAAAATATTTACTTACCTTTTCTCCAACTTCTTCGTTTAAAGTAAGGCTTGATAATATTGAAAGTGCAAACACAACCATAGTTAAACTACTATGGGCCAAGAAACTGATCAAGGTACGATAGAAACCCTTTACGTCATTCTATAGCAAAAAGGAGAAATTCATTAGCATTTGACAGTTTTAATGAGAACATAATTGACAGAACTGTCTGAAATAAGGATTCATAAATAAGGATTCAACCTAGCCTAAAAACTACTCTAAAGTGATACCCAGAAAGAGGCCAGTGAATTACGGGAAATATACAAAATGTAATTTCCACATAAGGCACATACTGGTATGAAAAGTATCCAAACGGAGACTTTAAGTCAAACTTGGTAAAGAAAAAGGGGAGGATTTTCACCCTCATTTTGCAAGATGAATGGAATGCTATTTCATGAACACAAATCTTTGTAGATAAAAGTTAGCTATCGTAAATGGACACCCGATTCCTGTCTAATTCAGTTATATTTTTTTCCTTTATAAATATCAGGGTTACAATGGAAGCCTACTCTCAATGTCATCTATGGAAGAATTAACTTCTCCACATACTGGAAATAACTAACTATATATGCCCCTAAATACTTTGGCAAAGCTGAGGGTAGATTTCACATTTCCATTTTATTCCCTTGTAGTCTTAATTAGAATAAAAATTATTCGGTGAAAATTTTAGCTTTAAGTTTGCCCCAAGGAACCAGGAGTAGGGTGTTAACTACTCCACAGGCTTTTAAGTAGGATCCTGTGTACTCTAATTCTGCAGCACTAGACTTCACCTAAAGTCTCCAAACATAATTTTGTGCCATTATCATAGTAGAGAAATTTAAAAAACAACCAAGACAAGCCAAATGTAAAGCAACAGGATGATGCTTGAGTCTGCAGGGAAGCTAACTGAGATGTGGATTTCCCCTTTCACTTTAATCTGGCCCCCTGGATTAATTCCACTGGCATGGAATCTGTCTTTCTCTCCCATAAAATGCCACAATTTTTCCACTTTGCTGTGAATTCATCGCTCAACTACAAACCACAGTTAACATTAACTTGTGCAGTGGTGGGAACAACAATGAAAGGTATATTACTGTTGAATAAACTTGTGTCGATGCAGCATAAGGGCATGAATCCAACACCAAGATCAGGGGTGATTTTTGCTTTCTTCTCGGAAAGGCAAAAGCCTTTCATATTCAAGTTATGCCAAAAATCAACACTGGATGCCCAAATCCATCTACAATATTAACATTAAAACAGTCTCATGTTAAAGGTATAGAGAAGATGCCATGCTTTTACAATGACAAAATTTAGCTTCTCCCACAAGATCTCAAATGGTGGGTCAGCTTCACACCTCAACTTAATCTTTCACTAAAGATGCATGGAAGCGGCATCTGCAATCTGAACTGGGTGGTAGTGGTGTGAACAAAGCACAGAGAAGGGTAGGTGCTCCACATTATCCCACTGATAATTTTCCCTAATTTTAAAGTGGCACTGCAAGCTCTGGAGGGAAAGTCGGAATCATCACCGCTGCATGAGGGATAGGTGGAAACAAGATGTCGGTGAAAAAGGGAGCTCTAAGTCTTCAAATGATCAGATTTCGACTACTCTCTTCCTTTCCTCTACCCCAGAAAAGAAAATACATAATCAGAGAAGTTTCTTACCAAAGATTTTATATGAGCTTGAACAGAGAGATTGTGTCGACAAAGATTTGCCATTAGTCCCAAACATGGTATCGTTAATTCATCTTCTGTTGATTGACTAAAAAAAGTTCCACAGGACTTAAGAAAGTAACCGTTACAGCCATTTAGCTTCATTTATATATTCAGAATTCAATGAAATCTCCTTCTATGCATAAACATTCATCCAAATTACAGTCATGTATTAAAGACATTTATAAACTTGCAATACAAATTCAGTATGGAAAAGCTACCCACAATACAAAAGTAAGGCCAATCACATGACTCATGTTCACTCATGTCTATGGTCCTAAACCTGCAATGAGCTTCAGGTGCATGTATTAAAGTCACTAAAGCCCTACACAGACACAGCGATCTGCCAAGACAAAGCTTGTTGTAGAGTTGGTGGCTCAAATTGTGAAATAAGTCTAAATGCCAGGCAGAAGTGTTCTCACTGCTATTTTAGTTTTTTGGTTTATTTCTTTCTTTATCTTATTTCTTCAAAAAGCTCAAATTCTCCTTAAACTCTAACAGCTGTAGAGTAAATGCCCCATCTTTGAATATTCTTTGCAACAAACAAATGTCTGGTGATTTAGAAGTGATTACTACATAATTAATACTACATCCAAAGCTTGTGAAATAACAAATTAATGAAGCTATTAAAGAAAGTTTAGAAATGTGTTTAGCTAAAGATTTCTCCCCAAAAAGAAAACTGAACACATACTTACACATGATGCATTAGAAATAAAATCAATTCATCAATATTAGTGCTGGCATGGAAAACTCTGACATTGTAGGTTAATCTCTGCAGAAGTTGAATACTCTGAAGAAATAAAACCAAGCCAGTTACATAGCCTTCCCACAACATTCTACTTTAGAACATGGACATTTGGTGTGAAGACTACAGAGCAGGCCTGCACAACATGCGGCCCCCGTAGGCTCACTCTGCGCCCCGCAGGCAAGCGGCGGGGCGGGGATGCTGGGTTCACCCCCTGCCTGGGGCCCCTGCCTCACGGCCCTGCACGCGCCGCACTCCAACTGCCCTAACGTCCAGAACCACACGTCTGTCTCCTGCTCCTTCCGCCTGGCATACGGCAGGTGCGTCACTTCCGGGGCCCGCTGAGGCAGGATGCACTGGGCATGAGGCAGAGCCGGTAAGTGCCGAGCGAAGGGAGGCGCCTGGCCTGAGCTGCAGCTTGGGGGGGGGGGGGGGGGGCTGGGCCGAGACCCTCCCTAAGCCCTTTCAGTTGGGGGCAGGGCAGCTACTGTGCTGGTTGGTCCCAGGGCGGCCTCCGTAGTGATTTGGGGGCGGGGGAGGGAGTTTGAACTGTGTGGGCAGCCAGGAAATCCACGGGGGAGACGTGTGTGTCTCTGGGTACATCTACACTATCTATCTGGATCTATCGGGGATCGATTTATTGCGTGTAGTGTAGATGCGATAAATCAATCCCCGATCGCTCTCCCGTTGACTGCTGAACTCCAGCAGTGCGAGAGGCGGAAGCAAAGTTGACAGGGGAGCCGCGGCCGTTGATCCAGCGCCGCGGGGACGCGAAGTAAGTAATTTTAATTCGATCTAAGATACGTCGACTTCAGCTACGCTATTCTTGCAGCTGAAGTTGTGTATCTTAGCTCGATCCCTCCGCCCCACCTACAAGTGTAGACCAGGCTACAGTGTGTGTGTGTCGCACCTGCCCTGCCCCGACTGCTGCCCCCTTCCCTGGTCCAGGGACCTTCCCCCTCCCTGGCCCCTGTGTTTGTGTTGGGTGGGGGATGTGTTTCAGGGGGGGCAGCACTGGGGAGGTGTGTTTTAGCGGGGTCAGGGGGTTTCGGCCCTCAGCTGTTTTCTTTGGCGTTAATATGGCCCTCGCCGCTTTAAAAGTTGTGCAGACCTGCTACAGAGGATACTTCTCTACAGTTTAATGAAGGGGTTCTCAAACTGGGGGTCAGGACCTCATAATGGGGTCATGAGGTTATTACATGGGGGGTTGCGAGCTGCCAGCCTCCACCCCAAACCCCCGTTCGCCTCCAGCATTTATAATGGTGTTTTTATATATATATAAAGTGTTTTTAATTTATAAAAGGGGGGGGTCGTCGCACTCAGAGGCTTGCTATGTGAAAGGGGTCACCAATACAAAAGTTTGAGAACCACTGGTTTAATGCGTCATAAGAATAAGCAGTGTTAATTTTGAGACTTGAATCACGTTTAGATCTCGTAAGTAAAAAGTTATGGTGTTACAGAAACAATGTAGTACTGATACATGTGGGATATTCACTTAGCATATCTTTACTTATTTAATTAAAGCAAGGTAACAATCTTGGATTAGTACATTTGAATGCTCACAAACACGTACGACTTGCTTAGGAAAAGGCTTCCCAGTTCTCCCACACAGCTTAGCCAATAAACTTACAATGAGGTGGAGGGATTCTCTATATTTAACTGGGTTTCGGTGAGGCTCCTGAATTTTTTTTTTTTTTTAAACAAATCCCATATAACTATTTAGAGATCTCCAAAATGTAATCTACAATGGCAATAGTATATTGTAAGTAGACATGCATATTAAGAAGAACAGTATAATTATTTAATACGAATGTTTTTTCCCCAAAGGAGTATGGCTTTTTTGTCAAAATGGAAATTTCCACAGGAAATGTCTGTTTATAACAAAAATTTTCCTACAGAAAAAACATTTTCCTACAAACTCTACTATGAATAACCCAGAACTCCCCTTTTTATGTGCAGAGAAATGAGTTTACTCACTCAACTTCCCAAAGTAGCTAATTTGAGATTTGACTGTCAACTTTTACGTAGTATAGCCAAGGATATCACCCAAATATATAACTTAACTTAAAATTTCTAAGTTAGGGAAGTGAGAACAAATATAAATAGGCTGGTTGCCACCACCGCCATCCTAGACACTTCACTGATATTTTAAATGGGAATTTTCATACTGAGAGAAGCTTTCATATGTTAAGCACCAGACAAACCCATGAGCTGCCTGAGTCGCCTGGTACCTTAACAGTCCCTCACAGACCCTGTGACCTCTGGAGAATCCCCTTAGATCAAAAGAGATGGGCTGCAATGGTGACTCAATCTGGTCCCTGCAGATCCCTGTCTAAACACTACCAAAGGAGTACAGCATTGCAGGCAGATCCTGTTCCTTTGTCTGTCTTCTCCACCATAAAGAAAGAATTGCAACACAAGGATGGCAGAGAAATGACAGCTGGGAGACCAGTACCAGCTAAAAGAACATCTACAGGGTTAAAAAAAAGCATTGCCAAATGCTCTTGGTTAATAAAGAGGACAGACCAAAAATCAGTGAAATCAATCTGGGGAGGACTGCTTTAAGAGGAATGAGTAAGATCTGCCTGCAGCTGTTGGTGGCATAACATAAATGGCAGAGTCTAAAAAAATACAGCCATTCCCCATTCTGCCTTGGCTGATAGGTCTTGTGCTGCCTTCAAATAGCTGTGAACAGATGGAAGAACAAAAACATGGACCCACTATAAGTAACCTGCAGACCTTCAGTGGGAAAAAGCCAGTTTTCCCTTCATTAATGACTGATGCTAGAGTAGACACAAATAAGTTGACCAGCGAATCAGTGTCTATAGTTATTTAGATCACTCATTCTCCCATCTGTGAAAGGAGATAGAGATGTCTGTCTCCATCTGTAGATCTCAAAGCACTTTACAAAGAAGAGTGTTGCAAGAGATGAGGGATTAAAAGGGTCTGTAACAAAAATGTAAAGATGGAAATATGCAAGACAGAGATATATTAGACTATCAAGAGTGATATCCTTAAAGCTAAATACCTGCTTCAAAATAACAAAGTGAACCCACTCCCCCCTCACTAGCTTCTTGAAGTAAACATTGCCAATTTCTAAGTCAATAATTCTTGTAAATTAGAACAGGATGAAAACACAAAATAAAAGTAAATAAGTAGTTTACCATAAGTAAATACTGAATAGTCCTAAAACCATTTGTACATAACTTAGATAATATGATGGTGTTGTAGACAACTTTGAGACAGTAAACAAAATATACAACTTAAATACTTTGATTCTATATATCAGGGAGACCACCTTGAACAGCGTTTCTTGCATGCGGCCACAGACTCCTGGGCAGTGATTGGGACGGGGAAACAGTGTCCCTTCTCCTGGGGCTGCCAGCAGGGGTTGGGCCCTGTTCCTTTCTGGAGCCACAAATGCCAGAGAACCAGGCAGCTGATGTGAGTTCCCCACATTCCCAGGGGCAGTGGGGCTTGGCCTTCCAGCTTCCGCCTGGGGTAGTGGGTGGCAGGCTCTGGCTGTGGGGCTCCACCCCCGGCTGCAGGGCTTCAAGCTCAGGCTGCAGGCTCACCAATCCCACAATGTCGCTGGACCCTGACACTTCCCTGGGCCCTCCATTGCCCCTGGCCCCTGCTGCCTCCCTACCCGCCTCTCTATCCAGGGCTTAATTTGTTGCCTGGTTTGTGCCAGGGCTGAGTAATTCTGCTGTGAAAGGCGATATTTGTATGTTTGTTAACATCACTCTTTACTGCTGTGAAAACTAGTACTTGTATGTTTGCTAATATCACTTTAAACTGCAGACTTACTATATAGCTCAGAGGCAGTGGACTTATTAGCTAGCAAATCTAAAAAAAGGAATAAAAAAAGCAAAAGAAAAAAAAGACAAGACCATGCAAAGCACCTTATTTTGTTTCTATTCTGTTTATGTCCAGTAAAGAAGAGACAATTGTACATTATTTTTATTATCGAGTCAGCAAAAAAACCCTATTTAAATGGCATGTATGTGTGCATTTGGACGTGTATATGTGCATTTGTTTTTCCTAAAGTATTTTAAGAAAAATTGTCAGAGCACTCACCAAGAGTTGGTGGCTGCACTCTAAGGCCACCCAAACATTTCTTGTGAGAATCCCTGACCTTGAGTTTCCTAAAATGCACGATTTTCATTAGGGATCCCTGCTTATTAAAAATATAGCATTTTTGGTTTTGTTATAAATTTGAGAATAGACTCTTTAGAAGAATTAACTCTAGGATACAGATAAAGTATTAAGAATTACTTTGTCTTACCTGTACCAATACTGGATCATTAGGATTGGTAGAGCTTCGGTGAACCACTCCTGCCAGCACGCTAGTCAAATTATAAGTATTCTGAAGAGCTTCTCTGGTCTCTTTGTCCAAAACTACAGTGTAAAGGCATTT
Source organism: Mauremys mutica (assembly GCF_020497125.1). Taxonomy (NCBI): domain Eukaryota; kingdom Metazoa; phylum Chordata; order Testudines; family Geoemydidae; genus Mauremys; species Mauremys mutica. The sequence continues at coordinate 170,153,292 of NC_059072.1, forward strand.
GTTAAAGTCCTGCACAACAGCAGTTAATAATATAAGCAATATTAGCTAGCAGTCTGAGCACTGAATTGGGAAACAGTAACTCTGAGCTCTATCCCTAGTTTTGTTGTGTGTTTTGTTGTTGTTTTTTTAAACCAGCTCCCTAACTTTTTACATGCTCTGTGACCATGAGCAAGTCAAAACTTCTCTGCTTGTTCCAGACTACCTTCTGCCCAAATGCAACATGGGACCACTGCCACTTACTTCACAGGATGTTGTAAGGACCATTCTACCCTGTCTAAAAAACCCTCTTGAAGTATTATAGGCCAGCTGCGCAAAACTGCCAAGCAGCTTTATCAGCCTACACAGAAAAATCTACTTGTGGCTCTTCAACCAAGATTGGGAGGGGAGGGCCCTCAAAACTAAGTTTACTCACAGATCAAACACTGTAAGATAGAACTACTCTTCACTCTAGTGAGTAAACAAGCAGATTTTTTACTCTTTACTAGAGTGAAGGCATTTTGTCTAGGTTACTGCTACACATTAAAAAACAAACAAAAAACACAACTGTTTCAAGATCTAGGAACCCATAAAAATCCTTACCAAAAAAAAAGATTTAAAACAGACTCCAACTACCCCATATCATACCGACATATAACCAGATGTAATAAACCTAAGACCACCAGCCCCTTCAAATGCTTTGCAACCTCATTCATTTCTCAACTTTTATGGGCTAAATGCCAGAAAGAAAAGATCATCCTTCAAGCATGCCCTGGAGATTGGCTTGAATCAGCCTGAGTCTGTTAAAGAGCAGAAGCAAGTTCCAATTCTGCAGTCCCATAACAAATGCCCTGCCAGCAATCCTCTCTTTTATACCTCAGACACTTCTGCTAACTGCAACTGTGGAAGAATCCCAAAGGGAAAGCAGCTGTCAAAGAAAATGAATACTGCAAGTGTTATTCATCAGTTACACAAGCTAGGTTGATGGAGAGGGATAGCTCAGTGGTTTGAGCACTGGCCTGCTAAACCCAGGGTTGTGAATTCAATCTTTGAGGGGTCCATTTACAGAACTGGGGTAAAAATCTGGGGATTGGTCCCACTTTGAGCAGGGGCTTGGACTAGATGACCTCCTGAGGTCCCTTCCAACCCTCTGATTCTATGAGGGAGAGAAACCCTCATGCTTTGGAATGTAAGACAACCACTAACTATATGGATTTAGGAAAAACTTCTCCTATGGGTGTATTAGATAGCTGTCAAGCACAGGAGATTTTACATAAATTCACTGAAGCATCTGGTATGGGCCATATTAGAGACAATACTAAATCAGATGGATTTTTTTTTCTGATTCAGTTTGGCAATTTCTGTGCTCCCACAGAATGCAAGATATCACACACTGCCAGGAATAAGATATTAGAAACTAAATACTTATTATTTTATTACAGTACAGAGTTGATTATTCCCCATCCCTCAAATCAATGCAATTTGCACAGATAATATACAAATATAGCAGATAACTCACATGCACATGCAACCTGTCACTGATTCCAACTGTTTTAAGACTTATTAAAAATCTTTAAAAATTTAGCCTTAATTCCCCTAAAAGAAAAGTTAAAGATGTGAACAAGTTACCTAGTTGTGACAACAAAGTAATCACAGACAGGATTAAACATGGACTTATATTTGGGTCCTCAATGAGCTCTACTAGACAGCTGAGACATTCACTTGGCAGTATTTGGTTTGATGCAAACAATCTTGTTAGCTTCAATCCAGAGATAACCTAAAAAGACATTTTAAATTAAATAAGTATTATATAACTGCAACAACATGTGTCTTAGTTCAGAGGGGAGTCGTATTTTCAGTTCAATACAATATACTGCCAACACCAGTGGCATCACAGCACACAGATACTTTCGCTTGCCTCTTTTAGCTCACTTTTGTTGAATTTGTAGAACTCTGGAAATATGTTTTTCATTACTGTATGTATGTCCTTAATATTTGAAAAACGTGTATTTCTTCTGTTTCAGACTTATAAACAGTTGGTTTATTTTGTGCACAGCACTACCAATTATACCTGTGGGAATTGATTTTAAGTTAACAGCTGCTGCAGCGTGAACACAAATCATTACTAGTTTATAAATACAAAAATACTACAAGTCTGTATTTGTACATAAGAAACATACAGCACCAGGTAAATTATCCACCAGTTTATGCATCTTTTAGGATAAAAAAAAATATTGGTTTTACATAGCCTGGAAATGTATCGTCTGAACAGAAGGTTTGAAAACTAGTGCCCAATTAAATATGATAGATTAATTCACAGTAAGACACAGAATTTCAATAAAAAGCATTATTCTGTACAAAGATATGAAATATTCACAAACAACATTTTGCTAATCTGTTGCATTAAAGAACCAAGGCAGGAAAGACTGAACTCTGTTTCTTCAACTCCAAATTAGGGGGTGTCAAAGAATGACCTGTTTTCTTTAATGTTGAACCATCAAATTCACTAAAACATGCTGGAATTAATCTCATTTTAACTCTACAGCCCATACCATGGAATAGTTTGCTAGAACTAGTATATACACTAGACAACAAAAAAAGTTACAGCAGTTATGTCTACAGTTGGTTGCTATAGACAATGAAGAAAAAATGAACAAACATGAAAGAGTTACAGACATACTCATTAAAACATTAAATTAATTACCTGCATTTGAGCATATTTTGAAAGTTATGCAACTGACAATTTCAGTTGTAAAACATTCATGTACCACTCATAACTCGCACCAGTAGACTGTCAAGTGCATTTTGGGAAAATAAAGTTGATTAGGGTTTTAACTGGGGCTGTCAATTAATCGCAGTTAACTCACACAATTAACTCAAAAAAATTAAACGCAATTAATCACAGTTTTAATCGCACTGTTCAACAATAGAACAATTGAAATTTATTAAATAGTTCGGATGTTTTTCTACATTTTCATATATATTGTATTCTGTGTCGTAACTGAATTCAAAGTGTATATTTTTTTATTACAAATACTTGCACTGTCAACATGATAAACAGAATAAATAGTATTTTTCAATTCACCTCATTCAAGTCCTGTAGTGCAATCTCTTTATCGTGAAAGTGCAACTTACAAATATAGATTTTTTTGTTATATAATTGCACTCAAAACCAAAACAATGTAAAATTTTAGGGCCTACAAGTCCTACTTCTTGTTCAGCCAATCGCTCAGACAAGCAAGTTTGTTACATTTATGGGAGATAATGCTGCCCTCTTCTTAATTACAAGATCACCAGAAAGTGAGAACAGACATTTGCATGGCAATTTTGGAGTTGGCATTGCAAGGTATTTACATGCCAGATATGCTAAACATTCGTATATCCCTTCATGCTTCAGCCACCATTCCAGAGGACATGATTCCATGCTGATGATGCTCGGCATGGAATTAATTAAATTTGTGATTGATCTCCTTTGGTGAGATAATATGTCCCCTGCTCTGTTTTACCCGCATTCTGCCATATATTTCATGTTATAGGAGTCTCGAATGATGACCCAGAACGTTGTTCATTTTAAGAACACTTTCACTGCAGATTTCACAAAATGCAAAGAAGGTACCAATGTTTGATTTCTAAAGATAGCTACGGCACTCAACCCAAGGTTTAAGAATCTGAAGTGCCTTCCAAAATCTGAGCGGGACGAGGTGTGGAGCATGCTTTCAGAAGTCTTAAAAGAGCAACACTCTAATGCGGAAGCTACAGAACCTGAACCACAAAAAAGAAAATCAACCTTCTCCTGGTGGCATCTGACTCAGATTATGAAAATGAACATGCGTCGGTCCACATTGCTTTGGATTGTTAACGAGCAGAACCCATCATCAGCATGGACGCATGTTCTCTGGAATGGTGGTTGAAGCATGAAGTGACATGAATCTTTAGCACATCTGGCATGTAAATATCTTGTGATGCCGGCTACAACACTACAATGTCAGTTGACAGCCCTAGTTTTAACATGTATTTGGATTTTTTTTTAACCCTATCCACAGGGTTGGGAAAGGAGGCTTTAACTGTAAATACATATGTTATAATATAGAAAATTGCTTCATTCAAGTCTCACCCCATGGCTTTTGTTTGTTAATATTTATAATTTTTAGTTATGAAAATGACCCCAGTGTATAATCTGTAGATCAAACTAAGAAGAGCTTTGGAGTTCTCAAGAGACTTCATAAATGCAGAATACTATTAAAGAATGACAGCAGAAAGTATTAGCATATTTTCTACAGGGACAGTCATCCTGAAGCTTTGATCAATTTAATAAGTTAAAAAGTCTCAATTGTATACCTGCCATTTCGGCTCCCTGAGAGTTTTCATTGTTTTGTTTTACAAATGCATATTTTTTTTTATTTAAATTTAGGCACTCTGTCTATGCTCCTATGAAGGGTCCAAATGAAGACAGGGCAAATTGACTTACACAGGGGAAGCTATAAAACTGATCATACTCAAAAAGTAATTAACTATATACAGAAATAAAGTTTCCCTCTAATGTCAGTTACAGCTATAGGCCAAGTTGTGTCCTCAGAAACAACAACATTTCCAAGGAGAGGTGTGATTTTAAAGACAATGATTTCTTTAACAAGAACAGCAGCAAACATGGGAAGAGACTTTATAGAGGTAGGGGGGCAATAAGAGCAGGGGCTCAATGGTCCATGCAGGGGCAAGAACGGCCTGGCTGAACTAAGCTAGTCTCCTCTATAACCGCATTTGCAATCCAGTTGCAACTACAAATTAATTCAACAACAAAAGGCAAGGGTGGGGAGGAGAGAAGAGGATCAAGGCGACTAAATAAACAAAAACACAGAGTGCAAGACCCCAGGAACCTGATGGGGCTGCCGCTGTAGTTTTGCCAAACTCTGGCATTTAAAAAAAAAACAAGCCAGGCGCAAAGACACGACCAGGGTAAGATTTAAGAGGCAGCACAGACTGGGAGGGATCGTTTTGCTACCCGGGGCCAAACCACGGGCTGGGCGAGGTTAAGGCACCTGAGTCACGTTTCCAAGCTTAACACAGATTTTTTTTAAAAGTGACACCCCCCCCCCGCGCTGATCCCGGGACTCCCGGAGCTCGGGCTTTAAGAAAACACGCACCCAATACTGTGGGACCCACAGTAACTCCCTCCCGCCGAGCAGGGAGAGGCCAGCGGGGCGGGCGAGGCGCCCCCAGCCCGAGGAGGGGTGTGCGGCAGGCGCTGCGCGGTTCCCGGCCCCGTCTCTCCCGGGGGCCCCGGGCCGGCCGGCCGCGCGCTCACCTCCAGGCTGCGCTGCAGCTGCGCCGCGTGGGGCGCGCTCTTGGCGGCCCGGTACTGGGCGGCGGCCAGCAGCAGGGACTTCATACAGGCCGGGGCGTCCATGCCGCCCGCGCCGCGCCTCACGCGCGCAGGCGGCTCGCACTCGTATTTGGCGCCCGCGCCGCCATCTTAGCTCCGAGAGCGTCCGGACCCGCAGAGCCAGCCCGCCCCGCGCGGTGCATCACGGGACCGGCGCTAGCTGAGGCGGTCGCTGTGGGCGGGGGGTCCCGCGCGGGCATCCTGGGAGCTCGGCCCCGCGGGCGGGGCGGAGTCAGGTTCCGGCCGGTGCATGCCGGGAACGGCGGCCGCCATCGCTCTGTGGGGGTAGAGCCCCGCCCGCTTCCCAGGCCGGTGTAGTGGCTGTTGGCAGTGAGGCCGCCATCGCTCTGTGGGGGTCCGCTCCCAGCGCGGGGAGACCAGGCAGCCGCTGGGTGCGTTGTCCCTATGGGGCTGCAGTGGGGCGCGGGCGGCCCGGTGCCTGGCTAGCAGGGGGCTGGAGCAGCGTGTGTGTGGCAGGGGGAGGGGCTGAGAGACATTGGACCAAACTGTAAACCCTGTATGTGATGGGAGCCGCTTCAAGAGGGGGGGAGCAGCAGCAGCACCGCTAGTCCCCGCACCGGTGGGCGGGAGCAGGGTAGCTGCGAGCTGGGCGAGCCTTAGTGCAACACCCTCTGCTCCCCCCACATGGGGGGAGGGTGCATCTGCCGGCCTGCTGCACCCCTGGAGCCACTGTGTCCCCAACCCCCGTCGCCATGACCCAGCAAGTATCCGCATAGGTGCCCCTGGTGCTGCCCAGCTGCCTAACAAGGCAGGATGCTGCCCATGGGCTGTGGCGGCTACATGAGCACTAAGTGTTCCTGGCCCCTCGCTTGGGCCGCCTGCCCTGGCCAGTTAACATGACACTCGCTCTATGGAACGTGAAAGTATCCCTGACAGAAAGTATCCCACGCAGGGAGCCCATGGTATAATTTTGCATTGTGAGGAAAACATTGTAGGCATCTGAAAACCAGCACAATGCTTTCTGTGTGCAGAGTGTTGGTCCCAGCATATTAGACAGACAAGGTGGGTGAGGTGTAATATCTTTTATTGGACCAGCTGCTGTTGGCGAGAGAGAAACTTTTGAGCCAGACACAGCTCTTCTGTATGTCATCTGCTTTGTGAGACCATGAAAGCATGTCTCTTGCACCAACAGAAGTTGGTCCAATAAAAGCTATGACTTCTTGACAAACCCCCTAAAGGGGTTTGAATTATATGTTAAGTAAATGGCCTTTACCCAATAGCCATGTATTTTTGCCCAGGTAGCAAGCCTCACAAGGAAGGACTTGAGTAGTCTTGTGAGTAAAAATGTTTTAAAAAAAAGACCAAAAGGGTGGGGGCTAGTTAAAAAGCCCACCCTCCTAGCTAAACTGGTAGTGAAACAAGTTAGTGCCCATGGAAGGGATGGTTCAGCAAGAAAAGCAGAATCGGGCCCAGGTGGGCAGGCAACAAACAAAAAAATTAAAAAACAGGTTAAAAACTTTTAAGGATGCAGTAAAAAAAAAAAAGTAAGTATGTATAAGCATGGGGATTTCAAATACCCAGGAGGATATTTGAAATAGTAATTTAAATTAATAAGTAATTTAAGCAAGTAATTTAAGAAAAAGTAAAAAGTTAACTCTGTAGTTGCTGAAGGGAACAGGAGTTAAACTTTGTAAAAATGCTAAAAAAAATTCTTGGTGTCTTTAAATGTTTGTAAATAAATTCAGGCAAAAAAATTATTAGATTGCAATCATTTGGCTATAAACAATTTCGTTAAATTAGCTAAAAAATGTATACAGTGCTATGTAATTAAAATTGTATTAGGCTCTAAGGGCACTATAAGTAGTAATGTTTTCTTTCAGTGTTTAAAAGTAAAAGTAAAAAGCAAGCCAAAAAGCATCTGTATTAATGCAAATTATTTAACTAATAAGGTAAAAGCCACTAAAACCTGGGCTGCCTATAAAACCCATACAAGAAAATATGGGGTAATTCCCCTGTTTTGCCTGAAATCAACAAAAGTATTTGTATATTTTAAGCAATAATTAACTGCCCAGAAGGGGTAGACCTCTGTTTTTGTCTTTCAAATAATCAAAAAAAACTAATGCCAGCTGAATAGCATTCAACGTACCATGCATTTACTGGCACAGTAGAAATTATGTTTTGTGTGCTATGTTCTGTCTTGTGGCCAAAATTGTTGTGTTTAATATTTTCATGAAATAGTCTAATTTAAAATCAAGCAAAAGTGTTGGATTAAAATGCAAATACTTGTTTTGTTCAACTTGAAATACAAAGTGTTTGAATAAATCAAAAAAATGTAATATACTAAAGTCTAATACATTTCCTTAAGTAAAAAAAAAACTCATTGGCCAAATCTTTTAATTAAAAATTGTTATTAAAATTTGCATACCAACAGTCTTTGAAAGCAAGGACATAAAAAGTTAACCCACTCCCCATATTATACATGGGATCCTTCTGGCTATCTCAAACTTCTAGCCAGAGGGCTGGGAATGGTGGAAAGCTATTAAACTAAAGGTTGTATTAAATAAACTCATCAAAGTGGGTGTGCTTGTCCTGGCTTGTTGTTCCAAAGCTCTGTAAAAAGTTATTTTAGTAAAAAAAATATGTAGCATACATTAAATAATAAAACTAATGTACTGTATAATAGCAATGTTTATATGTTCATAATTTAAAAAAAGCGTATAAGTAAAAAGTAAAAGTTTCCTTTAAGTTAAAAAAGCCAAAAAAAAAATTAACTAAATAAAAAAAATAGCTAACATGCTCAGTCTAAAAATAAGGCGCTGGCCCCATTCAAGGACACTGCTCACAGTTAAGACTTGGCTAATAACCAAAAAAAGGGGGGTACTTAAAATTTGCCCATGCAGCTATAAAATCTATAAAACACTGCCAGGCACTAATAAAATGTGTTAGGTTTCTTTTCTCACAGGTAAAAAAGCGCTACCCAAAGACCCTAGCAGCCCTGCCACTCTTGGAACCAGGAAACTGAATCAATGTAAAGGTCCACCAACGAAAAACTGCTTTGGCTCCATGCTGGAAAGGCCCTTATTAAGTCCTGCTAACTACCAACACCGCTGTGAAGTGCCAAAGACTGACTGCCTGGACCCATGATTCTTACTGCAAAAAGACCCCTCCACCTCAGGAGAATTATCCTACTGATGATTAGCCTATTCCTTCTTCTAGTTCTACTGTGCTTTCTGGACAGCAGGGAAAAAGGGGACAAGGTGAAGTGCTAGTTAACCTCTCCCTTGTCCACTAACAAACCTACTGTGCCTTTAAACTTTTCTAAAAAAATCAAAAACCATTACAGGGTAATGTGCTGGTAACCTCTCCCCTGTAAAATGCTAAATCACAACTGTTTTAAAAAAAATAAAATAAAACACTCACTCCACTAAAATTGCCAAAGTCCAGGAATTTCTAACTAAAAAGGACATTAAAAACTAACCCTGGTGAAAAAACAAAAAATTATACACTGGCAAAAAAAAAATTTGTTAAAACCCATGCTTGGGAATGTGGTATTAATTAAATTTTGGGGTTTATTCTACAGGTTGCGCCCTGTGTTCTAAATAAATCCTTCAGCATGTATTGCCCTCCCCAATTAAATTTTAAATAACATTGCCCTTATCCAGTTTCCAGATCACTTCTACATACCCAAATTGCTCACAAGGGGCTGCCATTAAATTAGCACAACAAAGAGTCTGGGTTATTTCCTCTGGAAAAAGGGGGAATTAACCAGATCCCTGTGGGCTAGGGCCAATAGTGCAGCAGCCATTTAAAATATTCTTAAAAGCCAAAAACATAATAAAAAATTGGGCCAACTAGAAAAAGCCACTAGCCTTATTTCTAAAGTTCAGCTATCCCAAGTACAGGCTGAAGTTGGTAAGTTACCTGTCATTTCCACCCTTAGTTCTATAATACAGAAGTTACTGACAAAAATGGTATTAAATATCACTGAGGCTGGAAAGGCATTGCAGTAAAATCTAGTATGTTTAAAAATTCAAAATTTCCTGAATGACCAGCTAATGGCCATTCAGAGTAATCTTAAGCACCAGACTTGGCCCACTGCCCTTACAGACGCATCAGAAGTACCATCTAATCTGTGGTCATGAAAACATACTTGGACACTTTCTGGATGGAAGTGTGGACATTCACAGTGCTCCTTCCAAGCATATAAACCGGTTAGGGCGGGTGTGGGCTCCCACATACCAAATCCTGCCAGGTCCATGGGGAGGATGCATATAAAACTAAATTATTCACCAAAACATCTAAAAAATTAAACCACTTAGTATACCTAACTAATTTATAGTCAGTGCCCCAATCCCTTAGTTGTTAAATAAACAAGATTTCACTCTTTTGTCCATGCATTCATTCCTGGGTTGGGGGTAACTAAGCTCAAAAAAGCAGTTGTAAATATTTCTGCAGAGCTTCATTGCTTTTTGTCCTCAAATTTGAGAAAACTCAGCCAAAAGTTTGTTGAGTATTCTCAAAGGGGGAAATTGTTGGTGTCCCTAGGCCTAAGTGAACCAAAGTTGTGACTCTAGGCCTGAGTAAACCAAAGTTCTTCCATGCTGTAAACTTTAACCAGCCTAAAATGCTAACAAACAGCAAGCAAAATGTGTAAGTCAGCTTTTCTAGCAAACAGCTAACAGCTGTAGCTTCGCTCAAACTAGCAAAAGCGGTAGTAATAAAAAGGGGAAAAAAGTCTACATGCGCCTGGGCCAACAAGGCCAAAAATAAGCATGCAAACAAAAACTTTTCTAACACGCTAAAATGTAATGCTTAAAGTAACTGCTGTTAAAAAAAAGGGTTAAAAAAAAAAGGCTTACACAAACAGCTTAAAATATAAAAAAAACTTGCTTGTATTTAGTGTGCTTAATTTAAAACATGTCTGTCTCCTGGCATCGCTTTAAAATCTCAAATAAATTTTGTCTGCTTCTCCACCCTGGTGTGTTAATTAGTGCGACGCACACCGGGCAACAAACCCGCTGTTGCCCCCTCGGGCCCTTTGGGCTGGCAACACAGTGAAAATGATAGTGTAGTTTAATCCAACATGGAACATTTGTTAATCCATTCAAAAGATTTGTTTTGTGATGATCTCTTAATTATGGTCAGTTGCTGTTGCAGAAACTCACCGGCTCTGCAGTTCAGCTGCAGACGAAATGTTCTGCCCATGCCCTATATTGTCCCACAACTGTAGGCTTGCTGAATGCTCTGTAAGAGAGAGAGGCTTACAAGGAAGGATCAGATGGTGTCATTATGAAACAGTTAATCATCTCTAAACTGTTCCTCGTTAGGAAAGACATCCCTAATTTTTTATTCTAATTTACTTTATGTACACACCTGGTGTTCTCACTTTGATTACTGAGTTAGAAATACTTAAGAAATTGAAATCAGAAATCCTTCTGGAGGCTGAAGAAATTGGTACAACACTCAGAGCTCCCTCCACTATCATCTTTCACTTGAACTCTATCTTATGTTATATTTCGCATTCCATCATTAGACTATCAAGCAGTATGGGCTAAGTAATCACCACAAATAACTGCTAGTTCCTATGTCTACAAGCAGTTTTCAAAAGAATTTGGGTTGTCCTTAAGGTTGACTCCAAGCAATTTCGCAGTTTTTAAACCGGTCTACATCAAATCTTGTCATATTTTTAATCCTCACTTAAAATGCATTACATCTGCCTACTGTGGGGTTCTTATACCTTACTCTGAAGCATCTGATACTGAACACTATGAGAGGCAGTGTAAAGGAGTAGATGGACATCAATTTGATGCAGTCTGGCAATTCCTATGTATTAGAAAACACATTTTTCCTAGACAGATTGTGAGAGAACAAGATTTTTTTCCTCAAACTTCCAAAACATTAAAACCAATAGTGAGTAAATGTAAAATTACAGTTTATTTGACTGTGTTATGTTGTTTCCAAGGCTGTGCTGGATTAGGGAAATGAAAATTAGAGCAATGTGAAGTGTTTAGGCAAATGGTTAATTTTGCCAAAAATCTATTTTTCAGGGCTCTGAAGTGATTCATTGAATCTGACTCAAGTTTGCAAATAGCTTTAGCTGAAAAAAAAAAGAAAAAGAGAAAACTTTCAAGAGTCAAAACAGTTCATTTCAGCCATTTTGAAATGAACTATTTTGTTTGGCCATTTTGAAACGAAACATTTCAGCTTTTCATTTGGAAACAGCATTTCATTTTGAAATTTAGCTAATTTTAACAAAAAAACTATCCAAAAAACTACCCCTTTCCCCAAAATGTTGTTTCAGATCAAATGAAATGTTCTGTTCAATCCAATGTGAAGGGGTGGAGGAGTCTCCAAAATGAAAAATCAATGTTTCATGTGCTGTGCCTGGAAACATTAAGCTTTTGAAAAGCATAATGCCCCCTTGAAGCACTGGGTGGGGGCAAAGTGGTACTGTAGCTTTGAATAGCTATATCCAGTGTTTCCCCCATGCCATTATCCCCAGCATGCCATGCAGTGGGAAACATTATTTAGTGAATAATGACTGACAATATCCTTCTGAGGTTATGCAATGTATTCCAGTGTCTTCCACTGTTCATCTAGCTACAGTGGTGTATAGGCCCGTAATATGGCAAATTTGAAGACATTTTCTAATTATAAACAAAAATTCTCATTATAGTTCAGGCCCTTTCCTGGGCAGATGCCCATTGCATTGTGATCTGGTTTTTGGGAAAAAAACAGTAAGGTAGGAAATTAATCTTGAAATTTAAGAGATTGGGAAGGAGGGAAGAAGGATTGGCAATAAATTCAATAGGAGATTGGAGGCCTCAGATTTTAAACAATTAAAGGCTGTGTTTAAAGTGGTCTGAAAAAAAGTGCATGTGGGGGAGTCTTTTTCTACAGAAATGAAAGGGAAATCTGTTCTACCCCCCTCCAGCCCCACCTCAATTCTGCATTCTCCACCTCTGCTTCTCCTGGGGCTCGTCACCCCCTCTCCCAGGCCTACGTGGGCTGTAGCAGGATCCCCTTGTGACAGAATACATCCATTTTCACACCCTACACACTGTTGTACTAATCTTTGTGAAAATATGCCTTTTGAGATATCATTTGAAAAACTAAAGGTGCTGGTCAATAATATCATGGTGAGATGCATATAGCAACATAAGATATAAAGTTATGAACATGTGCTGAACTCATGACTGTAGTATGTTTAACAGACAAGTCTGAAGAGTCGGTAAGCCTGGTTCTCAAAGACAAAGGACAAACTGACCCCTTTAGCCAGGTGTCATCAAAGCTGATGGGCCATCACCTGTCAAGTGGCCATTTTTTGGCAAAGAAGGGAAGTGGGAACAAACAGATCCACATCTTATCAAACAACAGCATGAACCCTCTTTCACCACAAGACAGCTTGTTGCTGTCCTCGCAGAGGGAAGGAACTTTATCAGGAAAATGCATTTCAAAGGGTAACCGAACTATAAAAGTGAGGGGCAAAACACCCATAGTTGTCTCTCCCTGTCCATCTCTCTCTCTCCTCTTCATCCAAGATGACAAAAGAAACAGCCTCTGGACTTGGGGAGATCCTTGCCTGAGAATTTGATCAGCCATGTTACTAGGAACATGTGGTAAGAGATTTCACCTTGAACCAAGTCTAGTTTGTTACGTTTTAGTACTAGGAAGAGGTTTCTCTTTATTTCTTTTGTAACCATTTCAGACTTTAATGCCTTATACTTGTACTCACTTAAGCCTCTGTGTAATTAAATAAACTTTTTTATTCGTTAATCAAAACTAATCCGATGTTTTTAAAACTGATTTGTGTGGGTAACTCCAGTTAGGGTAGCAACCTGTTGTATACGGATCCACTAAGGGGGGCACCAGACTTAATATATCTGGACTGGCAAGGAGAGGGCTGGACAGTGCAGAATACATGTTTTGGGAGAAAATTTGGGACTGGGAGTGTGTTGGGATCACTCTGCAAGTAGTAATCAAAGCTGGTGAAAGCCAGAGTGAGACTAACATGTGGCTGGCAGGCTACAGCTATACACAGACTCTCAGGGTGTGACCTGCCTGCTGTTTGTGAGAGACCCAGGCGGGAGCTACAGCTACAAAATACTGTGAGGCACCCCAGGTTGCAGGGCAAGGGTGACACAACCCCTCACTGGTCTGGATTGCTCCCTGAAATGTCATACCCCAGTACTGCTTCCAGGCTGGGTTCAGCAGGGAGAGGAGAGAAGCAGCAGAGCCATCCTCTTGCTCACAGGATGGGAGGAGGGAGCAGAGCCATCCTAAGTGGCTGGCCTATTTCTGCTCCCCTCTCTCCCTTCCCACGAGAGCCACTTTGGCTCCTGAGAGGAGCTAGGCAGATCTTTTCCCTCCTTCCTGCAGCAGTTCTGATCTCTTGCTCTTCCCTGGGAGGCAGACACATAGGGCAGGCAGACAATGAAATCAGCAAGGTTTTTCCCTCAGACAGGGCTGAAGTCTGCATCCCTCAGACAGGGCTGAAGTATGGCTCAAGCTGTAGCAATATTTTTAGCTGGGTCTGTGGCCCAGCACTCCTTAAGCACTGGGAATAGAAGAACATGCAAAAGCCCTTCATCTCTAGGTCACCTATTCAAATCCAGCCCAGGTTGGTAGTGACCAACAGTCATTACCATCCTAAAGTTGTTCAGTAGCCTGGGTGAAATGACACTGTCAGCTCTGGTCTAGAGAATAAGTGTTTATGTCAGAAAAACAACATCACTTCATTGATAGTGACTGGTTCCACTGAAAGTCTTGACATTGGCTAAATTGAACAGGAAATCAAACTATAATTTTTTATTCACAAGGGCCCCTCCAAGTTAGAGTTAAAGTACATTGGAGAAGAGAAGTAGACAAGCTTGTGGTTTCCTGTGCTGTACTGTATCTAAGGCTATTTAAAAGTCAAGAAAAGGGAGTGACTCATTCTCTGTAGCTTTCAAGATAGAGTCTTTCCCCAGAATTAAATCTGATTTTCAACAATCTTTTACTCATTCAGTATATATGGCCTGTGTTGACCTAATACGTTCATTAGAAAACACCTAGCAAAGATTTTTGCAGGAGTGAAGTTAGTGAGCTAACTTAGTGAACTTTATTCAGATCATTTGCAAGAAAAATGGATGGTCTTTTGCTGTTTTGTTTTTTTAAACATACATGTAGTGCAATACCTGCCTAGGATACTGGCATAAAGCTGCCTCTTATATATACAGTCATGAGCTTTCCCTGAAACCTTTATAGCGTTAATACCCCACTCATTATTTCAGGCCATTGTTATTATCTAGTCTGACCTCCTGCGTAACACAGACCATGGTTGGGCCTTGATTCTTGCATGCAGGTAGTAGAAACTTGAGCCCATTTTCCTGATGCTCAAGGCCCATGAATTATCTAGAAACATGTCATGATTTTAATGACAAATAAGACATCTGACTATGTATTCCTCCCCACCCCCGCCCACCAATTATCTCACACATTGTCCAAAGAGCAACTACTGCATATTCCAATGAGTCCTAGTGGGTATTTTGGCTCAGTTTATCTTCATACCCTCCCCGATCTCCTCTTTTAGGGCCTGATCTTGCAAAGTGCTGACTGCTTTGTGCTTCTACTGACATCTACTGCACTTACTACTTCCAACTTCACAGGATCGAGTCCCTCATTCTCTCACATGTTCTTCCAAAGGATCTGTAATTGGCTCACCTATTCTTCAGGCCATGGAGAACTGAACACAGCTTCTTGTGGAGCTTAGTCCAATGATGTACCATACTGTAATCTGGGAACCTGAACACTGCTGGCTCTTAGGTGGGGTCTATACTAAAAAGTTAGGTCAACTCAGTTACGTCACTCAGGGGAGTGAAAAATCCACACTTCCGAGTGACATAGTTAAGATTGCTATGCTTATAAAAAGCACACAGAATTTTAAAAAAGGGGATAAGGCAATACGCCGTGTTTATTGAGAGTACAGTTCAAGCATTAAAATTAGTATATGCTTCCATTTACCACCACCCCCCTCCAAAAGGTTCTGCAGCTGGATCTTATAGTTACCAGTCCTTAGTGTTGCTCTGTCACTTCCAGTGGTCAGCTGAAACTGCACACGAGGGAGGGGGAGCTGGGCTCTGTCAAACGCGTTCGAAGCTCCGATGTTGATGCAGAATGAACCCAAAGTCCTACGGCAATACACCCTTTTTTATAGTAATAAGTTCCCATACAAGTCTTTGGACCTTGCTGTGTTACACCGGAGCTGTTCAAGGTTGCTTTAATTAGCATTATTTGGGTTGTTACTGGGAATTATTCGCAGCTGTTTCTTATCTCATCCCCCTGGCTTTACTCTTTATCTTGTTCTTGGGGTATATGCCTTTGCTTTAGGGTCGTTAATTTTCCGTCTGGGTGAAAGTTGGTGCCTCTTGACTCCTCCACTCCCTTCTTGACCATCCGACCTAGCTGGCTGTTCTTTCTTAGTTAATTACCATACATTCTTCACTCACACCAAACAGTAAATAAAGCAATTACAGCCATAAAATTTCCATCCTTCTAAAAACAATTATTAAACACAATTAGTAAAGAATAATCTCAGAACAATTTCTTCTTACTAATTCAAGGCTACGATTTGGGCTAGTGCTTTTAATTTGAGGCTAATTTATTTATTTATAAGCAGCAAAGAATCCTGTGGCACCTTATAGACTAACAGACGTTTTGCAGCATGAGCTTTCGTGGGTGAATACCCACTTCTTCGGATGCAAGTCATCCGAAGAAGTGGGTATTCACCCACGAAAGCTCATGCTGCAAAACGTCTGTTAGTCTATAAGGTGCCACAGGATTCTTTGCTGCTTCTACAGAACCAGACTAACACGGCTACCCCTCTGATACTTATTTATTTATATCTTTTACTAATTTAACGCTAGCAAAATAAATTATACGGCAAAATAAGCAAAATAATGTACAATTTTACTTGAAACAATTTCTTCCCACTAGGCTTTTGGCCTACAAGATGACCTAATCCCTGGCGTAGACAGCATTAGGTTGATGGGAGAATTTTTCTGCCAACCAAGCTACTGGTTCTCCTGGATGTGGATTAACTACAGTGATAGGAAAATCCTTCCTGTTGCTGTAGTGAGTGTCTACACAGATGTGCTACAGCAGTGCTGTAGCAGTCTGATGATAGAATGTGGAGCAGGGTGCTGGAGCTCTACTAATATAAAAGCATTAATCCCTGTATTTCTTTAAAGTAAGATTTTCCCTACAATACGGAACAGTTTTTTCTCCCCTTGGGCGACCACTTACTTTCTCAGACAAATCAATGTTTTGGCTGTCTACACTCATCTTAACTCTAAGGATTAATTTAAACATCAGTTTGCATCACAACACTGCAAATACCCTCTGATTCCAACATGTGGAATCACCAGCACTTTAAATTTACAACAAGCCAATAGTCATACTTCACAATTCTATGGCATGTTACCTGACGATCTCAAGGCCCTTTACCAACCTTAAAGAAACAATCTTTGTCGTGCCTCTGTATCTTCATTTTACAGATGTGGAACGCACACAGGAAGGTTAAATGACTTGCCAGAGGTCACAGAACAATCCATTTTCAGTTCTTAGTTCTGCCAGTCAATATTCCTGAGTTCTCTTTTCTGGCAGTTACCATTAGACACACTATTTCCCCAAGCAGTGACCTTCAGAACAAAGCTGTACAATAAGCAGATCCCTGATTTAATTCTTGAAAGCCAACTCTTGTTTAAAAAAAGAAATATAGTCACCACACAGCCATTTGTTGCTGTTTCATGCTGTGTCAAATACATGCAACAAATATTAAATATAAAAAAATTAAACTGTTCCTAAAAGCATCTGTGTAAAACTTGCAGTCCCAACGTAAGTCTTCAACAATACCATTGATAGATATGAAAACAGTCCAGGGCATTTATTTACACTGTACAGTAATATTCTCTATTTTCAATTGCTGCTACTTGTCAATGCTTTTTTGTCAGCAGCCTTAGATTGTATCAGTGCTACAGGATGATATTATTCCTTCAAGACATTAAAGATTCTGAAGCTGAATACACCATCTAGTTAGCTGAAAATGAGGCAAAACAAATGTCTCCTGCACAAAGTATGAAAATACAACAAAACATGGTTTTAACATTCTGTGGAGTATAGAGTTTGTATCATAGTAGACTTCAGCTCTGCCATTATCATTTGATCTACCCATATGCAATTAACATATTTACCTTACTATTTTCTAACATGCTGCAGACCAGGGCAGCTAGAACTTCAGTTAGCAAAAAGGAAAATAACAAATTAAAAATAAAAACAAGTTATTCTAATAATGAATAAAATAAATATAACTTGTATTGTGTCCCAAAGAGTACAAGTCCGTTACTTTGATGAGCTGCCCAGGAGAGTGAATTTCAGAGGCACAAGTCCACTGATGAGAATGTCCAGCCAGCAGATGTGGCACGTGCGAAGTTAAGTTCTGAGAGAAAGCTTTTTACATTTGATCTGCTGAGATGGGGGGCAGGATAAAAGGTGGCTTCTGACAAAAAAACAGGTCCTAGCTGATTTAAGGTAAGACATCAACATAATCTCTATCTTCAACTTCTGTAAAGAAAGCAGCATAACAGCATGTCATCATTTGTACATTCCAATGATCTTTTAGGAGGAGGAAAGAGGAGCTTGTTCTAAAATAACACATTTTATTTTGGTTTTTGAGATGGAATCATTCAATGTTCTGGACACCAATTAAATATGACTCCAGTTAGGACTAGGGTCTTGCAGATTTGACCCCCCCAAGACCACTCCTCCGCCACTCATCTGAGTGAAATTGCCTGAAACTCAAGCTGCGGAGACTCTGCATTTTTCTTCTCCAGAACCTGACAGCTCAGTTCTTGAACTGTCATATCCATGAAGTACAGTTAGGAATGCCCCATAGCAAGAAATAATCAACTGAGTGGAAACAGTTTACAAGACAGGTCAGTGGCTCTGATTGCCATTGCTGCAACATATCCTTCCACTACGTGCAATAGTTCCAAATAGAAAGGCAATTGTAAACTAAGACTCCTTCTCTCCGAGAATAATAAATGTAATGCTAACTAACTTCTGTATTTAGTTGGGGACAAGGATGAGATTTGAGCTCTTCAGACCCTCATTTCCCTCTCCATTAGCTTAGATGTCCTTCCAAGCAGCTATCTGCGCTGAACATTTCGTATATTACTTTCACGTGTTCAAATTTTGTGAGAGAAAGGAAGTTTAGCAGAGGCGCAGCTACTTGTAGATCTTGGACAGATAGCTGTCAAAAAGATATTGTGGCTTCCTTTGAGAGGCACCAGTGGCCTCTCCAGGTATCCAATTGCAGACAAACATTATTTTTTAACCTCAACTCATCTGGACAACTCAGTAGCATTACACAGGAGCCAAGGCTGCTGCAAAGTGGAGCTTTATGTAGGAAGGAACAGAAATGGAATAAAAATAAATACAAACTATGTTTCCAATCCCAAAGTGTTATGAGAAATGCCTACACTCTAAGCATTAAGTATTTGCCAGGCCACGAGCCAAGTTCAGGCTTCAGTCTCTCTCTTCCAAGAGCCGATGCAGCTTTAGCATCAGATACTACAGCATGTTTTATAGATTAGCCTTTTTCTTAAAATTTACCGCCATTACTCTCCTGCCAGTAGAGCTCCCCTCGTGCTAACAATGAAGAGAGCTCTAGTTTAGACCAGCATTGTAGCCACCATGCCAGGAGACCTGCTCAGTGCCTTTCACCTCAGCTCAGAGCAGGTCTAGATGGCAACTGATCTACCCTAGTGGTCCCACCATGGCTACCAGCTATTGGGCAATTGCGGGGAGGCTGAATTGCTAGTATAAATAAGGCTGCAACTTTACTACCCTTTATTGTTGGCAATGGTATTGCTGGTGCCAGTGCATCTACATGTTGAACATCAGTAGGCATAGGGCTCAAGGCATTCCCAGAGCAAGTCTTCTTGATGCTGTGCTGAAGATATCTAAGTACACCTCTACCCCGATATAACGCAACCTGTTACAACACGAATTCGGATATAATGCGGTAAAGCAGCGCTCTGAGAGGTGCTGCGCGCTCCAGCGGATCAAAGCAAGTTCGATGTAATGCGGTTTCACCTATAACGTGGTAAGATATTTTGGCTCCCGAGGACAGCGTTATATCGGGGTAGAGCTGTATTTTAAACCATTGTTAGCACCAGGGTAGCTGCACCATTGCTGAAAAACAGGTGCAATGTGCCAATGTAGACAAGGCTGTAAAGCAATGCAAGAGCTGTATTCCTTACACCGATTTAGATGTGAGGGATAGGGTTTAGCTCTTACTGAGGGACTCAGGTAAAAATATATTTCAATTAACTATTAGCATGTACTTGTCATTTTAAGTCTACCCCCGTGTTTCACTAATGATTTTGACCCTTACAAACTGTGTTATTTAAACATAAAATGTCAGTTCACCTTAAATTGGAGCTATTTCAAAGATCGCCATTCAGGGCTCCAGGCTACCCACAAGAGGTGTAACTCACACAGAGGATTGGAAACTCCGTGAATTTACACTCATATAGCCAGTGTGCCTAAGTGAGGACTCTTGTGTCATGCATACACGATTCCTACACTTTTGCTGGTATAAGCATTTACTCTTATGAGTAAGCAGTTCTAATGGAGAAATGGTTTTAAATGACAAAAACAATGAGGAGTCCTTGTGGCACCTTAGAGACTAACAAATTTATTTGGGCATAAGCAAGCAAGCTTATGCCCAAATAAATTCGTTTGTTTTAGCCAACGAAAGCTTATGCCCAAATAAATGTGTTAGTCTCTAAGGTGCCACAAGTTCTCCTCATTGTTTTTGCTGATACAGGCTACCATGGCTATCACTCTGAAACCTTTCTAATGACAGTTCACATTGCCTGATTAACTCAGCAATTAAGAATTATTCAGCAGTTCTTAAAGTCTTTTGCTCTGTGTCAACAGCACTGTCCGGGTTAACAGTTACCACTCTTACTAAATTCATCCTAACAAAACCAAGGGCATGTTACAGTAAAGACTTACGACAACAATCAAAATATACTATATCTGAGAGCCTCATAATTGTTAATGTATTTATCCTAAACACCTTCGTGAAGTATTAGGCACATTTTACAATTGGGGAACTGAGATGGAAACAATGTGAGTTGCCCAGCTTCACAGAAGATGACTATGGCAAAGCAAGGATTGACCTTGGGTCTTACAACTTGCAGGACAGTGCCCTAACCACAGGACCGTACTTCCTCCCTAAATTTTTATTTTTAGGACAGTTTGGATTTAAGACTACTTATGATGTTAGAACACAAGGCAAAACAAAAAAACGATGAGTTTGAAGTTAGATTATATTTTCTCCCCTAGGCCCTCAAAGATAATTTAGTTAGTTTGTGCCATTTTTGGTATGAAGGTAATTTAGGACCCGGTCTCTCACTGAAATCAGTGGACTCAGAACCTTATAGGAACTATATTGTAAATAACCATACTAAAGTAATGCATATTGGCAATATTTTTATTTAAATCTTAAAACATTACGGGTCAAATCCCAACTCCATCAAAGTCATTAAGTTTGTCTTTCTCCCCATTTTCATTAGGGGGCTATTTTGCTAATGTCACTGGTAGGATTTTGATCACTTAGGCAGAATATATAATTTTTGCTTTTCATCTTGAAATAAAAAGAAAGTTTAAAATCAAGTATGGGGGAACTCAATGATTCGGGGATGCAAAATATTTTGCTTCTAACTCATGGGTTCAGATCCAGCCTGTGTTGATAGCACTTAAGATTATAACCATCCGGAGGGTGCATCGGAGGCAAGAACTTTGAGTATCACTCCTGACTCTCACCTTGACATACTAAGAGAGTTTAGATGAATTCTAAAACCTTTCTGTGCCTCAGTTTTACCCATCTACAGTAGGCTGAATAGATTTTCACATGCCTGCTCATTGTGACACGGACACCTATTCTAAGAGTTGCCATTATATTGTACTAAATGGCACCTTTATTGGCAGGCTAAGAAAGGCTGACAGAGCTCCCTTCTCACTCTTAAATGTGATTCAAAGTGTTATTGAAACACAGTGGCAAGGACTGGGTGGGAAATGTGTAGAACTGCTGTCTGGGCTCTCTGTGCACTGAGGAGAAACAGAAGGGATTCACTCTCAGAACGGTCAATCCAGCACTAGGCTAAAAAGACAGAAATAAACCTCTTACCATCATAATCTACATCCACCTCTACCTTGGATTTCCTTACTCTCCTCCTTGGGGGCTTCTGTCTCCTTACTGGGTAGCGAAGGTTGACGACGAGTCCTTGATTTGGCTTTTCATATGCGTATATTAAGTCCTTTATTGTTTTGAAGACCCGTTTTGGAACATCTTCAGAAGTCTGAAAGAAAGTAAAAAAAGCATTGCCATTGCATGTATGTTTCATCCATAGGGTGACCCTATTTCCCAAAGGGAAAACGGAACACCACCTGGCGCAGGGCTGGCCTGAGCCACTTGCCCGAGCCCCCCTAGCCCCCACACAGGGCTGGTGTCGCTGCTTGCCCAAGAACTGCCTGCCCCCTGCCCGAGTCCTGCCTACCCCCGGCATGGGGCTGGCATCACAGCTCACCACCTTCGCACATTCCTCCACACCCCATTTTTTTTCACAAAATTGGGTATTTGTCCCATTTGCTCTTGCCAACTGATCAGGTTTGCAAGAGCAAACGGGACAAACGCCTACTTTTGCCAAAAAAAGTCGGGATGGCCGGGACACGGCTTAAAAAAGGGACTCTCTGGCCAAAACGGGACATATGGTCACCCTAGTCAGTCAGAGTACAATAAGTGCATGACCAGTAGTTCATTCTTAACTGAATGCTGAACAGATTTGGTGACCGATAAATAAATAAAAATAAAATGTTCAGTTATTTATAAAAGCACCAGTCTTATCATATAGAGAAGTGCTCACGTCACAGCTAAAGAGCTAGCTGTACCTCTGTCCCCTCTCTGGTCTCTCTGAGTGCACCCTCTTTGGTGATGCAACTCTTGTCCTTATCTGTCTTAGGGTGGAATCACACAAGTCTTCCACTCTAAAACTGGGATCTGGTGCTTGTACCCTGTGTCTACCAACCACTTATCACCTTGTAAGACCAACTGGATTTTAGGCACCTGCATTTCTGCCCTTTGGGAATCTGTGACCAGTGGTATAGTGACCAAAAGCCTCCTTAAAACAAAGTATTTGTATTTACCAGCTGGATCAAAAGCGTTAGAGAGAAAAGGATTTTAGAGTAAACAGCCTACATGCATATTTAGTCTGACGCTTTGCTACAAGCTAAAACAGATAGCCTTTCCTCTTAAGTTAAAGGAATGTGGTTTGGCTCTGCCCTTTTAGGAAGCCACAGAACTCTTGGCACCCAGCCTGAATTCAGTGTAGGCCTCATCTACACTAAAAAAGGTTTGCCAGGATAGCTGTTCCAACCAATCTTCCTAGTGTAGAAACAGCTTATGTCCTAAAAAACAAAACAAAAAAAGTGCTTCTGCTATAGCTTATACTTGGTTTTCCGAGTGAAATAAGACATATTGATATATCTGCATCTACACTGAGGCTTGTCCCAGTCAAGAAATACTGTTTAAAAAAAAGAGAGAGAGAGAAGTCACACTCTTAGCAGACATTTTTACACCAGGGAAACTTTCTAGTGTACACCTTGCCTGAATCTCTCAAATAGCCAATCTGACTCACCCTGTTCTAAATGTTTCTGTTGCTTCCCCAGAACAGCAGCTCTCTGGCCGGCATAATTAAACCACCCGCAACAAGCGGCGTTAACTATGTCAGCAGGAGAGCCTCTCCTGTCAACATAGCGCTGTCTACATCAGCACTTTTGCTGGTGAAACTCAAGTCTGTCAGGGGAGTGTTTTTTTCATATCCCTGACTGACAAAAGTTTTACCGACGAAAGTGGTAGTGTAGACAAAGCCTTAGGGAATCAAAGTTCACGTTACAAACATCATCCCTCACATTCAACTGGGTGTATAGCAGTCTTCTCTGCCCAGGGGCGGCTCTAGGTATTTTGCCGCCCCAAGCACGGCAGGCAGGCTGCCTTCGGTGGCTTGCCTGCGGGAGGTCCCCAGTCCCGCGGATTCAGCGGCACGCCTGCGGGAGGTCCGCCGAAGCCGCGGGACCAGCGGACCCTCCGCAGGCATACTGCCGAAGGCAACCTGCCTGCCGCCCTCGCGGTGACCGGCAGAGCGCCCCCCGTGGCTTGCCACCCCAGGCAAGCGCTTGGCGTGCTGGTGCCTGGAGCCGCCCCTGTCTCTGCCCAACATTGTAAACAGCATTGAGACACTCAGGAGGTGGTCACGCCTGTGATTGAGGGCCCAGGCTGCTGTGATCAAGGGGAGAAGGCTTTCGAGAGTTGTGGTGGGAAATATAAGGCTTGGAAGTTATCCCCCTATAAAAAAGGGTATGCTGTAATGCCAATTCCAAATGTTCCAAAATCAGGAGATTGGCTTAAAAGGGATACTTTTTTAAAAGTACTTTTGAGTTCTTTTTGTCTTCTGATGTCATAGTCTTTACGTTGAACAGTTTGTCTGCAAGCTTTGCTCTGCAACCATAAAGGACAGAAACTTTTTCTAAATGAATAAACACAGGCCATCAAATTCCACTCAAATATCCACCACCAATACCTGATGCCCCTGGACTGCCAGTGAATTAGTTTGGTGAGATATCCCCAGATGATCCTAGCAAGCAGTCTATACTCTGTGGTATAGACACAGAAGGCAACAAAATAAAATAAAATAAAATAAAGCAGAATGCCCTTGCTTAGAAACCAGCCCAAATCAGTAATGCTCAAAAGCACCTCTCGGAGCATTACAGTCACACAAAAATATTATACATAGATCTTTTTAAAAGGAAAGGACTAATTCTAAAATTCAAAATCCCTTAACATTCAGAAGCACAAGGTGTTTGTACACAGGACCCAGCAATGTCTTTGGTGAAATGGAAGCGCATTCCATCAGAAAAAGGAAGAAAAAATATGTGAGTAGATACTCAAGTGATAGATTTTATGCTGTCAAAAAGACATGGTCAAATCAGTAGCTATGGGCAAGCCACACAATAAATGATGGATACAAAGATTACTGTGGAAATAGCAGTAGTGTGTTACTTCCAAGCTAGTGGGTAATGACAAAGTGTTGTCAAGGGTTGTATGGGGTAGAATGCAGGTATGAAAATACCTTGTGAAGGTGAGGTTTTATGTATATGATTTTTTATTCAGAAAATGACATTAAACAATATTTTTTCTTGCAGATGAAATGACATTTTTTACCTGAATCCTAAGGTAACCTTCACTTTCCCTGAAGATTCGATAAGTGTAGATGAGCTGTTCAAAGCTGTGAAAAGATACCCTTTCATAAGTTGTGTTTTATCAACGTTCAAGGAAGACCAATGGCTAGACACCACTACATCTAAACCTTTTGGTGGAAGTATTTTTTTTTTTAATGTAAACCAAGCTAAAACAATACATGAATAAAACTCTAGGGAGCCAATCTCAGGAAATGTCTGTCATTACATTTTTTGCTAACAACAATTACATACCATTTAAATCTCTTCTAAAGTACAAAGTATGTCACTTGTACAAACAGCTATTTTAGAAAATGGTTAGCCATTTAATTAGTGACGGTAGATACTCCAAAGCTAACTCTGCAGCCTAAATCTGAAAGAAAAAAAAAAAAAGCAGGAGTTCCTTAAAACAGAAATAGTGTCCATTTACCTTTCTAAAAGGGCACCTGAAGTGTATTATGTGCATTTATAAACACTTTCCTTCAAGCACTACCATGAAAGAAGGCTACTGCAGAGTTTTGGGCACACATTCATTTTTACATTAGATTTATATTAGGACTGTCAATTAATCGCAGTTAACTCAAGCAATTAAATCAAAACAAATTAACTCGATTAAAAAATTAATAGCAATTAAACAGAATTATAATGGTACTGTTAAATAATAATAGAATACCAATTTAAATTTTTTTTTAAATATTTTCTACATTTTCAAATATGCTTATTTCAGTTACAACATAGAATACAAAGTATACAATGCTCACTTTATATTATTATTTCTGATTACAAATATTTGCACTGTAAAAAGATAAATAAAAGAAACAATATTTTTCTATTCACCTCATGCAAGTACTGTAGTGCAATCTCTTTATCATGACAGTGCAATTTACAAATGTAGATTTTTTTATTTATGTACATAACTGCACTCAAAAATAAAACAATGTAAAACTTTAGAGCCTACAAGTCTACTGAGTCCTAAATCTTGTTCAACCAATCTCTAAGACAAACAAGTTTGTTTACATTTACAGGATATAATGCTGCCCACATGGCACTTTTGTAGCTGGCGTTGCAAAATATTTACGTGCCAGATACTCTAAACATTCATATGCCCCTTCATGCTTCAACCTCCATTCCACAGGACATGCTGATGACGGGTTCTGCTCAATAATGATCCAAAGCAGTGTGGACTGATGCACATTTCCCCCCCCCCCCACCGGAGTCAGATGCCACCAACAGAAGGTTGATTTTCTTTTTTTGGTGGTTTGGGTTCTGTAGTTTCCCCATCGGAGTGTTGCTCTTTTAAGACTTCTGAAAGCATATTCCACACCTCGTCCCTCTCAGATTTTGGAAAGCACTTCAGATTCTTAAAACTTGGGTCAAGTGCCGTAGCTATCTTTAGAAATCTCACATTAATACCTTCTTTGTGTTTTGTCAAATCTGCAATGAAAGTGTTCTTAAAATGAACAACATATGCTGGGCCATCATCTGAGACTGCTATAACATGAAATATATGGCATAACGTGGGTAAAACCACAGAGCAGGAGACATATAATTCTCCTCCCCAGGAGTTCAGTCACAAATTTAATTAACACTTTTTAAAATGAGCATCATCAGCATGGAAGCATGAAGAAGCACACAAATATTTAGCATATCTGGCACATAAATACCTTGCAATGCTGGCTACAAAAGTGTCATGTGAACATCTGTCCTGACTTTCAGGTGACACTGTAAATAAGAAGCGGACACAGCATTTATCTCCTGTAAATGCACACAAACTTGTTTGTCTTAGCGATTGGCTGAATAAGGAGTAGGACTGAGTGGACTCGTAGGCTATAAAGTTTTACATTATTTTATTTTTGAGTGCAGTTATGTAAAAAAATAAAAAAATCTACATTTGTAAGTTGCGCTTCCATGATAAAGAGATTGCACTACAGTAATTGCATGAGGTGAATTGAAAAATACTATTTCTTTTATTTATCTTTTTACAATGCAAATATTTGTAATAAAAATAATAATATAAAGTGAGAACTGTACACTTTGTATTCTGTGTTGTAATTGAAATAAGCATATTTGAAAATGTAGAAAACATTTAAATAAATATAGGTGTGACTGCAGATGGAGCAGACATACCGAAGCTAACTTTAATTTAGCTAGCTCAGGTCCCAGAACAATGAAGCTGTGGCAGCACAAGCTTTAACATGGGCTACCCAGAACCCTAAAGCTTGGCCTGCCCATGGGGATTCCAGGTGTGATAATGAGCCAGGTCACTTTAACCTGGAGTATATCTGATTGGGCTGGACTGCAGCTAGAGATATATATGGGACTTGATCTTTAACATACTACCATGCTAGCAGCATGCAAAGGATCCTGTGTACCACCCTTCCAACCTTTTTCAATTTCAGGGCTTTCTAACTACCGGCACCTCCCTCATGCCAGAGGTGTTTACCGCCTCCCCTGCCCCAGGGCTGCCGAGAACGGGTTCGGGCCCTGGTGAACATTTTTTTCGGGCCCCCCAGCAAGAGCGGACCGGCTAAATAGGGCCAACGAAGGCAGGCCCCAGGCCCCCCTTTTGGACTGCCGGGCCCCGGTAATTTGTACCGGCTTCCCCTCCCTCTCGTCGGCCCTGCCCCCCCATGCCCAAAGTCTTCACTCCCTCCTATGCCAGAGGCAATGTGTGCCTCTTTCCTCTGCAGAAGTATTTTGTACACTAACTAGGGATATGCAACTTATTTAAATTTCTGGCCTGTAAGATCACTTTCACATTTGCTACTTATTCACTTTTAAGGATGTAATAACTTCCACTTGTGATTGTCTTAAAATTAATACAATTTTTAAGTATAAGTACAGTACTTACAAAACACAAAGACACAAGGCTCCTGCCACGCTCTCACTCTCTCGTAATAAAAAGCTGCCATCCTTGCCTTTCTTGCTTAGTAATTCTTCACAGGTTTTTCTCGTTATGTTTCCATGATAAAATGGGAACTCCATGGAAGAACAGCAACCAGACCCCTTGCCTTTATAACTGATTCCAGGTGAATTCATCAGTCTGGCATGAAAATGAAGTTGGGCTAGAGAATGTTGAAACTGAAACTGTGTGCTAGGAGAAGCTTTTCTTGAAGCATTGCATGTGTCAGTGGGTTCTTCTGTGTGGTTGTTACTGACCGTCTGGAAAGCTCTTCTAGCAGACAGAGATCAAATGAATATGATCAACACAGGAAATGCGAAATGGCCAATGGTGTAACTGAAATAGGCTCCATCCTCCAACGCTTCATTATAAGACCCTGTTTTCCAATGCTCATAGCTTTGGCAAAGTTTAATCTATTGGGCTGATATTTTCCCTGTCAGCTGTGCACCTCAGGCGTGGGGGGAGTATCTGCTAACGTTGCTCAACTATTTGAGAACAAAATTAGAGAAAAACATGCTTTACCCATGTTAAAAATTGTACACAACCATTTTGTGGAGCAGCTGTAGTGCAGCCAAGATTTAGAACATGGAATGTGAAATTTGGCTGAGCGGTGGGTTGCTCTGCTGTCAAGGATGTACTTTCTGCTGTCCTCATGAAAATCTGCTCAAATTTGGCCAAATTATAACTCTTTGAAAAATGTTGCAACTCACACATGCTCAGCAGAGACTATTTAGAGTCTGGCAGCTAAATTTGTACAGATTCAGTCTGTACTGAGCATGTGCCAGCCCAGGGATGTTGGGACAGAGCAGAACTTTCATTGGAATTGCTGCTCCCAGTCACAGAGGCAGCAGAACTGAGAGCAGTGAGCTTGTCTTTTTTGTGTTCTCAGTGGTCTCTCTTTTACTGCCCAGGTAGCATGGAGAAGGAGGAAGCATTCTGAGTTGAATGCAGAAGGGACAAGAGGCAGACTTGGGGGTGTGGCAAAGGAGGGATTAGATTGGGATGAAGAAGGGAAACCCAGAGGAGGAATCTAGGACTACTAAAGCAAAGAGACTAAGACTAGTCTAAGAAACCTGTAAAGTGTAGAAGAGGAAAGAGACACACAGAACTAGGACAGAATAGTCTGTGAGATTATGCCCATTCAAATATATTCCCCTCCAGAGCCTGAAATGGAACCCAAGATTCCCAAGTCTCACCATTCCTCTGCTGTCTGCCAATATCTGGTCAACTTGGCTGCATCATTACATCTATAACTGGCACGATGAGAAAGATCGAGATGGTTCATCAGTTGGCTGAGTTTGGTCACTTATTCCCACTTCCTTATTCAGATTCCCAGTTCTTTATTCAAAAGATGAAGTTCATTACTCATTCCTAGATTGAAATGTTAACTTTAAAAGAATTACCATTCTAAAACTGGGAATCTGCACTATGCTATTTGGCCACACTGTACCAATGATCCTAAGTAACTGGGGGGGGGGTGGAAAGACCTGTAAGTGACAAAAGAGATCTCCATTCACCAAGCAATACAGCTCTGCAATCCCTAGACAATTCTGGATAGGAAAGGATCATCTAGGGATCTGCAGGATGTGTTATTTACCATACATTTGTAACATTTAGTTGGGAGTGAGGGGCTGATCTGTAAAGTAATTTTGCACAGAAATCCAGTACCATGTCAGAGATCACAGGGTCCTGCAGTTCAGTGTTGTCTAGTGGTCTCAGATGTATCATTTGAGGTTACCTAAGAGCTATTTTGTTGAGAATCTAGTTATTCTATTTACAGACAATTTGGATGTGAACAAGAGTTAGGGTGGGGTTGGGAAGGACTGTCACAAGTTTTCATATACTGGGGATTCACACACACACACACACACACACACACACACACACACACACTTTTATATTGATTCAGTTTACATAATTCCATGCCATTTTTTACTAATAGCTGTTTAAGAATATATGGTTTGACTTTGGCTACAAAGGAACCAACTTCAAACTTGGAAGCTAAAAATCAGATATTTAAATCCTAGTCCCATATTCCCTTCTAAGAATGATTAAGAGCCAAGAAAGCCATAAGGTCTTTGACATCATGAGGGACAAAGCAGCATAGTGCACATGTAAATACCATACCTCCCCACAGTCCTGGGTTTCACTTCAAATCCCACTTTGACCTGCTTTCCCCCCCCCCGCCCCAAACTCCATCCCCATTGAAGATGAACATTTCCCACATTCAGTGCTGTACACCAGTGGCCGCTGCTTGTTCAGGGAAAGCCCCTGGCGGGCCGGGCTGGTTTGTTTACCTGCTGCATCCGCAGGTTTGGCCGATCGCGGCTCCCATTGGCCGCGGTTTGCCACTCCAGGCCAATGGGGGCTGCAGGAAGCGGCGCGGGCCGAGGGAAAGAGAAAGGTTGAGAACCTCTGGCCTAGAGGCCTTCAATCATACCTTTGGGAACACAACTAACTCTGAGGATATTTATTTTAAGTTCTTTAATGTCCGACAGTGAAGGAGCAAGAAGGTTTCAGCTTATATACAGAGGCTGGAGAAACTGCTACAGAGAACTGTCAAGAGGGGAACAGTGACTGCTGAGCAGATGGATCAGACTAGACTGGCTCACACTGTAAGAGGAATTCAATATCAAATTCTACTTCATCTTCATCTACCAATTCTACTTCATTTTCAGTTAAGAGAAAATTAGGAAGGAAGAAAGGCAGCCAGCAAATTTTGGAAAGTCCAAATATGTGAGCCAGCCAACAAAGCACTGCTGGGAACAGTTGATGGTGGGCACCAGAGAGGAACTTGCCTAACAAGTATGGGATCTGATGACACAGATGTCTGAACTACACGCAACATTAACAAAATGCTAAGCATGCGAACAGAAAAAAACAGGAAATAGAGGAAGTGGTCATTTGTATTTTGACCATATAATAAAAGCGGATATGTGGGAGAAGAAAAACAATGCTGAGCTCCAACTCTATCTGCTGTCATCTGTGATTCTTTCTGTAATACGTGAAAAACTGCCATGATGCAGGCCCCCCTCAAAATAGCATCATAAAATTAAAATATGACTCAGATTTACAGTGCAAACTCGACCAAACTAGGTTTTCAACATATTACCAGACCACGTTGAAGTCTATAATGTCCAAGGCTGTAGTATGATTTAGGTATATAGTTTGGTCTCATCTACATTGCAAGACGAACCCACATTTTAAGCCTATTCAGTATGCTGCCTCATTGTAACTGGGCTCTCCAATTAGATAGATTTTTCCATTGTAGACAGGCTCTTTGTTACAGCAGGATAATCAGATCTTCAGACTGAAAGAGGATAGTCACAATGTAAATTCAAGAAACAAATATAATTGCCAAGATCTGTAGATAATAGGTGTTACTAGAGTCAGTTTTGCAACACTAGAATAAAGATATATTATTAGATTGCCTCCAAACTGAAAAGCTAAGAGGAGACTTGATCCCATAACTCTCTTTAGAGTGGCTTATTTTTATGAAGGAATTAGGAAACAGAATAACCATCCAAATTTGCCTCTGATAAATCAGAATTTAAAAAAGCAACATACCTAACTGCAGCCTTATCCACAATACCATTAGCAGATTGACCACCAAAATTTCCATCCTGCAGGAAATTTCAATATTTCAACATTGGTTTTTGACCTATACATAAGATGTGAAAAATTTTGATTCACAAATGTCGAAAGAATAAGATTAGATATTTTCTACCAAAATGAAATGTTTCAGCATTACCAGATGGAAGCATTTTGCTGCATGAGGCAGCTCAGCCTCTCAGGTGGCATGTGCTGGAAGTGTTCTGGCACTTTTGCCACATGGAGGACGCAGTTTAGTTTTGAAAATGGCATCCTCCGCATGCACCGTGTGCGTGAAGTCTTGCTGGCAGAGGCATTCCGGTAGTATCTGTACTTGCCCATTCAGGACTACACTCCTGAAGAAGAGACCACGGTGCATCAAGGGAGATGTAGTTTGGCTGGAGAGCTGGATGTGCAGGAGAGAATGGAGACATTAGGAACCTGGAATTACATCTCCCATGAGGCACTGCAGCAGCTCAGGCAGATACAGAGATACAGATCAACCTGAAACATTTAGTTTAGATTTTTTCCCCAATATAAAATTCCACTGAAGTAGATATTTTCCTGTGGAAAATTTTGATTTCAGTGGAACTCCATTTACCGCAGGGAAAATGTTTCATTCGAAGTTTTTCAGCCAACCCTAATGGTAACTGTTGGCACAGGCCTTTGTAACAATGGTCACAGGGAACACTTCGGAGTTCACCCAATGTTATTTTGGAACAGTACTACACAACAAGTGTCACAGAACAATGTTCAAACCCTCCAAGGGATGGTGTCTTCAATACACTTCTCATTTATATGGCTTTCCCGCACCACTGGGAGGAACACTTGTGTGCACTGCTGCACAGCTTGAAAAATCAGCTGCTGTCTTAAGCATATGCAGCAGTGGGGTCTCCAGAATCTTGGGTAAAATGCATTATGAATTTGAATCTTGCTCTTGTTATGTCTGTCTCCTCTGTGAAGAAAGAAATGTAGCTACTAATACGGCAGGGGACAAAATGCTCATTATGAAAGCACAGCATTCTCCCCATATTCATGCAGTATACCTACCGCCAGTTATCCCTGAGACCCGCTTTGTCCATGTACTGCATAAGATAGAGCTTTGATGGTGGCTGCAAGTGTGATGAGCATGATTGTGTGAGAGAGACTTTCGCAAGGATCTAAACTTTCTACTCAGGACTGAAACAAAGAGCCGATCTGTTAGGCCTTTGGAGTAAAGCCAGATAGCAAGCAGGAATTACAAAACAGCTCAAGAACAATTAGCTTTCGAGTTTGTGTGCACAGTGAGGTTTGCCTGCTGCTGATCTCAAAAAGTCAGAGCTGTTGTCCACCCTGCACTGCTGTGATCTGGGGCAGGATAGAACACCTGCCTCAAATGGGGGCCCAGAAGATGTCTCCAATTCTCCTAAAGGGCATGTAGGTCATCAAGGGGACTGTGCCACAGACAGTCCAGCAGGCACAGTGGTGAGAATTAGAGTTCCAGAGCAGCAGGGTTTGAATGGAAGAAGCTGCAACTGAAGGAGAAATGTTGCTCATGGGGAAGACATGGATGGAGCTGGAGGCCATGCATTAGAGTGAGCAGGAGGAGCTGGAGCGACAGAAGACGATTGATTGGCAGCAAGACAGAGAAGGCAGAGATTACATGAACTTGAAATGGAAAAAATGTGCCAGCAGCACCCTGATTTGCTAGCTAGGGACAGACCCCGATTACCTGGTTCCTCAGATGGCATACATTCTAAATGATTACCACACTAAAGAGAGTGGGAGGACATGGATGTAATTTTAAATGCTTTTGAGAGGAGTTATGAAGTAAATTGGGTAACCAACAAGGACCAGGTCCAGTATCTGTTCCTCCTGCTGACAGAGGCACTAGAAGCTATTCACCCAGATGTCTAGGGAAGACTGTGGCAGTTATGAGCCCTGTAACCAAGCTCTGCCCTGGAAAGTTCAGCAGCAAAATGCAGACTGAAAATTATTTGGGGTAAAACCAGAATAGTTCCTGCCAGTAATTCGAAACATGCTACAGGCTCTAGAATCTTAATGAGTGACCACCTAGTTGAGATTGTCAGTGATTTCACCTACCTCGGCTCTGTTGTCAATAACATGGGCGGCCTTGAGAAAGAACTTGAGGCCCATACTGCAAAAGCTTAGTCAGTAAGAAGGTGCCTGATCGAGAACATCTTTCACAAACCAAACCACCATGACACCTACAGAGACAAAGCTAAGGATATATAATGCTTTAGTAGTCAGCATTCTGACCTATGGGACTGAAATGTGGCCCCTCCCTGTGAAGATTGAAAAGTCAACAAGTGCTGTTCTCTCAAACAGTCGCCCAACTCTCTAAGATGGTAGGATCAGCTGCTCTGAATGCCTACCGACTTCTCTGTGAGAATCATCTTTGACTTTGACACAATGAAAGCGGGATGGAAAAGACCCCCTGGAAGACCTAAGATATGACAGCTGGATGGTGTCAACAGACATCTGTCCCTCACTGGCATCCTACCCCACAGTGCACCAGATCTGGCTCAAGACAGAAGATCATGGAGGCAACTAACATATTCAGTGGCCTCTACACTGTCCAAGTGACAGCATGAGAACTAAGCTATTCTAGGTGACATAACTATGCTGGCAAAATCCCTTCAGTGGATGCAACTAAGTCAACAGAAAAGTGCTTCTATCAGCTTATCTAATGTCCTCCCTGCACTTTTATTCTGTCAGCAGAAGAATTGCTTCTATTGACATATGCAGCATCTACTCTAGGGGACTCTGCCAGCATAGCTAGGCCAACATGGATTCAGTAGCCATGGCCTCAGATGCAAGCCCACCAAAGCCAGACTGCAAGCAGGGGTCTCACTGCTGACCCTTACCAGGGAAACAAAGTCAGTGCCAACAGTGTTTGTGGTCAGAACTTCTGCTTGGAAACAGGAGAAACTGAGGTGCAGCTGGCAGGTGCTGAGAATCAAAACCCTACTAGGAGAAGGGAAATGGGGGTTGCAAAAGAACAGAGCCAAATGTATTATATTCATCAGAGGGTGGAAAAAGCCCCA
This sequence comes from Mauremys mutica, assembly GCF_020497125.1. Classification (NCBI taxonomy): domain Eukaryota; kingdom Metazoa; phylum Chordata; order Testudines; family Geoemydidae; genus Mauremys; species Mauremys mutica. Next base: position 170,187,490 of record NC_059072.1, read on the forward strand.
GATAAATGTAAAGCAATTGCTTGGAGAATCATAGAAAAAAGGTGATGGTGGGAATTTCTCCCAAATCCATAACAACAGGTTGGTCAATCTAAACATAAATGAACCTGAGAATGATGGGGGAACAAGTGCCACTCATCTTTCCTCAGCAGGTGGGAAGGAGATGGGGACTTGACTCGGGGGTTTCGTGGGGAGACTTTACCCCACTTGGGAACAGGAACCCCATATCTACCAGAAGCCCTGCAGGGCTAAGGCCCACTCAGCAGGGGGCCAGGCCTTTTGTAGCTCTCTCAACAACTCAGAAGTATTGACAAGCCCATATGGGGCAGACAAACTCTGCCCATGTGTACCCATCCTGTGGGATCATGACAGAAGAGATTTGTATGACGTGTATGAGAACTGATCTGTAATGAAACGTGCATATTGGTGTGATGATTCCTGGGACTGTTTTACATTAATGTTTGAAACAATAAGAGGTAATAGCAGATGAGGAGTATAAGAACTCTTCTGGGGTACTTGGGTGGTATCCCAGCTTCATTCCTTTTGAAGGGAGAATGGGGTGAAGAGATGTAACCATATGTGAGAGTTACGTACAACCTGTGGATTTGCTATATCATTGAATGCCTCCATGTATGTGGAGTCAGCCATCTGCTAACAAGGCTGGTGTCATATCCCTGTTAGATGAGGGTCAATGGAGAGTTATTAAGATGACTAGCTTACATTTTAATGGGATTGGGGGGCGGGGTCAGAGGATTGGGGGTCCCAAGTCTCCACCAGACCCCAATTCAAGTCTTCCCCATTTGTAGCATGACGGTTTTCCCAATAAAAAACAAACAAAAAAAACCCAAAAGGCCCTTTTCTCTCTCTCTTTCCCTCATGAGACAGGGGATCAGTGTGAAACAAAGGCAAAGATGGCTTATTTCTTAAGCAGTCTTTCTGGGGTCAGCCCGTTGGCAATTGGCTTCTCAGCTGGTCTACTGTCTTTAATTAGGGTCTGCCTCCGGCACCCTGCTTTACAGCAGGTCTGTACAGTTTCAGGGGCACTGAATCCTGCAACTGTCTCCCTCTTGGCTGATCTGTCCCAGTGGTCAGCAGTCTCTGGGGTGTAGCAGTTTTCTTCCTGCTCACCACTCCTTCCTGTGGCAGGTTTTCTCCTTCTAAACTCCCCCTCCAGGCAGCACAAGACTTACAGGTGCTGAATGAGCCCAGAAGAGCTCATTAGTCTCCTCTCTACTAGAGTGAGGGTGTGCCCCTTCAGAGAGAGCACCTTAGGACAATGGCATGGTTGAAGCCTAGGGAAACCAGTTCAATTAAAGGCTTGGCTACACTTAAAATGCTACAGTGGCACAGCTGCGCTGCTGTAGCTTATCAGTGTGGACACTGCCCCGCAAGGCAGATTACCTCTGTCTACATGGGATGGTTGGGTTGGTTTAACAATGTTGCTCCAGGGTATGGATTTTTCATATCCCTGAGTGAGGGAACTGGCTTCTAAAGTATTTTGTTGCATGGATCTTGGCCCCCAAAATTGTACATGGATGCACCAGGGAAGCAACTCCAAAGCAGACACGTGTTAGTGCCCCTCATTGTCAAAGTGATTCCCCAAAGCCTCTCTGATGTTAATAGCTCCACTTCTTCATCCAGAATTTCAGCCTCCAGGTTACCCCCTCTTTCTGCAAAGTATCCAGGGGGTATCGGCGATGGAAGTGGTGTCATCACCGAGGATAGCATTCAGCTCCTTATAGAAACGGCAGGTCTTAGGTGCACCACCGGAGCATTTGCCTCCCACGCCTTATGGTACTCCTGCCTCAACTCCTTTATCTTTGCTCTGCACTACTGCGTGTCCTGATCATAGCCCTTTTCACACAAGTCTTGAGAAATTTGCCCATGTGTGTCCCAAATCCTACGGGTCAATCGCAGCTTTGACTGAACAGACTCCTCTCCCCATATACAGATCAGATCCAACAGCTCAGTGGTGGTCCAAGCGGGAGCCAGCAAGCAGAAAAAGAGATTTAAAATTCCTGGAGCTTGCAAAGAGGAGGAGCGGGTTGGCTGCAGGGCAGTGGAGTTCAAACCGCTGACCAGAGCGGCAGCATAGGAATTGTGGGACACTTTCTAGAGACCAACAAAATTGGGGAAAAAAAAAAGGTGTGGTGTTTACACTGGCTGTTTGTCGACAGTAAAGGGAGGGGAAAAGACAAAAGTCTCTCGAAGGGTGGAAGTTTTTTTGTCGTCAAAACTAGGAGGTTTTTTCAACAAAAGTCCCATTGTAGTGTGTACGCTATTGCTGTTTGGTCGCCAATGGGCAGTTTTTGGCAACAAAACTTGCCATTGTAGACAAGCCCTTCCAACAAGAGTTGGAAGTATGAGTCTGACTGGCTGAGATGGTCTGCTTTAGCCTCTTCTCAGAAAAAGTTTATCCAAACTAATGATTTCCATGGCAACAGTATATAATGTGTACTCTCCAATTTTCCTGAGCCCTTAAAACCTCAGCCCTGTTTTCTTTGCCTGGGCTTTTCCTAAAATTAGGATTTCATGTCTGTGTCCTTGGTCAAAATGCCCATGGTTGTGCTAGGTGTCCATTGGCTACAGTCTGCCACCCTGGAGGTGGCTGCATTGGAGTTGTACTGAATGGTTTCACAAAAAGAACAGGAGTACTTGTGGCACCTTAGAGGCTAACAAATGTGTTCTTTTTGCAGATACAGACTAACATGGCTGTTACT